>NW_021319019.1:313170-414085 GCF_001605985.2 Dendrobium catenatum | reverse complement strand
ATGGAACATTGGTTGTTTGTGTTGAGCATAGCCAGACAATGCTTTCAACATTCAAATTTTTGACATACTACCTCCACAAAAACTCTATATTTTTGTGCTCAATTCTTATAAAAAAATAATTTTGATCATGCTAATCATGCTCACTACGCCTAAGAGAATATTTAACAAAAAATTATCTTGGAAAAAATAGATAAACCAGACTGTAAAATGTGAGATAAATCACCGAATTAAGTGTAAAGAGAATGGAGAGGAACAAAAGCAGTTTCGAATCAATGGCTTCGTTTGGGACGGCTTTTTTACTGCTCTTAAAGTTGCTTTTTAGTAGAAAAATTAAAATAGTTATACTAAAAAATTGTTTTAAAAAATAGTAAAAAAGCTACCGAAGCCATAATCTTTGGTGACACCTTCATCTCTAAAGGGAGAAATGAGCAAGATAATGATGGATTTTCCTTTAACAAATATCTTAATTTCCAAGTTCAAGATTTTCAAACTTGGTTTCATATTGGACAACTTTTAACCACTATTTATTTGCTATTTTGAAGAACTTTTTAAACTAAAAAATTGATTTAGAAATCAATAAGAAAGCTGTCTCAAAATGAAGCCTTAATCCCCAAGCGGCTTACACCTTAGCTCTCATTTATAGCAAGTTTGACTTAGTTGGAAGAGCAACAATGAATTGAACTTCTAATCAGAAAAGTCACAGCATCGGTTGTTGTTAACTGTTTAGCGATTAAGATGTAGGCTCTTCTTTTGATAGTTTTCTTACTGTCTTTTAAAATATTATTTTTTATTAAATCTTTTTGAAAACAGTAAAAAATGCCAAAATCTGTCCCAAATGAAGTCCTCAAATAAGAACTGTTGGAAAGTTCTTCTAGTTGGCATTTAGCCAAGTATCTTCAATCGAACAGGCATCTCCCAAAAATCTTGATCTTGCTCACTGTCTGATCATCTGGTCTTGGACTGAGGCTTCCATGGGCAACTTCTTGTTGAGGAGAGACTTTTGGGAACTCCTGAGTATGCCACTTCAAAGATGTTCGTAAATTGGTTCAAGGAGCAGTGGATTAGTAGACCTGATTTAATTAGATCCCCATCAAAATTTGATAAACAGGACCTGTACACCTCTTTGAGTTTATAAGTATTATTTTAAGATATCATCACTCTTGATACATTAAATTTCATTCCTTTACACCATGTGAATACATCGATCTTTAAAAGTCCCCAGTCCAGAAATAACTGTCATTGGAAAATTTTCTTAAGATCGTGTGTTGAAAACTACAGTATGAATTCTTTGACTCCTTGCATCCTTTTTTTAAGAAGAAAATAAGTAATTAACATCCTTATTTTTTAACTTTTCGCTATTCCAAAGTAGAATAGCATTCCATATTTTGATCTTCTGTTTAGTAAAATGTGAGGTTATACTCCTAAAAACAAAATTAATAAAAAAAGACTCTTTGTTGCATTAATTTTCTATTTTTCTTCAGTTGCAATTGGGGGCTGAAACTAAGTTGCAATTGGGGGCTGAAACTAAGTCATGAAGAGGTTTTGAGAATATTAAAATTTAGTTTAAAGTAAATCAAATATAATATAAATTTTTAGTCCATTTGAAATTCGCCGTCTAATACATTTTTACTATATTAAATGCCTTATATTTAGGCCAGTTCCAAAGACGCAATAAATTCATCCCCATAGTTGTTACTTGTCGTTAGCCGCCACAACCATTATCAGACACTACTTATAGCCAACTGCCACCATCACCACCAGCAATCACCCACCACCATGCACTAGCAACCATCGCTGCAGGTGCCGACCATTGTTGTCGGGCACCACTATTGTTGTTGAACACCTACCACAACTCCCACCACCTATCGTCGCGACTCTCCGCCACCACTATCACCTTTGGCCACCTCCGACCACCGCCATGTTGTCCACCATGCACACGTTACTGTGAGCCACCACCCACCGCGGACTGCCACCACTGTCACCGATGACCATCGGCTGCGCACTACCTTCGGCTATGCTCTAGTACCGCAGGCATAGTAGTCCACCTTCCACCATCATCCACTATTGTCATTGCTGACCACCGCCACAGCCACCGGCCACCTCTGATTGTCATCGGCCTTCACCGCCACAACCTATTGGCAGTCACCGCCCACCTTAGCCGCCCGACACTAGCCACCACCTGTCACCGCCACCCACTACTACTACGGACCACCACCACCTGTCATCGCCACCCACCACTTCTGTTGACCACCACCCTCATTGAGTTTTGTATTGCACTCATTTTATTTCAAAAAAAAAAAAAAGAATCTCTTTTATTCATCCAAACAATTCTAAAATATTTCTTTTACACTACATTTCATTTACACTGCCTTCTTTTTTTCAGTCAATCAAATAACCCCTAAAAGAAATCTAACATTTGTATTCCACATTGTCTCTTCAAAAATTTCCTTTTTTTTTATCAATTATGAAATCTCCAAACAGTCATTAACTTGCTTGAAGTTCCTCAACCTGGGAACAAGCATCCTTAAGCTTCACTAATATAGTCGTCAAACATAAGCATGGGAGTGACTCTAAACTAAACTTCCCATTTTTTACATATCTTATGCGAATAAACTACTTATATCAATCAAGAATTAGCTGCTTATATCAATCAAGAATTAGGCCGTCCTAGAGAAAAAGTGCGGAGGATTAGTGGCGCGAGATATTTTTCGCTCTGCTAGGGTTTGCTGGGTTTTCGAATTTGTTCTCCCCCCCGCCGCCTCCTGGCCGGGGGCTTTTCCCCCATGGCCTCGCCTGCTCATCCCCCTCCCCCTTCTCCATCCAACTCCAGTGTTCCTCCTGCGGTCCTCCCGCTCTGGAAGAACCTCTTCAACTCCACCCCTCAAGTTTCCACCAGTTTTTCTCACTCCTTATCCTTTGTTCCTGCGCAGAATCTCACTGCCCAGTTCACTACTGAACAGTTCAACGCTGGAGCTCCTGAGTGGTCACTTTCGTTGGTTGGCTACTCGATCAGGAAAAGACCCTACTACGAAACTCTCCTATCAGTGATCAAGAAGGCTTGGCCCATTAAGGGGTCTATTTCTCTTCTTACTATGGATGAGGGTTTCTTCTTGCTCAAATTTTTGGCGATTGAAGACTACGAGTACGCTTGGACGGGAGGCCCGTGGTTCTTTTTTGGTAAGCCATTCATCCTTCAGAAATGGACACCGGATTTCGTACCTATACGGGAGGAATTTCCTTCGATTCCGCTCTGGATCAAAATCCTCAACTTGCCGCTATCCCTGTGGACTCCGGAAGGTATTTCTAAACTTGCTAGCTGTGTTGGGATCCCGATAGCTGTCGATGCTTTAATTGCGGCAAAAACCCGTTTGACATTTGCTAGAGTGTGTGTCCAAATCACTAGCTCCTCTGTTTTGCCGGAGGAAATTTTCTATTCTGTTGATGGTAAATCGTTTCCCCTAAGAGTCCAATATGACTGGAAGCCTGAAAATTGTTCGCAGTGTGGCTCCATCATGCATCCCCCAACTTTATGCCCAAAAGACCCAATTCTGAAAACCCAAAATACTACCAAGCCTAGAGGGAGAAGTTCCAGTAGAAAACCCCGTCTCACTCCCCCACCGAAACTTCTCATCCCCAAACCTCCACAAGCTCAAAAAATTCCTCAGCCCACCACAACCTTACCTTCCCAACTTCTCATACACAATGAAGAACAAAATCCCATCTCAGGAACCTTAATTCCAAACCTCAATTCCCCATCTGGAGATGTCCAAGACATCACCGAAACCATCCCTCAGGTCAAGCAGCTGGCGCCAATCACGACCCAAAACAAATTTGATGCCTTGAACGAGAAAGGAATCACGGAAGAAATCATGCCCCCCTCTCTCTACCAATACAAAACAATAGACCCTCACAATTTGGTTAACACTAAAATTGCCAACCCAAACCACAGCAGCCCTCCCCAGACTTCTCCCCGTAGCCACCAACCCAAAATTCCCAGCAAAGATATGGAACCATCCACCTCTAGCTCCACCTCATCCAAAACCCAACCTCAAACAAGTCAAAATCAAAAACAAACTAGAGGCAAAGCCAAAAAGGCCTCTACCCCGAACTCAAAATCCCAATGACCTTGCCAAACATTGCAGCCTGGAACATTCGTGGGTTCAATAACCCGTCCAAGGTTTTTAGCTGCAAAAAACTAGCCCAACAAAACAATATAGACATTTTCTTTATTCTTGAAGCCAAAATTACCAAACCCAACTACAATAACCATTGGTTCCTAGCCAACCACAAAATCTACATGCAGGAAGCCACTTGTGACAATTTTAGGTGCTCTAGTCCAGGTCGTATTTGGGTAAAATGGAATGAGAAAACTGTTAACTTTACTCCTATTCAAATGTCAAACCAGTTTATCCATGGGCACATTTCGGTTAATGGTATTACCTTATGTGCTGTTACTGCGGTTTATGCTAGCAACACTCAATTTGATAGACAAGAGCTTTGGAAAAGCATTCTTGAGATTGGTAGTAACATCAACCTCCCCTGGGCTGTAGTGGGGGATTTTAATTGTTGTCTCAATATGAATGAAAAATGTGGGGGCACCCCGCTGACTCATTCTAAGATGGGTGAATTTAACAGCATGGTTTTCAACACTGGATTGCATGAACTCTCCTCTGTGGGGGCACTTCTTTACTTGGCATAACCAGCAACAACAAAATCCCATTCATATCAAGCTGGATTGTATTTTGGTTAATGATGACTGGATGACTTCCTTCCCTACCTCTTACTACAAGGTTGATGACCCTGATTGCTCGGACCATTCCCCCCTCATTTTGTTGAATTCTGCTAATTCTAGCAAAGGCCAACGTTTTATGTTTAAAAACTACTGCTTGAGAAAATCTAAGTTTTGGAGCATCCTTTTAGATGTTTTTTCCCACCCCAATGAAAGTAGCCCGTTATGCTCTTTCAGTTACAAACTTAAGACTCTAAAGAATGCTATCAAAGTTAAGTCTTGGTCCAATGCTAGCAATATTCAAACCCAAATTGATACTCTCAAAAGTCAGCAGCATTCTCTGACTACTCAACTTCAAGCCAACCCTCTTGACCCTTGCCTTAACTGCAACCTGAAGGAAGTTAATGATAGTCTTGCTTACTACCAAGACACTCTTATCAGTTGGATGACTCAAAGAGCTAAAGTTAAATGGCTAACCAATGGGGAGGACGACCTCAAGTTCCTTTACTCCAAAATCAATGTCTCCCAAAACCATAACCGTATCAAAGAGATTTCCAATGACTCTGGCACCTTTTCCAATCACAAAGATATTGCTCAGGTTTTTGTTAATCATTACAGAAATCTGTTTAATACTCCTGCTCCCTCTGTCTCCACTGTAAACTATCAAGCTATTCTGGTGGGCAATCAGATTCCTCCCCACTTAGTTTCCAGCCTCATTGCTCCGGTCTCCATTGAAGAAATTAAGCACATTATTTTTTCAGCTAAGCCTAACACTTCCCCTGGACCGGATGGATTCACATTCGATTTTTATAAAGCAACGTGGAATTCTATCAGCACTCAACTGTGTGAAGCTGTTACTTCCTTCTTCCACACTGGTCACATGGCTAATCAAATTAAAGCCACTGCTATAGCTCTCATCCCTAAGCATACCCATGCCAGTAATGTCAAGGACTTTAGACCTATTGCCTTATGCAATGTCATTTATAAAATCATTGCTAAAATCATTGCTAATAGAATGAAGAACGTGATGCCTTACATCATTCATCCTAGTCAAGGGGGCTTTATCAAAAAAAGGATTATCACGGACAATATTTTGCTAGCATCTGATATCCTAAGCAGTTTCAACCTTAAAGCTAAGCATAAGTATTTTTGTGCAAAATTTGACATTACCAAAGCTTTTGATATGGTCTCGAGAGACTTTCTTTATCAAAGGCTTGAGGCCAAAGGTTTTCCTGAAATGTTCATTACATGGATTAAGGCCTGCACTTCTAATGTGCACTTCTCTGTTTGCATCAATGGAATGCTTGAAGGTTATTTCAACTCCACTTCCGGAATAAGACAAGGTTGTCCTTTATCCCCATATCTATTCAGCATTATCATGGATGGCTTATCCAATTGTTTTGATTTAGCTGTTGCTAACAAAGATTTTAATGGCATTTCTACTGGCAATTGCTCTATTTCACACCTTTTGTTTGCGGATGATCTGCTTGTCTTTGGTCAAGCCACTATCAAGAATGCACATGCCCTAAACTGCATCCTTAAAGTTTTTGGGGAGGTCTCGGGGCTATATACTAACCCTGCCAAAAGCTCAATCCTTATCTCCAAGGATACCACTATTGCTACAAACATCTGTACAATCCTCCAAATTCAACAATCTTACAACCCCATGACTTATTTGGGCTTGCCCATTTTCTACAAAAAGCTTAAAGTCGCCCACTTTCAACCTCTACTCCAAAAAGTTGTTGTTCTATTAGATGGTTGGAAAGCAAAATCTTCATCATTGACGGGCAGGGTTCAATATATCAAATTTACCATGTGCAACACCTTGGCTTACTGGATCAGGGGATCAATAATACCGAAATCTTGTTGTAAACTTATCAACCGGATGTGTGCTAGATTCACCTTTTTTGGAGACATTAATATGAGAAAACTTCATATGGTTTCTTGGAAACAAACTTGTCTCCCAAAATGCAATGGTGGTTTGGGAATCCCTTCTTTGGATTCCCTGTATAATAGCTATGGATGCTCTGTTATATGGAGGTTCTTAAATACAAAAAATTTACTTTTTGACTGGTGGAGGGAAAAATATTATTCAATTTGGAACACTATGGCTGTGAACTGTACTTATTATTGGAAAGCTTTGTGTAAGCTTGCTGAAGATATTAGGAACTGTATTACCTTTATAATCAATCCGACGAGCTGCCTGTCTGTTTTTTGGGACCCTTGGTGTGGGGGAAATTCAATTGCTAGCTATTTGAAACAAGAAAACACTATTGCTACTTACTCTCAATACTTTGATTGGAAGGTGAAAGATTTAATTTGGGGAGCAACCTGGGCTATCCCCAATTTTTTTGACAGCAATATTTCTAATTCTATCAATGCTGTTGCTATTGAGAATTCTGATGAGAGCCATCTTTGGCTGGGAAATCAGAACCCCAAGTTTACCATTTCAGGAAGCATTTTTTTGGGCAACTGGACAAGGTGAATTGGCACAAATACATATGGCATAAGAGAGCTTCTTTGCGTTTTTCTGTATACGCATGGCTTGCTTTTAGGGGAGGATTGAAAACGTCCGATGCGTTAGCTAAACGTGGCATTACCAGTCATAATACTTGCAGCTTCTGTCATTGTGCTATGGAAACTCTATCTCATTTATTCTATGATTGCAGTTTTACTTTCAACGTTATTAAAAAACTGCTTCCATGGTTGAGTTCCCTTTTGATGAAACCCAACCTATTTCAAGTCTATGATAGTATTTTTGAGCAAAATTTCAACAAACATGATAGACACTACTATCTGCTCACTGTGTCTGCTGCTATTTACTACCTTTGGAGAGCAAGAAATGATAGAATGTTTGGGGGAATCATTGACAGCCAGCAAACAATTATTGTTAAAGTGAAAAAAGCTATTACCCTCAAAACTAATGGCTGGAAGCGCTAGTGTCTATTGCCAGTCCCGTTTCTCGTTGGGAGTTGTTTACAATGCTGGAAATCACTGTGATCTATCTTGTGCCTTTGGTTTTTGGCTCCTGCTATCTGGAATCTGCTTATTCAAGAAGAAGATGGGGCTTATAATGATTTTTGTGGTGCCTGTAAATTTTGCTTTGCTTACAGGATACCAGGATGTTTTCGATGCAATGGACAATGATGATTGCTGTTATTACAGCTGCCCCTCGGACGGTCTTCATGGCAACCAGGGGCTTCTGCGTTCAGGCTGGTCCCGCTCGAGCATATTCGCCTGAACGCCCTGAGTCCTTTAAGCTTTGCCATTTCCATTTTCAGCTGCATTGTATTTTGGTTTTTTAGAACTTCCATTCTCTTATTTTTTTGAGTTTTGGGAGTTTTAGTTTTTGGTCTTTTACTTTACTTGTAATTTTTTCTCTTATATGATAGGGCTTTGCCCCAAAATTTCCCCCAAAAAAAAAAAAAAAGAATTAGGCCATAATTGTAAGGTAATATGGTAATTTTACGAAGTAGCTGACAAGGCGAAATATCAAGTCTGTCACAGCCCATCACTTCCTGCTTTCTGAAGCAGGTGTGATTTCAGCTAAGTTAAATTGCTAAGAAGTACTCCAAAGTTTAAAACTTACAAAACTCTCTCCATGGTTGTTCTGCTAATAATGGTCTTATGAACAACACTTATCAAAGGTTTAGCTGAACCTGGAACCAGTGAAACAGCTCACTGTCTGTAGTCAAATCACTGTATGAGAACCTAATAATTGTACCAAGTAAACCTTTTCAATCAAATCTAATGGAATCCCTTTACTGCATTATGCTGGTTCTCTTGCACTAATTTTGTCCAAACAGGTGTTCATTTGGTATTTGTCTGGTTTAACCATTTATTTCTTCAAAATGTCACCTCTCTCAGTCTATTTCTACATAAAGCTATTATCTGAGTCTTGGAGATTCCAAGGCTGTATCTTGATTGATCTTTACATGCTCCTGTTGGTTACTGCCAGTGAGAAGCAGCTCAAAGGAGCAAACATTAGGAGCTGATGTGGCTTATGACTGCAGCTTATTAGCTATGTTTTTTGTCTTTTTAGTGCGATAAATCTGTGGTTGATGTTTACTTCTCCTTCTTTTTGACAAATATTTGAAGCTTTGACATAAGATCAAAATGGTGGGCCTGTATTTGATTTATATATTTATCATCAATGCACGTAAACAATAATGGGACTGGACTTCAATCTCTGTCGGCAAATGTTTTCATTTCAAAATAACTGCTATTATTATATTTGCACGTATGTATGTATGTACGTGAGTAATTAGTATTATATTTGACTTCTTACCTTGCAAAAATAAAAATATACAGTACTATAAACAAAATAATTATAAATTATAATACAAGGTAATTTGTTGTTGCGAGGCCCTTTAAGTAGAAACAATCTAAACTCTTAAAAAGCAAGACGTTTTTTGATGTTATTGTTAACGTAATACTGTGATGAGTGACCTCCTCAAAATTATGACAATAGAATAAAATCGTGAGACTGTTAGGTCAAATTTGATAATATCTTGATAATTAAAAATTTAAGCTGTTATAATTATAATTTATCAAAATTAATACAGAAATTTCATCATAAATATTTTATTCAACAATAATGTAAGCTTTAACCTTTCAGATTAGTAACGTCGTCTGCACGTAATTCCAGTTATTTAGTGTTGTCACCAGTTAAAAACTGGAGAAAGCCTCGTTGCAAAAAAAAAAAATAATTTCACAAGTGAACGTTTATTTCACACAAATACCATTTTTTATTACATTTAAATAAAAAGGTGAAATTAACGTAACTATTATACAATTATGGGTTATTTTATAATTATATACTTAGTCATGAAATCCTTAAAAAAAAAAAAAAGGCACATGCAAAATAAATTTTTTTAAGAAAACACTAACGTTTCAAACATCCAACTAAACAAAAAATAATGTCAAATAACGCCTTATTAAACAATATATTATTATTCTACCTTATCACTTGACTAACCCTGTAAAAAATAAAGCAGTTCTCTTTCTTTAAAATGGGAAAAAAATCTTGCCGCTGAAGGAAGATCTTCTGGTTTGAAAAAATGATAACTTGATGATGAATTTTGCTGTTCTTTATTGCTTCAGTTATTCAAGTGATGTTCCCAATAATGATGAAGTTATAATAAATTAATAGGGGAAAGGGCATTTATGGTGCGGTTGATGATGATTGATGTCCTGCTTAATAGTCTAGCAATGGGGTTCTCTGCAACCTATCTCTTAAAAGAAGGGAGAATTTAGATATGATGGAACACCTACTTTCCTCAATTAAGCTTAGGCATCAACAACCGCATTATCATTAGAGTTGTTTGTACTTTGGAAAATAAGTGTTTAACTATGATTTGTTTCTTAACTCCCAAGTTTTTCTAGGTAGGTCCACTTTTGTCCCCTGTCACCGTTAGCCAACACCACCATGATAATCTATTTTCTCAGGCATCATTATTTTTGAACTTTACATTACATTAATTACTTTAAATCAAAAAAAAAAAAAAAATCATTTGCATTTGCTTTATTTTCATCCAAACAACTTCAAAATATTCATTTTAAATTGCATTTTTTTTATATTGTATTCTTTTTTTAGTCAATCAAATATCCCCTTAAGCATCTCTTTCTCCTAATAATAATAATAATAAGAATAAGCATTTAAGAATATCGATAGTCTTAAACATTTTAAAAAAAAAAAAGTACTTTGAGACTCTTGTGGGACATAATTATCTATTGATGCTTGGTTACCTATTATAAGCTAAATCAAATAAAATTAGAGTGATTCTTTCACATATGTAGATGCGCTGTAATCTAATAAAATTAGAGTGATTCTTTCACATATATAGATGCTTGCCTATAACTTCTAGAGGGTTGCTATATAATTAAGTATCAGAATTATTTCTGTGAAACTGTTTAAGACAATTTATAGAATTCTAAGCTTTATTGTAAATGACAGTAATGCAAGAAACTATTGCTTGATATTGATTGATATAGGATGTGTCGGCAATGCTTGCTGGTATGAAAAGCACAGCGGATATTATTAGCTATCCATTCAAGCCTATCATGTAAAACAAGTGATTAAGGCTTCGTTTGGGATGATTTTTTTATTGGTTTTTAAAGTTATTTTTTAGTTAAAAAGTTAAAATAATGTACTAAAAAACTGCTTTGAGCCTATCATGTAAAACAAATGATTAAGGCTTTGTTTGTAATGATTTTTTTATTGCTTCTTATGGCTATTTTTTAGTTAAAAAATTAAAAATAATGTACTAAAAACCTGCTTTGAGAAGCAGCAAGAAAGCTGTCCCAAACGAGCTTTTTTATTATTTCTTAAAATAGTTTTTTAGTATAAAAATTTTATTTTTATACTAAAAAGTTGCTTTAAGAAGCAATAAGAAAACATTCCCAAATGAAGCATAAGGCTACTTAAAGCAATTTTTTAGTAAAAAAAAAATTAAAAAAATTTTATTTTAAAAAATAGTAAGGAAGTTGTTCGGAACAAACCCTAAAATAAAAACTTAAATCCTTTGAAGAATTTTATTTTAATAATTAAGAGGGCACAATAATTTTAAGAACATAGGAATCACAAGGCATGAGATCTTTCACTCATAGTTTCTTGTATAGGATGCTTGAAGAGGGCACAATAATTTTAAGAACATAGGAATCACAAGGCATGAGATTCACTCCTTATAGTTTCTTGTATAGGATGCTTGATTTTGAACTAATTGTGGTCGCACTGACTTTAATTTGGAAGTTAAGAGCAAATCAAAGAAGTGCATATAAATGATAAAAATTGTAAGGGAATAAGTGCATGAAAATTATAATTAATTAAATTTTAATTTTAATCTCTCAGATATTTAATCAAATTTTTATATGAATTTTTATGTATGCCTTTGAAATTTTTTTTAATTTTTTAATTAATTTTTATTTTTATTTTTATTTTTATCTATGCCTTTGAAAATGAGCCGCCTCGCATTAGGGTTTAGGGTTAAACCTAGTTTATATTAGGATCCTTAATTTGACCTTATGAGTAGTTCTAGATTTTCCAATTATGCTTATTAATCAATTTAATATATGATTAATTTAATTATATATATGCAAGTCATCTTAGCTTTCTAAATACCAAAAATTAATAAAATAATTTATTAGACAAAAAATAAAATATTTTACGCTTGAAGTTTGATTTTGTAATAGTAGTCATGCTAATTTGTGTTAATCAGGTCACTAGCTTCAGTTATAGTATAAGCTTGACCTGATATAATTTAGCTCACACATGCACTAACCTTAATCAACAATGTTATCTAATCATAAATTATGCGCGATCATTAAAATCTTGATTAAAAGCTTAAATTTATGGGACAAATACTAATTTCCTCTTTGGATGGTCTCTTAAACTGTTCCTTGGGAACCTCAAGATGTAATATTGATCATAATAATTCTAGATTTTCCAATTATGCTTATTAATCAATTTAATATATGATTAATTTAATTATATATATGCAAGTCATCTTAGCTTTCTAAATACCAAAAATTAATAAAATAATTTATTAGACAAAAAATAAAATATTTTACGCTTGAAGTTTGATTTTGTAATAGTAGTCATGCTAATTTGTGTTAATCAGGTCACTAGCTTTACTTCAGTTATAGTATAAGCTTGACCTGATATAATTTAGCTCACACATGTACTAACCATAATCAACAATGTTATCTAATCATAAATTACGTGCGATCATTAAAATCTTGATTAAAAGCTTAAATTTTATGGGACAAATACTTTCCTCTTTGGATGGTCTCTTAAATATCAATGGAATTATATATAATAAATTATCTGAATGGGGAAACTGTTCCTTAGGAACCTCAAGATGTAATACTGATCATAATAAGAAAAATTTCTACTTGCATCTAGCAAAGACTTATTTAATAAGACCTACCTTAACCATTCATAATCAATTACATACTAGGCTATTCAACAAATCTCTAACTTATAGGTTTGGACTATATCTTAAGCATTCATTAGCAACTTCCTTCCATAAGTGTGTACCTAAATAGATAAGAATTCTTAACTTGTAAGTTCATCATTAACTATTCCTTAGTAAATGGTTCTCTTGATAACCTTAAAGCCTTCTATGTAAGCATTCAGGTATTTTCTTTTGAAGTCACTTTCTTAAAATCTCAAGTCTTCTATGGGGTTGATGGACCAATTATTTTTATATCATCCTCTACCTTAATTATAGAGAATAAGTGAAACTTGCTAACCACTAAAAGAGAAGAGATTTCCTAGAGGATCTTTTCTTCTTTTATAGCCAAATCTTTCATCAATAAACATTTAATCCTCCTATTCTTATTTCTTCTTTTTGTTATAAACAGAACATATATATAGTAGAATATTGATAAAATAAATTTTGTCATCTTAATCGCTTATGATTATGTTTTTTTGTACTTGTAACCCTTGTATTTTGTGCAAGAATTTATAAAAAAAATCAATAAAATTGGACCAGCACGACAACACCGGAACTTAATCCAACGTCACAGTGAAGAGCTTACCAAAAATATGCTAGAAAGCTTAGCACTGATGCATCATCCAATCAACTATGCAGTGCTAGAATGAGCACCTCAACACCAAATCTTTAGAAGAATTGGTTTGATACACAACTGCAAAGTTAAGCTATTTCAATTCGAAATATTAAATATTAATAGGATAATTAGTTGAATCATTAACTAATAAACTTCAAGGATTTTTACCTAATAATACTAAAATAAATCTTAAAGAGGGTAAAGAATAATATAAATCAATTCATTGAGGAGTGATAAAGAGCTGAAAAATGTAACTAAAAAAAATGATCAATCTAAGGTAGTTTTAAATTTAGAAGAACCAATAGAAGTACCAAAACATAAGGAACAACCCCAAACTGATAAAGAAAAGGAAAAACCAATTAGAGAGGTAATAGAAAGGCTAGCACAACCATTTCCCTAAAATATTATTAAAAAAATTTGGATAAAGAGTTCTCAAAGTTTTTGAAAATATATATTTAAATAGTTAACAATTATTATTCCATTTCTTGAAACCTTAGAACTAATGCCTGCCTATGCTAAGTTCTTGAAAGATATTCTTATTTAGAAAAGAAAATTAAGAGATTTTTAGATCGAAGCATTGACTGGGGAATGTAGTGCAATTCTATATAAAAAAAAACTTCTTCAAAACCTTTATGAACTTTGTTAGTTTATAATTCCTATGGCTATAGAGGAAAATGTTTATAATAAAGCACTGTATGATTTATGACCTCGCATTAATTTAATGCCCTTATCCATATTCAAAAGACTAGATCTATGAGAAGTCAACCCTACCACTTTTATCATTCAGTTACCAAACTGTTCATTTACTTATCTAAATGGGGTTTATAGATAATGTGCTTTTTAAGGTGGATAAATTTATCTTTCCTATAGATTTTTTTATCTTAGATATGAAAGAAGATACGGAGATAATGATTATCTTAGGTATACCTTTCCTAATTACCAGAAGAGCCATGATAGATTCATAAAAAGTTGAATTTAGTATGATAGTGTAAGATCAAAAAGTGACCTTTAATATCTCAAAGTTCATGAAATTTTCTAGTGACCAAAATAAGGATTTTCATAGAGTTGACTTAGGTGTTGATTACATAAAAGATTGTGAGGAGGAAGTTTTTGTTGGATTGTTCTTTAGATAGTTTATTGTGTGAGGATGATTTTTGATAGGGAGGTAGAAATTATGTTCCAATGATTTGTGAAGCCCCAAAAATCTTTAGAGATAGGTCGATGTGCTCGATACCTTATCCCTATGAAAGCCATTAAAACCATCTATAATTGAGGTACCCATTTTAGAATTAAAAGCCATGCCTACTCATTTGAAGTATGCTTTTTAGGAGAAGAGTTAACATTACACATTATCATATCTGTTGAATTAAGAGAAGGCCAAAAGGGTAAGTTGATTAGATTTTTTAGTGAGTATAAGAAATTTATTGGGTGTACCATAGTGAATATAAAGGGAATAAGTCCATCCTTATGCATGGACAAGAAATGATGGAGGTGAATTTCTTTCCAAAAATAAGGCTAAACCATGTTATGAAAGTAGTTAAAAAGGACATGCCTAAGTAGTTAGATGCACAAATTATTTCTCTCATTTTAGATAGTGCTTACGTTAGTCATGTTCATTTTGTTCCCAAGAAGGGAGATCTAAGTGTTGTAGCCAATGAAAAATGAACTAATACATACTAGAATAATTATTGAATGAAAAAATGAACTAATACTTCACCAAGATGTCCCCATTCTCTCCCAAGCATTCCAAAACATTCCCTAGCTAGAGCTCCCCATGTCTTCCTTTACTATTTACCATCCTTTGACCCCCCTTTGCCTACTAGTTTGAGCAAACTCAGATGAAACCCATCCACATCCCACTCGAAGTCCTACCTCCGACCTTGGCATCTGAAGGAAAAGTATTCACCATCTTCCACTAAAGCTTCCAGATAGAAAACCCCATTCGTTGTAGCTTTATACAAGGTGAGAATCCTTTACCAAGCTCCTAGTTAGGTAGGAGTGGTCAAGTATGAAAGGAACTTTGAATCCAATGTAATCCCATTGTTGGACTGAAAGCCCTTACTATCTTGATCCTTCCTATGAAATTTCATGTGAATTTGCTAGTAGGATTGTTTGGATCACACTAGAGAAGTTATTTGGCAGCAAAGAAAAGTGAGAAATTGAAGACGTAATCAAGGCCGTTGATCTAAATCAATGGCTCCGATTTTACCCCACAATATCAAGTCACTTTATATCTTAACCATTTGATTTTCCATCTGATAGTTAGGGTTTAATCCATGTTACCAAATCAACTGCTAATCATTAACTTGCTAATCGTGCGCCGTCGTATGGAAAGTGAATGGCTGATTGGGTAATTAGGCATTTAATTTCACAGGAAAATTTGGGAAATTTCAAAGATCATATCTCCTTCCACACTTGTCTAATTTAGGTGATATTAGGCTCATTGGAAAGTTCTTTAGAAGACCTATCAAAGCCCTATGTTTTTAAGCCATAATTATGCATGAACTCATCTCAATTTTAGTAATAGTATTTGTTATATTTTAGCATTTATATATTATGTGTAACCATAGCTTGGGACTTTTGAGAGTGAATATAGGCATGTCTCTAACATGGCCAAATTTTCTCTCCATTTTCTGATGTTCTTAAGGGCATGCTTGACCCAATTCAAGCTTAGGGGTCATGGTTTGACCCCTAAGTTTAAATTTTCCTTATAAACTTTCCAATTAGATTTAGGATTTGGATTTTGGTGTGTTGATTGTGCTTATTCTAAGAAGTTTAGAGCCACTAATTGCACCCCCATCTAAGCTTAGGGTAAACACCTAGGAATTTTCTAAGGTGACCTAGTGATGACTTTGGGTGACGTGGTTAGCCACCTTAGAGAGCTATACTTAGGCCTAAATTTAGAAGTTTTGGACCTTGATATTAGGTGATCTCATGATCCAAAATTCACTAGGTTTGGTGCCCATTTGGTCCACCATGTATGAACCCCAAAATCCTCCACTAGATTTAGCCTAGAACCCTAATTAATTCACTAAAAACTCATATGAAATCCAAAAAATTCAAACATGACATATATATTTTTATAATCAAACTCTTAATTAATAAAAACTAAAAGCCCTATCAGATAATCCCTAATTTCATTTTAATTTAATTTTCAAGAAAAATCAACAACTAATTATAATAATTAATTAAAAAAAATTTAAAATTCCAAAACTTTTACAAATCCTTGGGAACATCCCTTTAGGTTATTTATGAACTTTGGGCATGATCCCAAGTGGTTTGGGGTTGATTGGGATCAAAATAAAAAAAATCCCTTTAATTAAGGCAATTTTAGAAATTCCAAAAATAATGCCTGACTTTGAAAAAATATTAATAATTCCAATAAAAATCTAATTTTATCAAAATTTATATCATTCAACTCCAATTAAAATTTATTTCTTTCTAAAAATATCAAAACCTCAAAATTAAGTCAAAGTCAAAAAGTCAACCTTCTGATAAACTGTTGTCCAAATCTTGGTTCAAACTTTAAAAAATCATAAATTTTTTATAGAAAAATAAAAATTAAGTAAACTAAAAGTCTAATTACTCATTTTAGGGTCTAATATTTGTTGAATATTAAAAATTTTAAAATTAACTTTAATCTTAAAAGTTAACTTTTAACCCCTTATTTAACACATTTAACTCCAAAATTTTACTAAGTTACTTAAAATTCCATAAAACTCTAACTAGATCAATAAAACTCTTTAATTAACATTCTAAGACACAATAAATACTCCAAAAATGAAGTTTTTAGGATGGACTAATCTGGGCTGCGGGGCTAAGCATCCTAAAGAGGTCCCCTTCTTAGAGCCTAGTGGCATAACGCCACGAATGAATTCAATAGAGTGTGAAACTTTAAATCAAATCACTCTAAACTATCTAACCAAACTAAAATCTTTAATTCAAGTATATCAATTAGGTTTTTAGGATGGACTACCCAGGGCTGCCGGGCCAAGTGTCCTAAGGAGGCCTTGTTCCTCGAGCCTAGTGGCACAATGTCACAAACGAGTTGATAAAAAATATAAATTAATTTTGACTTTAAAATTAGAAATTAATAAATTTCATTAAAATTTATTGATCCCCTAATCTTTAACCAATTAAATTCATTTGATTAATCAACCCATAAAATACATTTTAAACTAAACTTTAATGCAATAATACTTGGATTCAAACATAAATATACCCTCCAACCTTCAACAAACTTGAACATTTGACAACTTTAACAAGTTACATATTTTAGAATCTACCTTAGCCACACAACCATCATTACACTCTTTAGATGATTTGTTAGGATAACCAACTCTAGTCTAGGCTAGACTAGTGTTTACTTTACCCTTGTGTGCAAGGTTTTCCTAGATTTCATTGAAAATTATGAATAAAATGTGCTTAATATGAGTGTTTATTTACTTTTACAAAACTCTATGAATTGATGTGATGGGTGATGGTTTACCCTTAGGTTAGGAATGATCTAATTCATCACTGAGTTTTTTTACATGTGGTCATGCTCGTGCAGGGTAATAATATGTGGCTAAAATTTAATAATTATATAACTATTATAGGTGCTTCAACTTGCTTAATCCTAAAATATATAAGATCTTGGATAAGCATGTCTAATTTTAGTATTTTAAATTCTATTATATAATTTCTTTTGATGTACTCTACTTTTAAAAGCTTAGGATAACCTTACAGGAGAGTCTAGATTTTATTTTTATGATTAATATAATTTGTTTCAAGTTAAGAGTTATGAAAGTTACCCTTTGAGTTGGGATACATGTATCCAAAATGGGATTCCAAAGAGGAAAGGATACCCCTTAGGGGGATAGTCCTGTTCCATTTAGAAGCTCAATTTTTGATCATTTCAATGCCTAAAGGGTAAGTGAATAACCTCCCCCTTGAGAGAAGAGTAATATTTTCCATTTGGGTATCTAGGTATGATGAATTCAAGGAGTTCAAAAATAGAAGGATGAAGAATTGAAGATAGAGAGTATCTCACTCAAAGTCACTTGCATATGTCCTAGGGTTAGAATTCGGGTTTGTGGTTAATGGTGCCTGACCACTTTTATTTTATGCAATTCTTGGTTAGAATAAATGATATATTTACCTATGAACTTTACTTCAAGTAATTAATTTAATTAATTGATGTATTTGATTTTATTTAATTATGTATAAGATTGTCTTCTTTTTTTAGTTTTTTTTTTTTTTACATTTGTGTATCACTTTTTATTTTATTCTGGATATATGGAGGCTCGTGAGGGCATGTCAAAATCTTTTCTACTTAAATCAATTAAATTTTTAGCTCACATAGAAACTCTAATAATCTAAGAAGTAAGGCTGGGATCGCGAAAACTCTATATAAAGCATATTATTTCCTTCTCTTCCTTATTAGGCACCCCCCTATGGGTTCTGGCCAACCACCTAGCCTTTGAGGGTTTAGATCTATCAAGAGGATGTTGTTAAATTTCTAAGATAAAATATTTTGAAATCTTTTTAAAATTACTACATATTTATTTTATGCATTTAATCAAAACAATCCGCATTCATTGCATTATAAACTAATTAAAAGAGTCTAGTTTTAAATTGCATTCCTTCAAGCATTTTCACCCATATAAGTTAAGGGACTAATTATGATATGCTCTAGAAATTGGTCCCAATTCTCAAAAGCTTTAGCATTAATGTCTCCACCACTCTTTCATAAAGACCAGACTCATGGATTTTAAATTGACTAGGTGGTTAGTTAGCTCCTCATTCTAAGCCAAGGTAAGTCCAATTTTGCACTGCATTAGTTAGGTTCGGGCCAGCATCGTTTGATACCCAAAATAGATTTAGGATTTGGGGTAGATTTTTTGATCATAAGATCCTAACCTCTGGGAATATAATCTCAAATCTCTAATAAATTACTTAACTCAAATTAAAGATTCTCTCAATACAAAACTTAAAGTCCAACACTTAGATTTGGTTGAGACACTTCTAAATGGTTTTAGAATCCTAAAAGTGTCTCCTATCTCTCTTCCATTGACTCTCAAAATAATAGTTTAAATTTAATCTAATCTCCATTGAAACTTCAAATTCACCTCTTTTGACATCACTCCTACAAAATCTCTAAACAAAATTTATGTCATTATTTCAATTGAGAGTATTCATAGAAGACTCTAATTTCCTATAATGTAATTAACTATGAGGGCTTGTGCTCATAGTTGATTTAGAACCCATGTTAATTTTTCAAAAACTCAATTAATATTTCTTTTGGAAAATCAAATTTATAATGATCATTATCGTCATAATCAAATGATTACTAACGGATGATATCTTATTTATTCTGTGAGATATATAATGTTTTAACATAAATTGAAATATAAAATTAATGATCATTTCTCTTGATTATTGTAGTCAGATAATTGTCTGGACTTCATTTTGAACCTTCGAAGTCATATATGGGTTTTTCTTAAATTAGGCTCTGACATTCAAGAAAAAAATTGTAATTCTTGGTTTGAACCTATTAAAAGATCTTATCCCTACCTTCCAAGGCGATATATTATTCATAATGGTCAATTTGACTTCAGAATTAAAATTTAAATTTAATTTTCGAATTTCCTCAAAGAATTTTTATTTAGATTTGTTTTGTACCTCGCAAGGCAAATCACCTTTTCAAACACCAACACACTACAACAAAGATCAGTCTGATCAGAGAAAGGATGAGATCTACATAGAATAAGCATAAGAAATATTATGATTAAAAGCATATGCTAGTTAAATTTTTGGTTGGAGAAATTTATATCAAAATTATACCTACAAAAGGTGTCAACTGATTTGGAAGAATTAGTAAGCTTAGTCCAAGTTATATTTGACCTTTGGAGGTTATTGAAAGGTTTGATAGTTTTTCTTATATATTATTATTACATAATCATATGCCAGATATAAACATTATACTTCAAGTATCTTCTTAAAGGAAGTGAGTATCTGATAATAGGAATAGGTTATTCACTAATGATGCTGAGATTCATATGAACTTGCATTATAGGGAAGATTCTAATAAGATCTTAGTATACAATGTTTGGAAATTATGGAGTAAACAAATTTGGATGGATAAGGAGTAGTGGAAAAATAGGACCTTCAAAGAGGCTACTTGGGAGAAGGAATATAAGATGAAATAGTTGTATATGTGCTTATTCTAACTTATTTTGATTTAGACATATCAGGAATAATATTTTTTAAAATGTGGGTGGACTGTAATAAATCAAATATTAAAAAAATATATAATATGACCTACAATAGTAAAAAATTATTTTTAGAGTCATTATAAATCCAAATTATAAATCATCTTCATAATAACGTAGATATTATTATGCTCGAGTTAAAATAATTTTTTCTTAAGTTTTGTGCTTTAGTGCAATTCCTTAAGAAATTTGCACATCTCAATACAAATGAGATTTTTTGGACCTTCAGGTGTCCATTTTATAAATTGATGTCACCATAATCATTTAGACATGTTTAGTTGACTTATGAACATTATTTCATAATTTGTGTATTCTAGAATTTAAAAATATAAAAGGATTTATATAAATTTTATACTTAAATATAAACAGTTAGAATAATTATATTTATACCCTTAATATATTTTAATCTAATTTTCCAAACCCTCCCACTTACATGATTATTAAAATTTTAATTCTTCATTCCCTAAGCTTATTTTGGTTAATAGAGAATAAATAGGAAAAAATGAGTGGAAAGAGAGGATAGAGAAGACGAAAAGCTTGGGTTTGGAGGTCATACAACCATTATTTTTTGTTCTTTGGCCTAGTTGAAAATTTGTTCGTCTTGGGATAGGTTATATTGTGACTATTTTAGTTTTCAATCATTTGATATTTTAAGATTTTTTTAATCAAATCTTTATTTTATATTTCTAAAAATAATGATAACTTTTTTGGTTAAAACTTTCAATCACTACAAGAAATTCAGTTAAATCGACGGTTTTTTCCAGCGGCCTTACTGGTAAAACCAGCGATTTTCGAAAAAACTGGCGGCTTCACTGCAGTTATCATGCCGCCGATAAAAATGGTGTAGGAAACCATTGCCGGCAGTTTTATTCTCCGACGGCATCCCGGCGGCTTATACCGTCGGTTATTACCAGTTTTGGTACCGGCGGTGTTTCGGCCATTAAGCTGTCGGTACTTTTACCGACGGCTAACTGGTAGTCCATACATCGATGGCATGTCGGCAGTTACAGCGGCCGACGTGCGTTCGAACAATCGCCTGCTAGCATAGGTACACTATCGGTACAGTACCGGCGGTTACCCGGCGGTCGATGCCAACTGTCTGGCCGGCAGTCAACACCACCTGTATGTCACCGGATAACCGCCGAGCGACGTCGGCAAATCGCCGGTATAGTACCGGCGGTTGAAAGAAGTTACCGGCGGCGTCAATCAACCGTCCGATATTGTAGTTTCTGACGGCCAAATTGCCAGTTGGCCTCTAGAAACCTGTAGCATCTGAAAAAAAAATTGACAGCCTCCCCTCTATTTGAGGAAGGTTCACCCTAAATTCTAAACCTGCATTGAGATTATGAATAGAGATTGAGATTATGAATATTTTGAGTATATTCTAGATTTTATTTCTTTGTGATTTTAGAGAAGAATCAATTTTTATCAATTCAATTTATATTTTGACATTTAAAAATAGGTGAGGGCTTTTCTAGCGCTCTATTGAGTATTCTGAGTATCGCATCTAGTCGCAAGCCATTATAGGAATGCAACATGGCAGAGTTTATGATTTAGGTTCGCAAGATCAGGCATAAAAGGGAATGACCTCCTCTTCTGCATCCAGCTTCGCATCCAGTTCACATGAGTCCTTACATACTCAAGAAATAACGGCCCTTCAAGCAGTGCTAGAACAAGTAAGGAAATCACAAGTTGATTGGCAAGTTCAGTTGCAAGCACAGGTTTAAATGCATCTCCAGGAGCAACACAATCAGTTGTTGGATGAAATGCGCAAAATTAGAGAGCAGTTGAGCGGAAAAGAGATAGCTCCAGCTAAGGAGGAGTCCACAGATTCAGAGTAGTTTAGTTTAGTCATATGAACTTGTTTATTTCTTTGAATCTATATTATTGAACAATCTGTGATAATTTTAGTTGGTTGATGCTATTGAACATTTTTTAATGGATATTTATGTTTTTGAGTATATGTTGAAGTTCTTGACATCTGTAATGAGTATATATGTGTTGTGGAACTGTTATTGCATGTATTTGTATATGTTTGCAGGTGTGGAAATCCGATTATTGGCTGGGAAGGCAATTTTTTTTGTTATTGCTACAGGTTTCTAGCGGATTAATTTAGAATCGAAATTGTGATGGAAACGACGATACAACAAATCAGTGCAATCATGCTTGCATTTCTTTTTCCGCCGGAAAAGGCCAGCAGCAAATGCACCGGAAGCTAGTCGTATCTTTAGTTACGGCACACCTTACGGTGTCTTCTCCACCGGCATTTTTCAGCGTAACAATAGCACCGAAAATAAGTCGCAGCTTTAGCTACGGCGAACTTACGACATTTTATTCGCTGGTATTTTTTGTCGGATATGTACGTCGTAAAATTTCGGTGTATATATTGCCGGAATAATCGATTAGGAAATGACATTTTGGCTAATATATTTTGCACCGGTAATGCATCAAAGAGTGTGCCAGAAAAGTTTTCAACATCTTATAAACATCTAAAGACATTTTCCGATGCGCACCAAACCGGCGTACAAAAATCAGGCGGAAATACGCCGGAAACCAAGGACTTTCGTCGGATTTTATGTGTTACCAGCGGATATGGCCCACCGGTAATACCGTGTTTTCCTGTTGTGATATTTCTCCCCTTTTTTATAACAACAAAAAGAGAAGAAAAAATAAACAATAGAAATGTAAGAAGTCATATGAGAAAACTTTTGATAATTGATCTTGAAAGAGATGAAGATATGTTAGCAATGATAAAAGTAAAGTTTATTAAAGAAAAATAAAAATTCATATCACTTAATTTAAGATATAACAAAAAGAAAGGTAAAAATATCAAGGTCATGAATTAGTCTAGACAATTTGATAAGAAAAATTATTGCAAGATTGATGAAATGAAAAGTAATGTAAGTCAAGTTCCAATATAAATTATAATTGAACATTAGATTGATTTGAAATTGAAGATTAAAAGATAGAGGAAAGAACATTAACTTATGACGACATTGCGTATCTTTTTAGTATTTGTGGCACATTTTATGTTTCTTTTACTTTTAGGCTAATTTTGTGCTTCTTTTTCAATTTGTGAATCATTGCGCATTCTTTTGATTTTTGTACTTTTGTACAGTTTTAAAATTTTCAAGTTGTTCTTTCAAATATCAATAATCTAAAAGCTCAAATTTTTTTAAGTACAAAATTAATTATATTAAAAATGAAATAAATAATAATAAGACATCAAGATTGCAATAACAATACTAAATTTTTTGTATGTCTAAAAAGAATATGAGAATGATATTCTTATCTTGATTAAGTTATAACCTAATTTAAATTTAGGAAAAATTAGATTTTATAATGATATTAATTTTTGCATTGCTTTTTAAAATATATCACTCTTTAGATCACTTATCTCAAGATAATCAAATAAGCTAACAAACATTTCCAGAAAATATCAGAATCAACTAAAATAAGATAAGATAGTTTTTATTGATATCAAAAGGAATTGATATTATAGCTAAGCACATTTGATATCAATTCAAAATACTAAAATAAAAATAACAAACATAAAAACACATAAGACAGTTATAAAAACTTCAAACATCAACATATCACATCATTAGAAATGACAAAGAATAGCACATAAGAAGTAAAGTCATCATTCAAAGGGGCCCTGATTTGGAGGAGGTGGCTGGTTGTAGAAATTAAAACAACTACTCATCATAGTCATATTTGAGCTCACAACATCGAATTAACTTCGCATACAGCCCATATCCTGCTGGTACTGTGCGTCCTACTATTGTAGATGAGTCTCAATTTAATCAAAGTGTCGATCAAGGTGACTCTCGACATGATCAAAGAGATAAACCAACTCCTGAAGATTTGGTCCACCAGCAGGCGCAGGTGCATGTGCAGGTCCTCTCTCCTCTCCTTCAGTGTCAGCACCTTCATCATGTTTTGCAAATATAGCTCAGAATGAACCATCATTGTAGTACAAAGGCTCTTCAAGATGAGACACATCAGGATGAACCAATTCATACTTCTTCTCAAGAATATAAGCCACAAGGTGTTCTAGAGCAATGTTCTTCTTTCTCTTATGGGATACATGACCAATTTTAGAAAGCCCATAAAGGTAGTCGAGAATGAGTTGGGCTTCGTCAATGGATTGACTAATAATGATCAGATAAGTGAAATTGGAAAAAAGAGGGCTGATATTAATTCTATCACCAGCTTTTAGAATGATGGAAGTTTTAAGCACATGCCGGATGATTCTAGCATCTTGGTGTAGAGTGTTTACCTTGGGAAAATGGCATTCTTGTTTAATCCCTTTAAGTACTCGATTTATCTCAATTGAATCAAAATTTGAAGCAGAAGTCAAAGTGTGGGCTCTTATTCCTTCAGTCCTTAAGTTTAATTAAGAAAACTCCCAGATCCTCCTTAGTTATTTCTACATTCTTCCCTAGAACATATGATCTAATCCTGTCTTGATCAGAGTTAAAGGTCATGTTTGCTAGGAAATAATGAAATGTAGATATGTTAAAAGAGTAAATTAGAGTAAGGATAAACTCAAATTGAGTAAAAGTAAAGAGTGGTAGTATCTGATAGATTGTATTATCCTGAATCAAAACTCTGGAAGGAATCATTTTCATAGATACAAACCTATGAAAGGATTCCTCATTTATTTTGGATAAGAAGTTCTCATGGGTATTCCTAGAGGAAGGTCCCCTAGTCAATTATTTTGCGTGCCTAACCCTCTTGCTTGAACTCGTCATAGAAAAGATCAAATGGAATAGAAGATTGAAAAGGCTTTTGAAGAGAATGAAGTTTAAGTTCTAAACCCATTCAATTTAAAGAAAAATGATTTTTCGTACAGATGAAGTTTGGTTCATCCCATATGATGTATGGTCTACTGGGCTATTTAGATTAGTGTTTATGGTCTACTGGGCTATTTAGCTCACTATAATTTTTCTTATAAAAATATGCTGAAAATATTTAACAAAAAATATATTTGAAAATTTAGATTGGTGTTTGTGGTCTACTGGCTATTTAGCTCACTATAATTTTGTTTATAATTTTTAGGATATAGGAAAGAGAAGGAACATGTTAATTATTAGTTTAGAATTTTAGCTGGTTTATAGATATTTCCTTGTTTTAATTTTATATATGTAATAGCCTATATTTTGACCCAAATAAATAAAATAGCTTATATTTTGACCCAACTAAATAATTTTTAGGAGTTATTATAAGCCAAATTTAAAAACCATCTTCATCATAATATTGATATTATACTGCTTTACTTCTACCAATTTTTAATAATTTTTTGGAACTCGTTAAAATCCCTAAAAAATCAATACGTGTCGATACAAGTGAAGATTTTGAGACCATCACATAATCATTTTGCAAACTAATTTCACCAATATTTTCTAAATAAAATGATTTATTTTATAAATATTTTTCTATAATTTTTGAAGCTCAAAATATATTTTTATGAATTTTAAACTAAAAATTAATTAAATTAAATAATTATACTATTATTATTTTATTATTTTATTATCAAATATCCTTCTCCTCTCACTTAAAGCCTTTTAAAATAATTCCTCCCTAGGCATTTAGCTAACAGAGACATGTTTAGGAAAAATTAGAGAGAAAGTGAGGAGAGAGAAAAATAAAGCTTAGTTTTGGAGGTCACAATGCGATTTTTGTCCGTCGACTATATTAGAGAATCTGCTTGTTTCACTATAAGGAGAAATTAAACTATCTTTGATTTCAATAAATTTATATTTTTATTATTTATTTTATAAAATAGTGCTTCTGTTACAAAAAAATGAAGATAAATTTATATTGGTAAAACTTTCATTGCA
Organism: Dendrobium catenatum; assembly: GCF_001605985.2. Lineage (NCBI taxonomy): Eukaryota > Viridiplantae > Streptophyta > Magnoliopsida > Asparagales > Orchidaceae > Dendrobium > Dendrobium catenatum. The sequence continues at coordinate 387,686 of NW_021319019.1, read as the reverse complement.
TAACTTTTTGTATGTGATAGATGTCGTTAATATGAATATTTTGACAACAATATATTAAAATTTCAAATGTTAAATTGAAAGTTATGATTTTTTGAAGTAAATGCATAGTTTACAAATTTAATAACTTTCGCTGTATTTATATATTTCTTTATTTTATTCATTATATTGAATTTACATTGCATAGAAAAGTGATATCATTTACATGTATGCAAGTAAGGCTAGAATTTAACATTATAATGAATACGGATTTGCTCTTAAAATATAATGTTGGAGGATAGGCCGATGTGTTTTCCTTCAAATAAAAGTTTGGTGGTATAATCCTAGTTGCAGCCTATAACTAATTGATTGAATTACACTGATGAGTAGAGGGTACATCTCTTAAATGATTATTGAAAGCCACTAGGAAAAAATCATAGAAAACACCATAATAAAAATTGAATACAATGCTATGATTTTCATAATTATATTCAAAATGATATTTACCTAATTGATAGTATATTAAACTGATTGACAAATTGATAGCTCTTTCTTGCAATAATATTGATACAATATAGCATAGCATATTAACATGACGCATTGTATGATACTACTTTATATCGTATGACTAATAATTTCATAGATTTCTATTCATTTCATTGATCATATTAATTTTATTATTAAATTTTTAGATTTTTATTGTTCATTTTTAAACATGATTGATATTGACTATAACTGATTATACATACTGATTCTTTTACTTTATCTTGGAAGTAGTGATAGATTTTTAATTTTTTCTAGGCTTTTTAGCTCATTTTTTAGATTTTTAAAATTTCTGGTCAAGGAAGGAGCCAAGACTAGTTAGAGTGAGATATTTAGATATCCTCTGGTTTTGTTTTGATTTTGTTTATATTTTCCTATATTTTTTGTAGTTAGTAGTTCATTATGGATTAATGATTATACTAATCTCCTAGCTATTATATATTAATTTTGGGAGAATAAAAATAATACAAAATTTTGAGATATTTAATTACTAGTTACTTTTACTAGATATATTGATTTATTGTTTAAAAGCTCTAGTTGATTAATTAGATAAATTAAAAAGAAAAAATAGATAGTTTTTTTAAATTTTATTCTAAGGCATCACAATTGGTATCAAAGTTGCTGTTGAAAGAATTGGATAGTAACCAGAGCTATAAGAATTGATTTATGTGTGGGGTAGAAGTTAGGTAGCATAAATTTTTATTTTTATATTTAATTAATTACTTTACATATATATGTATGTTGAGTATATATGTTATTGATTAGGAAGGAGGATTTTATCAGTGGATAAATGGACCCTATTGATCAGATATACGAATGGACAGAGTGCATCAATAACAACTCCAGTGAATTTTGATAGTTTGATGCAGCTAACTAGCTTGCTTGTATAGGCTATGATGCTCAGAGTAGATAGGTATGAAATAAGGAATCAGAAGAGGATAAGCATCTACTGATCAGCTCGACAAGCTTTTGGCAGTGCGGGCGGGGGCTTCGGGCAGGCGGGCAGCGTGACATGCTTTGGGCAGGCAGGCAGCACCAGAGGCTAGGCGGGCTGCACAGGAGTGCCTCCGGGCAGTGGGAAGGCTGGCATCTTGGGCGGTTGGCAGGAACAATTTCTTTTTAATTATTTTTTATTTTCCTACGGCATAACTCTGCCGAATAGCCACCAAAATATTTACCACTGGAAAAAGCCACCGTAAAATTTTTCCTACGTGGGTTTTACAGTTGGAAATTTTGCTGCCAGAAAAACGCCTGTAAATTGCCTCCGGGCAGTGGGAAGGCTGGCATCTTGGGCGGTTGGCAGGAACAATTTCTTTTTAATTATTTTTTATTTTCCTATGGCATAATTCTGCCGAATAGCCACCAAAATATTTACCACTGGAAAAAGCCACCGTAAAATTTTTCCTACGTGGGTTTTACAGTTGGAAATTTTGCTGCCAGAAAAACGCCTGTAAATTCTAAAACTGTTAGAAAAGGTTGCTGGTAATATGTGATTTTGTTGTAGTGACAGATGTTCCATAAGTTAAAACCCCCATTATTTGAGGTAGCTATAGAGCCACGGGCAATAGAGGACTAGTTATTGAGGATAAAGAAGATATTTGACAACATAAAGTGCCTAGAGAATTGAAAAGCACCAATTACAGTGTTTCTATTTGAAGGAGAATAAGAGAGATGGTGGATTGGATAGCAGAGAGAAATTCTAAGGAAAGATAAATGTAGAGATCACCTAGATAGAGTTTATTACTATTTTCATATACTGGTTTTTACCTCTGTTAGTCTGACAACAGTGCAAGAGGCTTTCACGAGATTATAGCAGGGGAATAGGATAGGGATGCAATATGAGATGGATTTTACTGCATAATTAGGTATGCACCTCAACTATTCAGTACTATTGATAAAACATTATGACAAATTTTTTAGGGGATTGAAGGATTAATTGAGACATCCACTTATACCGCTAAGAATTCATGTGGTTTCATAGCTTATTGAGAAAGCGAGACTGGTGTAGAATGACTTGGCTATTCAACTATTTAGACATGATGTAAGCAAGTAGAGATTAGGAGATGACATAATTAGTAAGGAGAGCAGTGAAAAGAGAGGTAAATTTTCATACAATATAAGAGGATCTTACATCTTAGTCTAGTGTGGGAGTAATAAAGTGTGTTTGATGTGGTAAGAGATATAGTGGACCATATTTTTTAATGGATAAACAATATTTAGATATGGGCAGTGAGGACACTAGATGGTTGATTATACACTACAGAGAAAAAGGGATATGATCAAAATTCAAAGAGGAGTAAGTGAGACAAGGCTATATATACAGAGGGTTATAAGATCTAGAAAATATAGTGAAGGGCCTATGACAAGGATAGATGGAAGAAAGGTAGTTGAAAGCTAAAGAGGGCCTACACATTCTACTTCACCAACACTACCACATGTATGACTCATAGTTATAATTTGATCTAGCATGAGGATACGTAGGTGCCTGGAGGATCCACTGGTATAATTTTTAATCCAATAATTGTTGATTAATAATAATATATTATGCTTGAATTAAATGTGGGAGTATGATTATTTTGAATGAACTCTTGATTGATTTCATGCATTATTTTAGAGATTTTGAATGGTTTTCAATTGATTTATAAGTATTGATATTGGTTTTGAATCATATTGATTTGTTTTAATGGATTAACAAATTGTATTTATCATTATTGATTTATTTTATCTATGAAAATAACAAGGGTGATATTTTTCTAAGATAGAGAGATTATTACCTATATTTCGATCTAAATAAAAAATATCATATATTTCATTCAAACTAAATAATTTTTTAGGAGTTATTCTAAGCCAAATTTATAAAATTGTCTTCGCCATAACATTAATAATGTAGCGCTTTACTTATACCCATTTTTCATAATTTTTGGGAACTAGTAAAATCTTTAAAAAATTTGCACATGTGAGTACAAGTTGAGATTTTGGGACCATCATGTATTCATTTTGTAAAATGATTGCATCAATATTTTCTAAATAAAATAATTTATTTAATGAATATTTGTTTTATAATTTTTAAGCTCTAAATGGATTTATATGAATTTTATACTAAAAATTAATTAAATTAAATAATTTTACTAATATTATTTTATTATCAAATATCCTTCTCCACTCTCATAAAATTTTTAAATTCATTTCTTTCCTAAGTATTCAGCTAACAGAGACATGTTTAGGAAAAATTACAGAGAAAGTAAGGAGAGAGAAAAATAAAGCTAGGTTTTGGAGGTTATAGTGCAATTTTTGTCCGTCGACCCTATTAGAAAACTTGCTCGTCTCATTTTAAGGAATAATTACCCTATTTTTTATTTTTAATATTTTTTAATCAAATTTGTGTTTTCATTACTTAAAAATAAATATAAAATTGCATTAGTATAATTTTCACCACATAACTTTTTTTTTTTTTGTGATAAATCTTGTCAATATAAATATTTTGACTATAACATGTTGATACTAGTTAAATCGAAAGATATAATTTTTTGAAGTAAATACATTGTATACGAATTTGATAGATTTTTCTTTCTTTATACATTTATGCATTCTGTATATGATACTGGCTTACATTGCATTTAAAAAGATAAAATTTATATGTACATAAGAGAAGTTAGCATTTAATACTATAATGAATACTAGTTGACTATTAAAATATAATATCCAACATAAGAGGGTGGGCCGATGGGCTATACTTTAAATAAAAGGTTGGTGATGTATTTTCTAGTTGTAGCCTGCAACTTATTGATTGAATTACACCAATTGGTAAAGGGCGATAACTCTTAAATGATTATTAAAAGTCATCTATGAGACTTGACAAAATAAGAGCTATGATAAATAATATATGTATTGAAGAAAATATATATCACATTAAAATTGAATGTCATGACTTGCTTTTTGTATTTATACTCATGATGATATTTTTCTTATTGATAGTATATTAAACTAATTAATAGATTGCTATCTTATTCTGGCATTAATATTGATAGAACATAGCATAGCATACTAACATTATTCATTGTTTGTTACTTCTATATAACATATGTTTAATTGTTTGATAAATCTCTTTTGATTTTACTGATCATATTGATTTTATTATTAATTTTTGATATTTTTATTGCTCAAATTAAATAATGATTAATATCAACTAGAACTAAATATACATATTGATTTATTTTCCTTATATTGAAAATAGTGATAGCTAGAGTTTTAGTTTCTAGTTAGGCTTGCTAGCACATTATGTTGATTTTATGATTTCAAGTCAGGGAAGGGGTTAGGACTAGTTGGAGAGAGATTGTCAAAGATCCTCAATTTTTCTTTTATTTTTTTTTATATTTTTCTTTATTTTTTTGTCAGGGATTTCTGATAGATTAGTGATTGTGCCGATCTCCTAGTTATTCTATATTGATTTTAGGAGAATAAATATAGTACAATACTTTGAGATATGTAATTAATAGTTATTTAATTGGATGTATAATTTTCTTAGCTAAAATCTCTAGTTGATTAATTAGATTAATTAAAAAGATAAAATAGGTAATTCTTCCAAATTTGATTATAAGGCATCATAGTACAATCATAGCTAGCTTTTGCTATATTTTACTTTGCTTGATGTTCAGTAGCCATGCACTATAGTATACATCTTTTAGATATATTTAAAATTTAAATTGAAAGAAGAATTTTGAAATATTTTTAAAATTAGATCCTGACATTTGTTTATCATAGATTCACATGATAAGACTTATCCCATAAGCGTGTCATATCAAGTTGGGATGTGACACTTCACACCCGAAGAATCCCTCCTTTCACCTACTCATCTGGCAAAGCCCTCATGTCCTCCTTTCACCTCATAAGTCTATTTGAGTCATTAAGTCCTCTTTTCACCTCCTCAATTCGGAGGAGTCATTGTGTCTTCCTTTCATTTTCTTAACCAGGTGGAGTCATTGAGTTCTCATTAAACCTCCTCTGTCCGGTGGAGTCGTCGTATCCTCCTTACACCTCCTTGGTCAGGCGGAGTCATTGAGCTCTCCTTTCACCTTCTTTGTGTATGTGTGCATATTTTCTAGGCCAACGTACACCTAATTACAAACATTGACTCAAGCAAAATAAAATTACATACTCTTTTAAAAACTGAGTAAATAACATAATAATTTTTTTAGCTCTAATTTTTTATAGTGATTTGTGTATGTTGAACCTAAAATATTAGTTGTACATATGAAAAATATGTGTAATGTTTAAAGTAGGAGAAAATAAAATAAATAATTAATAATATTTATAATCACCAAAACACAAGATTGAACTCCTAGATTAGAATAAGTTCATAATTGCATTGCTTTAAATAGTCACTCCAAACATTCCTAACATCTCCTTCAAAATCTTAAGAATCCTCCATAAGCAGTAACCCATCACCCAAGGCCTCATATTCACTCCAAACTCCTCCATAAAAGTTCTAAGCCAAATTAGATAAAATGAGACCTAGTCTTGTTCGTTATATCGCCACATGGCCTTAAACACCTCTAAACTCTACTATAATGTAAAATCATAAGTTTACATCATAAGCTAACATTTTACCATTATTTGTATCTATTTACTTCACTTAAAAAACGTCCCCTAAACTGATCTTCAAAATTACGCTAAACTAATCTTATTTTGGCTACTATAGGCATTATTTAGAAAATATCTCTGTAAACCTCTAACCTTTGCTTTGACTGGATACAATTGATAATTAAGTATGATGCTTCAAAATTGCAGCATGCTTAGTAGCATGTCAATCACAAAAAAAAATTGTCATTTCATTTTCTAGTAGAGATCTAGGAATATTTTTTTGTGACCTCATATGACTGATTATTTTTACTATCCCAAAATATTTATGATAAGTATATTTGCAAGCACTCTTACAGTGAGTCAAATGATCGCAATATGAGCATTTTTTTCTTGGGGGGGGGGTGGTTGGTGGGGAACCTGCAAAGGAGCCTACATGTTAATTAAAAAAAGAAATACAATATCCTTTAAGAGAACCTTTAGCTCGCTACTACTCAAAAGAGCTACAAACAATCCAAAATAAAACCTATGAACTGATGGTTCCCTGTTCCACAAAATACAAAATCATCTAATAACATTCTAGGTCTACTAGAGAATAGAACCTAAAAAAAGAAGAAAAAAGAAAAAAAAAACTTTCAGCACCATATTCCTGCAAAAAATCTAGCTACACTCCAAAATCTCAATCCCTTCAACAAGGGAAACAGACTGCAAAGACAACAAGTATAAAGAAAGAAATATGATAGCTTATAACTAAACAATTTAAAACACATAAGGATACAGCTTTTAAAATAACCAGACATATCAATGTCATATGCAGCAAAAATATAGTAGTTGAAAGCCATCATAACATTCCAAATATATAAATAAAGAACAATATAAGTCCCCGAATGGCTAGCCCATTTTGTATTTCTCACATAAAAATAGTCAGGTTTAAGACCATCTAGCCAACTCACATTCAAATAAGTAAGAATGCCAAATAAAAAAAGATGCCAACTAAGCCCATGTAAGAAATATCTGAGATGCCACCACTCACAAGAATCATATGCCACTCCAGCTTACTCCAAAACCCACTCAAGATAAAAAGTAAAGTGAGAAAATCAAAATAAAAATCATGCCCAGAGATCTAGCATAGAATATAACAGCAATGCCCCAAGTTATTAACATATCAAGACCAAATACCATCCAGAATAGAGCCACCGCTTGAACAGTTCAAAACCATCAGCAAACTAGATATCATAGCATTACAAAAGGGGGACGGATAAGCCAAAAAAGGGACATATTTGTAGGATCATAGCCCAGGTGTGTAGTACCAGCACAATCATGATCTAACCCCAAATGCCACTCACATCTAATCACTGGACTAGCCAACCAAAAACAGCATAGGAAATTAGCAAGCAAATAGATAGGGAGCATGGATAATGCATGATACTCAACACCCAGACACTACCAAAACAGAGAATAAAAGCCCAACAGTCCCAGATATAAACCCAATTGTTCGTCAAAACAGAAATGCAGCATGAAAGCTTAAAATTGGTAGAACAATAATAATTCCCAATAGAGAGTAGGTAAGCAAAAGCATAAAATACAACCCCCAAAAGGCTACACCCAAGGATAAAAGAGTAGCAGTAGGGAGTTAAATCAGCAGCAAAATCAATCCAATCATAAATATTCCTCCACCAGCCAAAAAAGAAAAACTCAACGAACAAAAAGGCAGTCCACACAATAGAGGTTCTTGCCGCAAAACTAAAATAAGCCAGGATCCTAAAAAAGAGCCAAAAGAACAACATAAAAATAACACTCACAACCAAACAATAAAAATAAAAAAATGAACCAAAAGCCAACACATCAATTAAAAGTGAATGTTGGGAAGACCCAACAGAATCTCTTTAGGGAGAGTATGCTTATAATATTCAATAAAATCAGTTAAGCTACAACCCAATTTAGCTAAGGAATCAGCAACAGCATTCCCCTTCCTCAATATATGAGAAATATTATAAGTAGTGAGAAAGCCAATACTTAATATCTCTAAGTAAATAGTAATTAGCCGGATTGGAGGAGAAGTTACCATCAACATAATGGATCAAAAGCATAGCATTAACTTCAATCCATATATTAGTGATCCCGAGAGAAATACTTAACTGAATCCCATAAAGAAGGCTTTGGATTTCAGCTTGAATGGCAATAATAGTAGTGGGTGGAACCGTAAAAGCCACAACCACAAAATTGCTAAAATCCTCAATAGTTCCACCACAACCTACATTAAGGTTATTCCTAGCACTATCAGTATTAAGTTTAAAACAGTCTTCCAAAGGCTTTCTCCGTTAGATAACCCTATCATTACAATTAGTAGGACAAGAACTAAAAACCATACCAAACTCACAGGCCACATGAAGAAAAACTTTAAAAGAATCAGTCTTTAAAAGCTTAGCCACAAAAAGCTGATAAATTTTATTCTTCACTTTATAAACAAAAGTGATAGCATCCATTTTAAAATTCTCATATTTCGAATCATTCCTACTACTCCATAAAAACTAGCAAATAATGACAGGGAGGATATTCCTAATATGACTTTAGTGGGAATAAACCACTCTTTAAGAAGATCACCAATAGAATTAAAACGAAAAATAGAAAGCACATTAAAAATAGTGTCAAAATGAAGCCAAACTTTCATAGGAATTGGACTCTAAATAAACATATGATTCATATTCTCAATGTGATAGCAACATTGACATTTGTAGGCCATATAAAAACCTTTCTTTAAAAGAATAGAATCCACAGACAAATAATTATGCAAAATTCTCCAAAGAAGAAAAGAGTAAGTAGTAAGAATACTAGCATGACAAAATGATAAATAAAGAGAGTTCTTGGGCAAACTAATCCTAATAGAGTTCCAAACTTTCTTAGTTTCAAATTTACCATCATTAGAACGGTTGAACAAAATGCAATCCTCATTCTCCAAAAGGATGGAAATCTTAAGAATTAACTTAATAATACAATCAAGCACAAAATTGGAAAGAAGATCAACATTCCAACCCTCATTATTAATAAAATCTTTAACTTTACAAACAGAGATAGAGTGAATATATAAAAGATTATAAATAGAAAAATTACCCAATAATTTATCTTGCCAAAAAAAAAAATGTTCCCAACTCACAATCCCCATTGAATGAATTCTTCCGCTTCCCACTTAATGTTATAGCTAAAGACATCACAAATAGTCAACATTCTTGTAGTGTTCATGCATCTTCTATTAGAGCTCCTATCATAATGTTTCTCCAAAACTTTCATTGTCATAATTTTTGGAAAATGTTTAATTCTCCCGTTTGTTCAGTTAATTCAATAATTTTATTCATTGCCTTTCGAAATGAGACATTTTTTTTCAATCAAAGGTAACATTTGACTAGTAAATCAAGAGCCACAAGTATCTTATCTTACATTCTACCTTGTATAGGAAAAAAAAAATTATAATAATAACATAAAGTTTTTTGTGAAGTGAAAATTAAAAAATGCTTCATTAATCATTCTGTTCTAAAAAAAAAACATTGCAACTGCTTTTCATCCAAGTCAACTTCGGAGATGAAGCTTTCGATCACCTTCATTAAGATTTGTGGGCTATGATCTTAAGTAATTATATGATGGTTAGTTGGAGAGATGATATCAGGTAGAATGAGATAGAGCAGAGAGTTCCCAATCTAGAGCAGTTGTTCTCTTGACAGACATTCCAACCAAAACTTCACATGCAAACATATATATTATATGTGGACATCTCTTTCGATGTCCATTCATGGACAACATCATGTGTCACGAAACTTAGCAAGCAAGCCCTAATCCACCTAAAATATTGCAATATTCCTCTTACAATAAAATTCTAACGCACTTTGGCCCAAAACCCTTGATTTTGCTTTGAGATTCACATGCTTGCATTATTAGATATCCGAGTTGTAGTCTCAATTATCTAAATATTAGTTTTTCTCATATTAATAAGAAAAACTTAAGAAACATTTTTTATTTTTTTTAAAAATGTTTTAACAAAATATGGACATTGTTATGGTGAATTAATATTTTTGTTTTTCTTTTCATGGAAAATTATGACTGAAACATTTGTCATAGAAATAACAGTTTTTTATTTATTTTCTTAAGATATGTGTAAGAATTAAATAATAATATAACAAAATATCGTAGATTAATTAATAATTTTTAAGCCTCAAATTAATTAATTTATTTATTCACTTAAGATATATGTAATATTTAAATAAAAATATAACAAAATATTTACACATATCTTAAAATTCATTTGCAGTTCATATTTTAAGCCTAGATTATTTTTTTTTTTAAATCTAAAAATAATTATAGATTTTTTAAAATAAGATTATGAATATTAGTAATTATAAAATTTTTATCCTTAATATCAATAATGATTAAAAATCACAAGATTGATGTCAATAGTTAGAATAGCTAAAAAACTGTGAATAAAGGGTTGTTTTTTGTTAAATTTACTAACATATTTAAAAAAATAATTTTTGTAATAACTTTTCTCCGATTTAGTTTTTTTAATATAATTTTTTTATATGAATAATACCTTTGAAAACTTTATTTTCTTGGCTTAAATATTATCAATAAATCCCGAGCATACAAATGGATTGAAAATAAGTCATAATTTTATTTCCTATAATGCTACATACAGTGTAAGCACAACAACAGCAATAACCAATGGCATAACAAATGTAATTTATAGCTCAAAATTTTTATAGTAATAATTGAAGGCTATATATGTTAGAACCTAATTTAATAAATATTTTCGTTCAGCAAGTGGTGCATAAGAATTTTTTCCTCCTCCTGATAGATTAGTCTCTATCCGAAAAAAGATGCCAAACTTTATCTAATCCCATTTCTAGCCGAACAAGCAAGCTTGACGAAAGAAAGAGAAAGAAGAAGAAATATTATTTTATGAGCATGATGGAGCTTTAGTTCGGAAAAACTTCAAACTAAGAGATACGAATCTTAGGATGATCTAACAATATTGACTAAATAATCCAATTAGGTTAAATTATTATGAAGACAAAGCCTCTACTCTTACTAATCTATGAGAACAACGCATAGATAACTAGTATCTGTCTATTTTGGTATAGCGGCTAAGTACTTTTTTATTAACTTTTTTGTCTCTAACTTTAATTATATTTGAGCTTTTCGAAAGTGACGTTAGTTGTACCTCATGTAGGTTTCTCGTAGTTCATACCATCTACGTAGAGCCATGAAGATTTTGCAACCGTTTACTGATGTGACTTTTGAACCTGAACAGTATTTTTATATGGAGAAATGATGTATTGCCTTCACATGTAAAGCTTCTGAAAAATTAAAAAAATCTGATCGATTTTCTGATGTTTAGGAAGATATAGAAAGCTTCTAAGTTTTTTAATGTTATCTCCATCATTGTTTGTATTTAAATGGAAGATGCGACCAGACTGGTTGAATAGTTGGGCTTATCATTTCTTCTATATATATAGTAGGAAAAAAAATTAGGTAAAATGCTTCTGATCATATAAATTTGAGATTTGCTGTAATATCTAAATCTCAGTTCAGAATGACTGACAAAAAAATTTATATGCAATAAATATTTTTTCCTTATATCTTTTTGAGAAACAAGATTTTCTTTTTAATTATGAAATAAATGAACAACATAATACTTTTTAAAAATTTATACCAAAAGTATAAAACAAGATTAAAAGTTAATAAAAAATGACGGATGAACATGGATGAGATCCCAGCCTCATGGACCTAGACTGCTTATCACAGATTAATTAGACCAAGCAGTTTGACAAGATCAAAATAGTCAATTTTCGCTGGTTTCTATTCAAAGAAGATGATTCAATGAGAAAATAAATTATTGATAGAAAGAAAGACCTACAAAAGTAAAAGAGTGAAAGTCTACTTTAAAATTTTATTATGAGATCCAGTTTTTGGATTGGTCTTCCACAGATGTATAACTCTCATTCGAAGAAGTATCAAAGAATTCGAATTGGATACTCTTTTGAGTTTTCTTCACTCGTATTTATATATGTTTCCTAAGATTATGGTGGTGTGGCCACAACGGACATGTGGCCATAGTAGGCTATTTTAAGGTATTAATTAGTGAAGAATGCTTCCCTAATCCATATAAGGCACCGCATATTCAATACCACTAATATATAATAAAGTATACAATAGCGACTTCATTGACTTGTAGTACCTTAAAAAAATATGTTAAAATGGAAAATTTCCCAAGCATTATTCTGTCATTACTCGCCCCATCTTCCTCTCATCCTTATCTTCTCTACACTCGGAAGGACTGTGTTTGTTTGGCATTGGCGTGGGAGATAGACCTCTTCCAAAACTAAAAGATCACCTAAACATTAAATACAAACTCCATTATCCTCAAATGCTCTATGCAATGTTGATCTATGTTAGGATTGGTCTAGTTTTAGGTAATTAAGCCATTCTACAAGACATCACATTTATGTAAATAACTATATATAGATGCTATAGATTGATATATAATTTTGGGAAAATTAAATAATGCTTTAGATTAGTTTTCTTCCAAAAACTCTCTCTCTCTCTCTCTCTCTCTCTCTCTCTCTCTCTCTCTCTCTCTCTCTCTCTTCCAAGGAGCTCAAGAACTCCTCCAAGATTCTACAATTGGTATCAGAGCTTACTGGAGATGATTAAGGAGGGAGAGTTCTTGGTCCATGTCATCAAATTGAAGCTTCTGTGAGTAATTCATCCCACAATATAGGGAAAATCAGGGATTACAAATGGCCTTTACCGGCGGTCATATAACCACTAGAATTACCGACGGTTAAACTGGCTGTCTGATCGTCGGTATTTACCTGCGGTTTATCCGGCCGTTTTTAATAATACACAACGCCAGAATTAATGGCGGTATAATAACCCTCGGCTAAGCTGACAGTATTTTGTTTTCGTTGCGCCTTTACCGACTGTTTGGCCACTGAAAACTTCGATACCAATCTTTTATTTTTAACCGCAAAAAATTTAATATAGGCTCCAGTAAATACCAGTGGTCGAGCAGCTAGCCGGTAAATTCAGGCGATTTACCAGCGGTCGAGCCGCCAGTAAAACCGGCGTTTGGGATAGCCGGTAAGCAGTCGATAATTAACCGATGGTCGTCGGTGCTATGACCGCCAGAATTTACTGGCCATTTAGTCCGCCGGTAAAGTTAACACCCAAAAATTAACCTCCGTAATTCATTTCGTACGCACTTTATACCGACGGTTTGCAAACCACCAGAAAACAGACGGTAGTACTCCCAAAACTGCCTGAAAAGTAATGCTAACTACCGAAAAAAATTATCGGTAATTGATATTTTTCCTGTAGTGCCAGGTATTTTGATCCACATAAAGAACACACACAAGTGTATTTTTCATGCTTCTAGCACATGCTTTGAAAGCGTGGTTTGTTCTTTGGCACGGTAGAGGGTCCATTAGGCTTCAAAATTTAGCCAACAAAATTCTTGTGATGTTATGTTCTATGGTTTGAAAGATTCATAACAACTCCAAGAATACCCAGTGTTCGATCATAGCGGGAGAGTGTTGCAAACGAAATTAGGTGGCTCGGACAAAGGTTGCATCTTTGCATGAATGACTAGTTCTTGCGTGAGGAATCGGATGGCGGGTTCGAGTTCATGATCAGACTGTGTTGGGATGTGAATTCACTCATGCTATGTGCGATCAGAGACTTGTGGACAGAGGTGAAGGCGTAGGTTTCCATGTGCGGATGGGTTTCTGAGTGGGCAGTGGCAAGCACGCGGGTCATGGGTCTGTGGTCGTGCTAGGTGTAATTCACGTGCGGAAGCTAGAGATGGACTAGTGTTAGGCAGATGCAGCCATGCTTCAGTCAGGCATAGAAGAGGAGGGCTGAGGGTCGAAGAGAGATGAATACAGGAAAACTATTCATGGGTTGTTCTTTGAAGAAAATGAATGGAGAAATGGCAGGATGATATAAAATTGCTATGCATGATCGACTATACAAACAAAGCTTCCAAAGAGTTCTCCTACAGAACACTTAAAAGTATAGGATGATGATGAAAGGAAGTGCTAAGGGAACTGAAAAAGGAGTCAAAGTTGGTGTAGAGGAAGAAATGGCCATCAATGGTTTGAATGAGATGATCCAGGTGTCCGAAGAGATGGAATCTAGCATGTAGTGCATTCTGGAGAAGATCGGTCGCTTCACTCAATAGGTATAAAAAATGCATGAGATTGGGAAGCAACTATTCAAGGATCTCATTCTAAGTTTAAAGAGTGTAGGATCTTGATTCATTGGAAGAAAATGATAGAATGGTCGAGAGATGAAATATGATGACAGACACTGTTCTTGATGGAAGCAAGCGAAGCAGTGGCTCTCGGTCAAGGCAGGGAAGCATGAAGATTTGATGCAAGGTGGAGGTGTAGCATCCAATGGGTGATCGTTGGAATGGAGAGCAAGGTGCTATTGCTTGGTCAAGATAGTACGATAACATTTAAGATTTCTCATTCGTTTTTTGTTTCATTGTAAAATTTGGACCAATGTGGAGATTATTAGGATTGGTCCAATTTTAGGTTAAGTCATTCCACAAGACAACACTTACGTAAATAATTATATATAGATGCTATAGGTTGATGAATAATTTGGGAAAATTTATATAAAGCTTCATATTAGTTTCTCTCCAAAATCTCTCTCTCTCTCTCTCTCTCTCTCTCTCTCTCTCTCTCTCTCTCTCTCTCTCTTCCAAGGAGCTCAAGAATGCCTCCAAGATTCTACAATCTATATTATCAAACATACACTAATCCTAGGATGTCATTTTAGTTTGAGTTTTATTTTTCTAAACTATAATGTGAAAGTTCTCTCATGGATGGTTCTCGCAAAAATATCTATTGGATTTATCTTGAGAAGCCCTCTTAGAATGTCTCTAAGTTATTTCTCTAAGCATACTTCTAATGGCTATATATTTCCTATTGTTGGACCCACTTTGGATGTCCTCGCTATTAATTAATTGCTTGCCCACCCTACCAAGTTGTTACTTTGTTCATCATGCCCAAATCTCTCAATCATGTGTTTCTACATGCAACGACACATGCATTAATTGATCCCCTATAATGATGTTGCATGATTTCCCAACAATCTCTACCCTAGCATTGCTAGCCAACATCATCACATGTTTATTAGCCATCACATTCAACATCATTGTTGTTGCATCCTGGAACATTCATGAGGGTAGAGATATGAAGAGCTTAATTTTTTTAGCTTTGAACAAAAATCCAGCACAGATAGATATAAAAAGAGAGGAGTGCAAGAGTAATAAAATACACAAAGATTTTTACATAAAAAATCATGAAAATACAATTTTTGATGACGTATCAATTAATGCCCCATCATTCAATTTGCTCAATAATTACATATCTTAGACTCACTTACTCACTAAAGATTTATTGAATTTAAACTCACTCACTCACATGCTACTCTTGTTGTAGGGAACACAATCTTATCTAATGAACCTCCTTTCTTGCTTGACTTTGAGCATTCAAGGTTATGCTCCATATTGATGAATTTATTATTATTTTTTCAATGCTCACTAAGGAATTTGTCATCATAACTAAAAGATTCGAAAGTAGGCCTTACTAATCACTTTGTCTTCTCAATTTTGTAGTAGCTCATCTGCATGTTTTTTTTTTTTTTTGGCTTTTGTCTTAGATGAAATATCTTCCGACTGTAAACTTGTTGGTTCTGTAAAGTTCATCTTAGAAGTCAGTAATTTGGTTAAATCTATTCTATCTCCTCTCAGAATGAAGAGGTTCTACAAGACCCCAATGTAGCTTCTATCCCTCCTTTTCCTGACAAGAAGAACTAGAGAAATGATTTCTATCAACAATCAATAAAAGCATCATTCTTATTAGAAGCCAGAGTAAAAGTACATTAATTATTGGTCATCCCTGGAAAGCCTTTACAAGCTTACCAGCTTCCTCCTCTTAATTTTCCCATGACTACTGTAATGATAACCATTTATAGGTGAAATCAAACTTTTTATGTACCATAATGACTACGACTATAACATTTAAGACTGCATAGATCAAAAAACCGTATAGAAGGTTCTAATTAATGATGCTCGTGTGAATGTGTCCCTGCTCACTACAAGAGAACAAGTAGCCTACTGGGGAGAAACATCAATAACAATCTATCGCTGAACTCTAGAAACTGATTTAGCTTGTTATGAACATCCAGGATATCACTAGGAAGCTAACTGCGAAGTCGCCCGACAACGTAAACTTAGAAGAGTTTTTAGATTTTCATGAATATGAGTAACATATATTCATACATATAGAAGTTTTGATTGCTCTTTTGTTAAATTTTTTGCGCTTTCTTTCTAGCATAGATAAAACAAGAATGAAACATTTTCTAATGGTTGTGTGATAAAAGCTTTTTTATTTTTAATGAAGAGTTGTGATCTCTTTTAAAAATAAAAGAGTAAAGTTCTAATTATTTAGGCGAAATATATTCAGAAGATTAAAGTAAGACGATATAAAACTAAATAGCCACTTTGATTATGCTGACAGAGAATAAAGTGTTTTAATTTACTTATTAATGAAGGGTTGTGTATTTTTTTTCTTAAAAAGAAAAACTTGAAATTTAATTACGAGAATTAAAAATAATAAAAATAATTGTTTAAATAGTTTTGCAAGAAAAGCATTTTTCCGATCCATTTTAAAACTAAAATAAAATAAAATTGCACAGGCATGATCATTCGATTATTAGTTTAAAATTTTTTACTAAAAAATTATTTTTAAAAAATAATAATAAAGCTTTCGCCTAAATCTCATAAGGCTAAAGCCAAAATTGCTTCAAGGTCTCTGAGATATATATTGGAATAGTATATTGAATAATATTCTCTTAGTTTTGTATATTCATTAAATCAGTTTTAGCTTGTGGATAAAAAAAAATATTAATCTGCCACTGATTCATTTATTGAATCAAACTTTGTATAATGTCACATAAATTAATGTATTAAAAAAAAATTTCCTCTTATTTTCTAACATAAAATTTATCTATTTGCTGTGGTAAGAGTATAATGCAAGAATTAATTGATTAATTATGTATTAGTTGAGAAAATTTCAGCCTCAAATTTTCTTCATAAAAAGGAAAAACACAAATTCATTAACAAAATTTGAAAAAAAAAATTAAAGCTTTAATTAATATGAAATCCACAAGCATAATGCGTTCAAAATTAGGAAAATAAAGATTAGATGTACAGGTTTAATTGATGGTACAGAGAGTTACAACGAATGACGGATCAAACGATGCTGGAACGCGCTGGCGCCAGGCTGAGATGAAGGTCTACTCCATACGAGTTGTCAGAGCCGCCAGGGATGGTCGGAGCAGCGAACTGACCAAGCGAAACCGGTACGGACCGGATCCGGCGCCCGACCACCACGCCGTCGGCGATCCCGCGGCCTAAAGTTGGCGGTGTGTTCGAAAAGGAGGGGAAGACGCCGCCATGGGAGATTTGGAACTGTGAGGGAAGAGATGGACGAGAGAAGTAAAGAAAACTGTTGGCCGGCGGTGATGCTCCGGCGACTAAGTAGTCGGGTAGGAGCGGCGGCGGGGTTGCGAAGGCGGAGACCATCGGATTGGCGCGCGAGTAGAGATTTGAGGCGGCCGCGGCTTGGTGGAGCTGAGCGCGCTTCAGCTGTTGGCGTTCCTTCTTGTGGGCGTTTTGGTGGCCACCGAGAGCTTGGGAGTTGGTGAACTCGCGGAAGCAGTATTGGCACTCGAATTTCCGGCCATCGGCGGCTGAGGCTGCGGCAGCGACGGAGGCTGTGGAGGCCGAGAAGGAGGAATCTGTTATCGGCGCGGGATCAACAGAAGCTTCCAAGGCGAAGCCGAAGAGCTTCAGTGTGGGGTTGCTGGGTTTTTGGCACTGGATCTTGGACATCTCGCCTATAGAGGAAGAAAGATAGCGAAAGGTAGAAGATTGGTTTGCATCATGAGGGTTTATGGAACGAAGTTCATGTATGCGTGTGTATATATACGAATGCTTCAGATATTTTATATAGATATATATATGATAGGTTTGGTGAAGAAGTGAGTTACAGCTCCGCACTGAGGATAATATATAGCAGGTTGATGGTAAGGAACGAGTTATTAAAGGACAAAAGTGAAAGAGTAAAAATCTCTCAAGCACGAGAAATTATTATGTACGATCAACAAAGAAAAATTTAGATGCTCATTATTTTATTGTGTATCAATATTGTGTACCGCTGTATATTGAGTGAGGTGGCGCATCCTGATTCGTCTCCCGATGACCCGGTAATCACACAAAATAATTTATCTTCAGGCACAAAATTTCATGTAAAAAATAATAAGAAAAGTTATTATAAAAGAACAACTTTTTTTGATATTTAAGTTAATTAAATTAAATTTATACACACGTTATATATATAAGACTCGAATCTAAAATATTTTGATAGAGAGCTTTGATTCTCTATCAACATATCAAAAAGAGTAGTGTATAAAAAATCTATTTGATACTCCATTTTACTCTAGTTGGTCAAATAGGGGACAAATAAAAAATTTAAAATATATTTATGATAACTCGTTTGCAGCAACTGATGCATTATCAAGAGGCTGTCGACCAAACAATTGATTGCACTTGGACTTGGCTTTGGCCGTGTACTCCTTACATGTGGCAAGGAGCGAGTAAGACGCAATTGCCCACTGTGCTCGCCCTGCAACTGATGGCTTTTGATAGTGTGGAGGTGCATATATGATATTTTGAAATTTATTTCAAAAAAAATTTAGTTTCTATAAGCTATTACCTCCTTTTATATCTTATTATTTTGTGAGCAATTCATCTTACGTACAATACTGCTTTCATAAAGAGGAGATGATTCATGTAAAAAGAAATGATAATATTGTTGAAATTTGATGGATCTATTCCGAGCTTTTTGGAGATTAGTTCTATCAATTTGGCCTTTGATAGTTTAATATATTATCAATTGTGAGATAATGAGTTTGACACCTATAACATGATATATTATAATCACTGGTTATTCTCTTCACGCCTCGACCACTCTGCTAGAGTATTTACCCTACGCACCTCCAACGCTCTAGCATCTTGGATCAAATCTAGCAGAGATATTTTGCTCTCCAAGCATCCTTCTCATGGAAGTTTCACTCAACCTTTCCTTGAAGCTTTTTATTTTCATTCGGCCTTGGGTCAGCTATGTATCTTTTTCTTGGTTCATTTCTATGATTTTTTTTCATGGTTATTCCACCTTCAAAGGATTGTTCCGTTTTAATGGCGGGTAATCATGTTTCGTTTAATGATCTTGTCTTTTTGGATGGTAAAAAATTCAAGTTCCTTTAAGCACTATAGGAAAACCATCGATTACTGTTGGAACTTCCGACGGAAGCAAATACGCTGGAAAAAATGGTGGCGCATGAACCGACAGATATTTTGACGGTAATATAAATGCGTCGATTTTGGCATAATCTCTGCCAGTTCGCTACCGATGTATTATCTTCCAACCTTTCCGCCATAATTTATAAGACCAACAGTTTATCCCGACGTATTATACACTAGTAATTTATGGCATACGATCTGACGGATATTTCATGGGGCTACTTATACTCAGTGAAATTTTCCTGGCGAATATTGCGACGATAAAGCTTCCGGCGTATTATCCGTCGGTAAATATAATGGCGAAGGCCCTATTTCCCTTCGACTTCGTCTTCCTTATCATTTTCTCCCTTTCGCACTTCGGCTAAATTTGCTCGCATCAGTGGCCTTAGCTGAACACCGTCGCTGCCAAGACCAATCCATCACCCAACATACTTCCATCAAGTTTGTCGACGTTTGTTGTCTCAATCATCGATGTTCTCTGTTCTTTTGCAAAAAAATTCATCATAAGATTTTATTTTTTTTCATGGATTTTCTTGGTAGATATTTGCATCTAGAGAGGTAGTTGAGGTGCATATTTTTAGTATAATTCAAATTCGATGGTTAAAGTTGATGAATGTGGTGAGATTTTAGAGGAAGTTATTATGTACAAGATGTGGTGAGACTTGAGAGGGAGTTGATTTTCGTAAGATGTGGTGAGAATTATAATG
Source organism: Dendrobium catenatum (assembly GCF_001605985.2). Taxonomy (NCBI): domain Eukaryota; kingdom Viridiplantae; phylum Streptophyta; class Magnoliopsida; order Asparagales; family Orchidaceae; genus Dendrobium; species Dendrobium catenatum. Next base: position 367,457 of record NW_021319019.1, on the reverse strand, counting down.
TGAGATATAAAATTCCCCTCATACTTAGGGGAAAATTGTATAAGATGTGGTGAGACATGTGAAAATATTGGAGAAGCTCTTATGAAAGATATGATTAGAGCTAGTGAGAGAGTATCCTTAGATGGTTTTGTCATGTAAACTATATTTTCACACGCCAAGAAAATCAATAAATCAATTAAAAATAACTCCGGTAAAAACTACATTTCCATACAGGTATCCCCTCGAGGAACTATACACACCTTTCTTTGCATAGTAGGATTGAAGGCCACAGCATCTGTGTCACCCGAAACTAACTGTACACATCTTTCTTGATGTGGCGGGTAGGCTAAGACTCTTTCTATTTCTCCTAAATGGGAGAGATGCCGGGAGGCTGCTATATTTTTCTTTGACATGATACTTGAGTAAAATAATACCATTTGATTTAGAATTAAAATTAAAATTTATCTATTTTCCTTCAACAGATTTTCCAATAATGTCTAATATCTTCATATTATATGTAGGATGTATTATAGATATTAGAAACTAAAAATGTTGGATGTATAACCAATTAGTACAAGGATAAAAGATATTAATAGATGAGTTCATTAATGGGGTAAACATTTTCATTGAGATAATGAAACAACAACTCAACTTCATCTTACATGGAAAGCTCTAAATATAAAAATCAAGTGCACCTAAGACTATATAATGTAATTAATGATCTATATCATAGAAGGTTCATACTAGAATATTAGTATTTGACTTTTCATAGTGAGTACGAGCCATATTTTGATTCTCGATGCATCCCATTTACAAGTACTAATATAGCTGAGAAAGAAAATATATGACCAGATCTTTAGGACTTAGTTGTTTTTTGTTTATGTTTTTTTTAGGAAAACCCACGGAGGGGCCTAAATATTAAAATAAAAAATTATTATATTAAGATAGTTACAACTTAATTCTTTATTATTGATATTCTTACAATATGTTTGTTTTTTATGATTCTAAATATTATTATTTTAATTATTATTTCTCCTAACATATTTTGATGCACTGCTTTGTTGTTTGTGTGTACTAACATTTCAGAGAAATCATACTCTGAATTATTGAAGACTTTAAATTAGATCAATTTAAAAAGTTTATCAAATATGAAGTCTATGTTTTTCATTTTATTGAGTTTAAGAGAGTGTGATTGTAATTGAGTAACTGTGCACACACATAGAGGGAGAGATTAAAACTTGAATTTTTAAAAAGGGTTTGTACTGTACGATTGATGGTTTATATATGATGAATTAAATTTTGTATATACGAATAAATACGTTCGAAATGAAATGAATTTTTGTAATCATACAAGTTACGAAGCATCCTTTCATATAGGCTTTTTTACCAGACAGTCGTATAGACGAACAGGTTTTCGTCTGGGACAATCGATTATTTAAGATCATTTTAAAGATGGTTAGGTTTTACCCCCACACTGAATGACACATGATTCATATGTACGAACTAAAATTTTATATGTACGATCGGTTATAATAACTGATTCTGCCAGTATAACCATTTACATGTGTACAACGAAGTAATACAAATCGTCCGCGATGATATAAATATCGTACAGTATGATATATATAGAAAAATTAAAACTTTACATGATTAGTCCCAAATAACGATTTACGTGCTACATAATTAGTACGGGATGAAAATAATTTCATACAATACGAATAAAATACTTATAAAAATTCACACGATCAATTAGAAATAGAAAATCCAATTTTTGAAAACATTTTAAAATCACACAAAATAAAAAACAAAAATAAAAAAACACTTACACAAATAAGCATATTAAATACAAAAATAGAAAACACATAAAGTCATATATCAAGTTTGTAAAAAATTTTAATTAAACATTAAAATCAATCACATAATGCCTTGTTCTTAATGTGCTAAAAGTATCAAAGGCTAATAGTTTTATAAAAATATTTGCAAGTTCATTTTCTGTAGAAATATGGTTTAATTAATTTCTCCTTTAGATATATAATCCATAATAAAATGATGCCTTATATCTATATGTTTGATTCTTGAATGTTGAATAAAATTTTTTAAAATATAAATGACACTAGTGTTATCACAATAAATTGAAATTATGTTAATTATAAATCCTAAGTCAATTAAATATTGTTTTAATCAAAGAACTTGTGCCACACAACTTCCTAAGATAATGTATTTAGCTTCAGTAGTATATAGGGCTAAAGAATTCTATTTTTTACTGGACCAAGAAACTAAAGAATTTCCTATAAATTGATAAGTTCCAGATGCACTCTTTCTATCAACCCTACAACCTACAAAATCTAAATCTAAATATCCAATTATTTCAAATGAAGAGCTAAATTTAGGATACCAAATCCCTATATTTTGAGTTCCCAAGAGATATCTCAAAATCTTTTTTACTGTTGTCAAATGTGATTCTTTTGGATCTGATTAATATCTAGCACACAAATAAACATTGAATATAATATAGGGTCAATTAGCAGTCAAGTAAAGTAAAGATCCAATTATTCCTCTAAATTTTTTTTTATCAATAGATTTTTCCTTTGGGTCCTTATCAACCTGAACTGAGGAACTCATAGGTATACTAATTGATTTAGCATTGTCTATTTTATACTTCTTGAGGATATCCTTAATATACTTCAACTAACTAAGAAATGTTTTTTCCTCAATTTACTTAATGCTAAAATCTAGAAAGTAACTCAGATATCTCATTAGACTCATCTCAAATTTATTACTCATTATTTTAAAAAAATCATCACAAAGATTTTTATTTGTAGATCCAAACATGATATCATTAACATAAATTAGTACAATGAGTATATCGTCTCTCAATTTCTTCAGAAAGAGTGTGGTGTCCACACTTCCTTTTTCAAAAGATCTCTTAAGTAGAAAAGTGCTCAACCTCTCATACCAAACCCATGGTGCATATTTCAATCCATATAGTGCCTTTTTGATTAGGGTGATTCAAGAGAATATTTATATTGAACAACCTCTAAGTTTTGATTGTTTTTTATGTGTTAGTATTATTTTGATTGTTGTGTTAGTGTTGTTTTATATTTTATTTGTTCTTATTTTATTTTTGTGTTTTAAAATTTAAAAAAAAATATATTTGTTCTTAAAAGAATTCTCTTATATTCACACATTTATTCATTTAGGGGGAGTTAAGGAGAAATTTAGGATATTCAATTTTATTTCAAACAATACTTATTTTGCCATCATAAAAAGGAAGGAGATTATTGAGATTGTTGCAACTTAGTTATTTATTGTTGATTTTTTGTAACATGTTTATTTTTTATGATTCCAAATATTATTATTTTAATTATTATTTCTCCTAACATATTTTGGATGCACTATTTTATTATTTATGTGTACTAACATTTCAAGGAAATTATACTCTGGATTGTTAAAGACTTCAAATCAGATCAGTTTAAAAAGTTTATCATATATGAAGTATGTATTCTTTATTTTATTGAGTCTGAGAGAGTGTGATTGTAATTGAGTAACTTGGTACAAACATATAGGGGGAGAGATTAAAACTTAAATTTTTAAAACTGATCATACCATATGATAGCCGTTCGTACAGAACAATATGACTAGTTATTTTCCCTGACGAGCAGCCGAACAAACAGAAATGAAAATTTTTTTAAGTATGGATTGTACTGTATGAACCTAGTTTATACATGCCTTTTAGAGTATGAAATGTCTAGGTCCTTATTCGCTCAAAAATATTTTTTTTTAAGTATGTATTGTATGGGATGATCACAGTTCGTACATACTTTCACGAGTATAATATTGATGGGTCCGTTCTCACTCAAAAATATTTTTTCTAAGCATGGATCGTACATGCCTTCTAGAGTACAAAATTGTGAGGTCCCATTTTGTCTCGAAGTTTCATTCAGATGAATTTGAAAAAATTTTATAACTAATTATACTGTATGATGATGTCATCGTACGTACACAATCCAGAGTATAAAATATTAGGTTTTTTTGTATAGCCAAATTTTTAAAATTTTCTAAAAATCAAATTTTCTGTTTCTAATCGATCGTGTGAATTTTTTTTAAGTATTTTATTCATATTGTACAAAATTATTTTCATCTCGTACAAATTCTATAGCAAATAAATTATTATTTTGGACTGATCACATAAAGTTTTAATTTTTCCATACATATCATTATATATGATATTTATATCATCCCAGATAATTTGTATTATTTTGTTTGTATGCATGTAGACGATTATACGGATATAATTAGTTATTATAACTGATCGTATGTATAAACCTTTAGTTTGTATATACAAACCACATGTCATTTGATATGGGGGAAAAAAATCTAATCATCTTTAAAATGATCTTAAAGAATCGATCGTCCTGGACAAATACATGTTCGTCTATATGATTGTATGGTCAAAAAGCCTGTATGAAAGGATGCTTTGTAACTTGTGTGATTGTAAAAAGTCATTTCATTTCAAAGATATTCATTCGTACATACAAAATTTATTTCTTCATGTACAAACCATCAATTGTATAGTACAAACCTTTTTTGCATATAGGAAAGATCATTTTTTTTAAATAGGAAGGCTTTAGAATTCATTTTCATTCACTTCAATAGCCTCTTCCAATCCTTCTCAACTTAGCAATGGCTAGTTCTAACAAGCGGGGTAGACTCACTAAGGGATCGTCTTCCAAGAGTGGAGATGAAAACTTTCTATCTAGGACAAATGATGATTCTTTCCATAGGTTTATCTTTGCTAAAATTACTCCTTCTAGAATCCTACTTCAAGAGGATATCTACTTTCAAGTGATGCCTCTTTTCGCCACCACTCAATTTGTCTTTATCCTAACTTTGATTCATGCCAACGACAAAAAAAACCTTTTACTATTTTCTAGCAAACATGTCTTTTAATTTTAATGAGAATAGGATAAGATCTTACGTCCTGAAGAAAAGGGTAAAAATCACTAAGAAAGATTTGGGAACTATTTTATATTTAAGAACTCAAGGAGTTAAAGCCCAAATGATGACTTCAAAATTTAATTTTGACTGGTCCAAAATAAACAAAGTTCTTAGAGGGATTGAGCAAGTAAGTCATTTGCCTAGGGTCTATACTTTAAACTAAAATGCAAGAGTCATTCAACATGTCCATAGAACTTCCATAATTCCTAAAGCTAGTGACCGTATTAACATTACTCCTCTTCTGTCCACTGTTACTTATTTTATCATGACTGGACAATCAACTGATGAAGCCCAACTTCTTATTGATTATATTCATTGACTTTTTGAAATTTGTGATGTATCTCATAGGAGGAAGAAGAATATTGCCTAGGATATCTTGTGACCTATATTTTAGAGAAGAAGTACAATCTTATTCATCTTGACCCATAAATTGAATTGCTAATCGATCTACTTTACTGATGCTTCATTTTGAGCACTTTTTGGGAAAGATGGCAATATAAGTGAGGATTTTGAGGAAGAAGGGGGAGCTCCAGCACCTGCACCTGCACCTGCTTTTCAGGAGATGGTTCGACGCTTTGACCGACTAGAGAGTTATTTTGATCAGCGCTTTGATAAAATTCAGGCTCATCTACACTAACAGGATGCTTAGTACCAAAAAGACATGGGGTGAATTCGAGGATAGTTTGAATTCGTGAACACTAACATAGCTATGATGAATAGATATTTTTTTATCTTTAACCAGCTTCCTCCTCCAGATTAGGGCCCCTCAAATTTTTAGATGTACTTCTTGTGTGATGTCTTTGTCAGTCATTTAAGATGTGTTTATCTTTGTGATATTTTTCAATGCTTTGAGCAATTATCTTATTTTTAGATCTTTGATGATGTTGTTGTTATATTATCTTATATTGATATATATGATATTGATATCAGTTGAGCTTTATTGTATTAGATCTTTATATTGATATCAATAAAAAATGTCTTCTTTTATTTAGTTGATTTTGTTCATTGTTTGAAATATTAGTTTGCCTATATATTAATCCTATATTAATTGATCTAAAAAGTGTTATAAATTAAATAGCAATATAAAAATAAATTTTATTATGAAATCTAATTTTCAAAAATTTTAAGTTAATTTATAACTTGATCAAGTTAAGGCAATCAATCTTATATTCATTTTAGGCAAACATAATTCATAATATTATTATTACAATTTTGATGTCATACTATTTTTTATTTCTCTTTTTAATATAATTATTCTTGTAATTAGATAAATTTGATTTTTTTAGATTATTGATTTCGGAAAGATCAATTAAAAAAAAGGAGGGAAATATACAATGTGTATAAAAAGCGAAAGAATGCACAATAGTACGCAAATTAAAAGATGCACAAAATTAGTCAAAATACAAAAAGATGCACAAAGTATGTCAAAACATATTTGAAAAGATGCGTAATATCGCATATTGATAATGTTCTTTCCTCTATCTTTTAATCTTCAAACCCAAATCAATCTAATTTTCAATTATGTTTTATATTGAAAATTGAAATTATCTAATTTTCATTTCGCCACTTTTGCAATAATTCTCTTTATCTAATTATATAGAATGCTTCCTGGCTTTGGTTAACTTTTCTTGTCTATATTATACCTTAATTTAAATGCTTTTGAGTATTTCTTTTTCAACTAATGAATATTAACTTTGTTATTGCAATTATAGTTCAATCTCTTTCAAGATCAATTTCTAAGATTTTTCATATGACTTCTTTCATTTTAAACTATTCTTCTTCCTTTTTTATTGTTGTCAAAAGGGAGAGAAATATTGTTTGTTTGTTTGCTTTTGATTATTTTTGGTGTGTTAGTATTATTTTGATTGTTGTGTTAGTGTTGTTTTGTGTTTTGTTTGTTCTTGTTTTATTTTTGTGTGTTTTAAAATTTAAAAATAAAAAAGAACAAACAAATTACAAAATAACACTAACACAATAATCAAAATAATACTAACACATAAAAAACAATCAAAAGCAAACTAGCTAATAATAATTTTCCCCCTTTTGATAATAACAAAAAGGAAAGAATAATAGTTTAAAATGAAAGAAGTCATATGAGAAATCTTAGAAATTGATTTTGAAAGAGATTGAATTATAATTGCAAAAACAAAGTTAATATTCATTAGTTGAAAAAGAAAGATTCAACAAGTGGTATCAGAGCTTTGTTTTTAAAACCATAAGTTTAAATTACTTTTTGAATAATGAGCATGGCTATTTTTGGAAACTGAAACACACTCGAAGGGTATTTGATCATTAGACCTCTATTATTTGACAATATCCCTTTTGGTTTTTGGAAAACACACATGTCAACATTTTTACAGTCACTAGATTTTTGTATGTGAATTTTAGTTCAAGAAGGGTATACAAAACCAACTAGATTGATTAATGGCATTAGAGTTGAAACACCCTTTACTGATTAGACTGTAGAACAACATGACTTAGCATAGTTAAATGCTAAATGCTTAAACAGTTTGTTTTGTGCATTTAAGTTAGAAGATTACATACGGCTTTCCACTTACATAAGTGGAAAGGACATATAGAATAGACTTTGTATTACTTATGAATGGACTAATAAAGTAATGCAATCTAGAATAAACATCTTATTACATGACTATGAATTATTTCACATGAAATAAAATGAATTCATTTCTGAAATGTATACAAGATTCACTCAGATAGTCACTTCTTTGCATGCATTAGGTAGGGAATTAACGAATGCTGAATTAGTGAATATAATACTTTTTTGTTTTCCTACTACTTATGATGCTAAAATAACTATAATTTTAGAGTCTAAATATTTAAATATTTACTCTATTGACAATCTTTTTGGATCACTAATTGCTTACGAGCAAAGAGTGAGTCAAAGAATGATTGATACAGGAGAACAACGAACAGAAAAGAACATAGAGCTAAAAATGGAGGAATCTGAGAGTGATTAGTCATAACTTGAGGATGAGGATGATATTGCTTTGATGACTAGGCAATTCAGGAGCTTTGTTAAATGGAAGTAGAGGAGATGCCAGTAGTGAAACAGAGATAAGTTTAATAAGAATGTTAAGGTATCTAATGATGTGATTTGCTATAAATACAGGATACCTAGACATATAAAATCAGATTATCCAAATCTCAAAGCCACTCCTAGCAAGTATAAGGTTGAGGAGAGAGCAAATGTGAAGAAGGGTAAGAAGAGATTTCAGAAAGCTTTTTGGGTGAACTCAGCTTCAGATTCATCAGAAATAAAAAAGGAGGAAGAATTCACCAACTTGTGCTTAATGGTTGACGGTCTTGATTAGTCAGATTAAGAAGAGGTATGTTACTTGACCTATAATAAATTATTAGAAGTTTCTAAAAGAATTCATGATGCATATAGAAAATTAAAATAATACATGCTAGTCTGAATTTAGAAATATAAGAATTGCAATGAGAATACGAAATCCTTAGAAAAGATCATACATTGAAAGATAACAATCACATGAGCTTACTTGATGAATTTGATGACTTGAATAAGAAAAATGAAATTCTAAAATCATCCTATGCTAAACTGGAAAAAGAATTCAAAGATTTTAAGGATGAATATGAAAATAGAGAGTACTATTTGAATTATGATATTAATATCTTGAAAGATGTAAGAACCTTTCTTAGTTGAAAGTGAAAGCTCTCGAGAAAAATAGGAAACCCCCAAAACTTGAAGATTTTACAAATCCTATTTTGAGGTCAAAAATTTTAAAACCTAGGAAGAGACAGATTTACTATAAAAATTGAGAAACTCATTTCCTATAGTAAAATATTATTCTTGTGGCATGTTTGGACATATAACATACACTTGTACTTGGATCGAAAAACTCATTTAGTATGAAAACTTAAGATGTATAAACCTAGACATATCATACATGCTTCTAGTTTTATTTTTCTAAAAGAAGAACCAAAACTTATTTGGGTTCCCAAGTCTAATATTTAATAGTTTTGCAGGCATGATCTCATACAAGGTCTCATGAGAGTATTTGGTACCTGGACAGTAGTTGCTCAAAGCATATGATTGGAGACAGTACACAATTTATATCGTTGGAAGCTAGAAGTGGAGGCAGTGGTACACTGGGAGATAACATTACTAGTAAAGTGGTTGGCACAGGTATGATCATAAAATTGAATTTTTTTTCATTAAAAATGTGTTACTTGTAGAAGGCTTAAGGCATAATTTGTTGAGTATTAGCCATCTATATGATAATGGATATAGTGTAAAAAATTTTCCTGCTAGCTGCATAATAAGTCTAAATGGAAATGATATTTTGCATGGATTAATGGTAAACAATATTTATATGTTAGATTTAAATTGTATTAAAAATCTTAATGCTTTTTATTTGAAAACTAACACAACAATCAAAACAATACTAACACACAAAAAAATAATCAAAAGCAAACAATATTTCTCCCCCTTTTGACAACAATAGAAAGGGAAGACCATGTATACGGAATGATTTGATTAGTTATTTTCCCTGAAGAGTAGTCGAACGAACATAAATGAAAATGTTTCTAAGTATGGATCATACTATATGAACCTAGTTCGTACATGCCTTCTAGAGTACGAAATGGTCGGGTCCTTATTCCCTCAAAAATAATTTTTTTCTAAGTATGGATCGTACAAGACGATCACAGTTCATACATGCTTTCACGAGTATGATATTGACGGGTTAGTTCTCTCTTAAAAATATTTTTTTGAAGTATGGATCGTACTGTACAATTCCAGTTCATACATACCTTCTAGAGTTTGAAATTGTGAGGTCCCATTTTGTCCCAATATTTCGTTCAAATGAATTTGAAAAATTTTTTATAACTAATCATACTAGAAAATAACATCATCATACATACGCCATCCATATTATAAAGTATTGGGTTTTTTTTTCGTATAGAGGAATTTTGAAAATTTTCTAACTGTTCGTCCCGGACAAACTTGGTTCGTACCTGATGATGATCTGGTACGAAATGATTTTGTACTGATTCACAATAGGTTCATACATAATATTATTTTGAACTATTATGAAAATTGATAGTACTATACGATCGTGTATGCTCAAAATTATAAAATTCAATTTTTTGGGAGATTTTTTATGTCTTTTGTATAAAAGGTCCACTAAAAATTGACGTTAAAAATTTTTATCTTTGTGATTTTTTAAGGGCAACTGAAAGAGAGAGTTTGAGAGAGATTTCTTGCTAGTGGAGTGTAAAGAGTTCACAAGATTACTCAAAGGTAAGGATCTTTATGTGATTTGTGTTTTTCGCTCTTCCTCTTATATTTTTAGATTGCTCATGAGAAGATCTTTGAAGAAGATCTAGTTTTTCACCGACACTTGGAGATAGTGAACAGACGATGGTTCTCTGTCGACACTTGGAGAGTGTGAACAACCGATGGTTCTCTACCGACACTTCGAGAGTGTGAAAGGATGACGATTCTCTACCTACACTTGGAGAGTGTGAAAGGAAGACAGTATTCTGCCACACCGGGGATTGGTGGAAGAGAGTTTTATAAAGGTTTTTCCTCCTTGTTGTGGGGACAAAAGCAGAGACACTTTTGGTAATAGTGCAATACGTGAAGAGAGAGTCTTTAGGGAGTGGATGTATGTCATGTTTTACCAAACCACTATAAATCTTTGTGTCATTTAAATTTCCGCATTTTATTTACTACAAGTTTTTATTCTGTGGTTGAAATTATTTTTTTCAAATATTATCAATTAACTTGCTACGAATCTATAAAGATTTTCAATTTTTTAAATCTAAGATTAATTTTTTAAAATTACTAATTCACCCCCCTCTTGGTTAGCCTTAGGACATTAGGTTAGGTTTAACAACATAATCAAGATTCAACAAATTACACGGTCCTTAAAGGGAACTTAAGCTCACTACTAATTCAAAGAGCTATAAAAATAAAAGCAAAAAATTTACGAGCTCAAGTTCCCTACTAAGCAAAGATACAAAATATGCTAGGTACATTCTACGGTGCCAAGAGCAAGAACCCAAAAAATAATAGATATACAAAAAGCAATAAACAGCTCCATAATCCTCCTAAATAGCACAACAACAAAAAAATCTGCATTGAAATCAATTTCCAAAAGAGGATAATAGATAAAAAGGCAAAACAATAGTATAAATATAATTGATTAAGGTTATAGCACCAACGTAGTTCCCAATTACCACAAAAATTAAGACAACCTGACCCAATAAGACAATGTCTCATAAGCCACCAATTGAGAAACATATAGTAAAACATAAGGTTCATATAAATAAGCCCATGACAATCAGGAAGAAAACATTTCTCTAAACAGATCAGCCCCAACCAATAGGCCATAACCAGATGCTCCTTGATAATAAAAGTCAACCAAACCACTAAAATAAAACACCAAGAGCAAAGAGAGAGCCCCTAGTTAAGAAAATCCTATAGCTCATAAATTGACTAATAATAGGACGCAAAGGGACCAAAACACACCCAGGACATTGTAGGAGAAGAAACAACACCCTCACTTAACATACACCAATAAAATTAAAACAACGAGCAGATCAACCCAAAGTAAATGCGAATATCCAAAACACCCGTGAAAGGATTCCATTCTAGCCAAGCAACAAAAACCAACAACCTACACATAGCCTCACAAACCTCACACAGTTCATAACAATAAACTCTCAGAAATATAAATGATATAAATCATAGAAATTGCAAGGCAACAACCATCCATTCTGAACCAGCCATAACCATAAGGCCATAATAAAACCCTAAAAGGCAATATACCTAACAATATAAATCTCCACTAAAACCAGAGAAGGCATAAAAACAACCCAGTTGATAAATAGAGGACCCAACCAACCGAGAGAGATCACAAAAAGTCTACATGAAATTAAACTTAAACCAAACAATTTGACCACCTTAGGGAATAACAGAAGGAACACTAATCTTATCCATATTTAAAAGACTAGAGAGGTAAATTAGAACTAATGAAATCTGTAATGGAATCTAACCCACAACCCCACCTGGCTATGGCATTAGCACAAGCATTTCCCTCCACATCAATAGCAGAAAAAGAGAAGTTAAACATGCTCAACCAATTCTTAATTTCCCTCCTCATATAAAAAAGTTTAGGAGAACAATTCTTCTCAATCCTCAAAATAAATAACTGATAAGAATAAGAAGAACAAACCTCCACCGTATTATTAATGCAATCAAGGGAAAAACACAACCTTAAACCATAGAGGATAGCAAAAGTGGTAGCATTATTAACATCACAATTATAATGAGGGCTAACAAAACTCAATATGCAATTACCATTGGAGTCCCTGTTGACTCCCCCACAGGCCGCCATATTCTTAGTGTTAATAACATCCACATTTAACTTAAAGAAATTACTAGGAGGTTTCAACCAAGAAATACTTCTAGGGAGATTATGACAAACATCCACATCCACGTTAATCCCAAATCAACTGTAGCTATAAGATGATTTTTGAAATAGCAGAAAGTAACTTAGCAGAAAAAAGATCCCTAATTTTACCTTTAACAATTTGAATAATTCTATGTTGATTCATAACCACACCATTAAAATGAGAATTATTCATATCCATCCATAAAAACTAAACGATAAGGGAGGGAATAAGATTCCTAATATGGCCTTTAGTATTAACAAACCAACAGTTAAGTAAAGATTTAATATAAATATTAGTATTAAAGTAATTTAAGAGCAAAATATCCTAAAAAAAAAAGTCCATGCCTTAACAGCACAAGGACCAGAGACAAAGACATGATGCATATTGTCCATATGATAGCAGCATTGACATTTAGCGGGAAGTATGAAACCACATTTAGTCAAATGATCATCCGTAGGGATAAACTTATGTAAAATACGCCAAACAAAAATAGAAATCATAGAGGAAATACTTTTATGCCAAATCATTTTAAAAATCTTAGAAACATCTTTCTTAGCTCTAAAGGAATGCATGGCATCCCTTAAAATAAAGTTACCATATTTAGATAAGGCATAAAGCTGAACATCAAGTGAACCCATGTTTAAAGGGATTTGCAATATTTGCTGAGTAATAAAATTAGGTAATACATTGGAAAGCTTCTCAACATCCCACCATTCTCATTAAAAAATTAATTAACCTTCACATAAGCATTGGAGGAAGTATTAATAACATTATCAATGGATTGGCCTCCCAACAAACAATCTTGCCAAAAGAAAGTATTACCACCACCAAGGCCCTAATAGATAAACGGCTCAACCGTCCATTTAGCTTTGCAAAGATGATGCCAAACTTTAGAATTACCTTTATTAAAACAACACGTGGTGGGATGCTTCCCCGCATAATACTTAGCATTTATAAATTTAGCCCAAAGGCTCAAGTTAGCATGAAAATTATACCATAACTTAAAATAAAAAGAATAAGCCAAATCCTTCAATGACTTACAACCCAAACCCCCTTCATAAAAAGCACCACAACATTTATTCCATGAAGACCAATGGATTTTAGAGCTTCTAGTACCCCCTTTCTAAGAAAATGTATTGAAAATTTTTTCAATCTTGTTACACAAAGCCTGAGTAGGAAGCAAAGTTTGGAAACTATGAACAGGAATAGAACAAAGAACACTTTTAGTAAGAGTTAAACGACCACCAAAACTTAGAAAGTTAAAATCTCAAGAGGAAAGTATATTTTGCACAACCAAAATTAAATCATAAAAAGAAATAATTTACCCTTTTAAAGAGGCACACCAAGATACTTTAAAGGCAAATAAATATGGATGAACCCAGTTAAATTCTTAATAGCCAAAATGCAATCCAAAGAAACGTTTTTAGCAGAAATAAAGCCACATTTATATTTATTAAGCTCCAAGCCACTCACCAATTCAAAATGTTGAAAAAACCTAAATAATCTATGAATCCTATTTATAGAGAAATTAGTAAAAATAATAAAATCATCAGCAAAACATAAATGGTAAATATGAAAAACACCTAAAGTTTTAAAGTAAAGGTTAGGAAACTTCTCAAAGAGATCAATAAGCCCTTTAGAAAGATATTTGGCCGCAATAATATAAAGAGCCGAAGAGATGGGGTCACCCTGTCTCATGCCATGAGATGCATTAAAGAAACCATTAGTCTTGTCATTAACAATAATAGAAAAATAAGGGCTTTCGATACAAATCTTAATGATATTGATAAAATTTAAATCAAAACAAAATAACTTCATAATATCATAAAGAAAATTCCAATCAATATTATCATAAGCCTTAGCTATAAAAAGTTTCAAAATTATATTACCGCCTCTAACTTTAACATCCAAATCATGACAAAATTTTTGAGCCAAAAGGATATTATTAGCAATAGCACGACCTTTAACAAAACCCATTTGAAATGGGGAAATCAATTTAGGCAACAAAATCAATAAATAATTCATTAAAATTTTAGATATCAGTTTATAATAAAAGGTGCAAAGACTAATATGCCTAAAATTATTCCAAGATGTGATAGCATTATTCTTAGGAATAATATAATATAAGTAGCAGTAAAAAATTAAGGTATAGAGTCACCATCAAAGAAATCAAGAACATCAGAAAAGAGAAGATCACCAATGATATGCTAAGTTTTCTAAAAAAACTTGGTTGTGAAACCATCAGGCCCAACCATCGACTCAAAACTCATACCAAAAACAATATCTTTAACTTCATCCCAAGAAGGGGGCTTAGACAAGAAAATATTATCATCATGAGTAATAAGAGAAGGAATAATATTAAGATTATCAATAGAGGAAGAGTTGAAATTTTTATTCAAATAATTTTGAAAATGTTGAACAGCTAAGTTAGCAATTTCAGCGTCATCCTCAGTAACAAACCCAACAACCCGATTAATTTTATGAATGCAATTAATAGTTCGTTTCCTCTTAACCAAGACAAGAAAATATTTTGTATTATTTTCACCTTCAATAAGATGTTTAACATCAACTTTTTGTTTCCTAAACATTTCCTCTTGAGCTTGTAATTTATAAAGCCTATCTTTAGCTTCTCTTAGTAAATAAAAGTTGGCTTTAGAAGGAAATGATTGGCATTGATTCTCCTTACAATTCACCTTATCTTCAGCAATTAAAATGTTAAAAAAAGATTCTTAAAAACATTATGATTCTAATAATTATGAACAAACTTAAGTCTTTTCAGCTTATACCACACTCTACGCATACCAGAAATGACATTATCTGAATGTAAAGGAGCAAGCCAATTATCCTTCACCATGGTTATAAAAGATTCATGAAGTAACCACATGTTTTAAAATCTAAATTGAGAAGGAAAATCTCTCAATCTAGGCTTGATTTTAGAAAGAAGAGGTGATGAGCAGAGAGGGTCATGCTAAGATAATCAACATTAGTATAATCAAAAGAATTTAGCTAATAGTCATTAAATAAATCATGATCTAATCTTTGCCATAAATGCCCATGAAGCCAAGTAAAATTATCACTAGAGAAACTAATATCAATAAGGTTACAATCCATAATCATATTATTAAAACTCTCCATAGAATGATAGATAGGGAGAGAGCCCCCTATACGCTCAGACTAGTTAGCAATGGTATTAAAGTCCCCTCCCACAAGCCAAGGAAGATTACAAAAACTGTGAAATTGAATAATTTGATCCCATAAAATCTTTCTAGTATAATGAAAAGAAGCAGCATAAACAAAGGAAGCACAATATTGCAAATTAAAACTCTCAATATTACAATGAATAACTTGATTAAAATCACCAATATTGTCAACCCTAACAAATTTTTTCCAAAAAATCTAAATTTTATTTGTAACATTAGACAAAGCATGTTTAAAATCCAAGAATTTAGTAGTACTAAGTAACTTATCATAAGAGATAATAGGCTCAAGCAAAACAAGAATAGAGACATTATAGACACAACATAAGTTCTTCACTATAAATTTAAAAGAAGAGCAACCAATGCCCCTAACATTCTAAATAATAGCGTTAAACATAAAAATAATTATTAATGAGTAGTATGCGATCGGATGTGGCGGGGAGTTTGTAGAATAACAACTTTTAGCTTTCTACCTCTCCTACCAAGACCCATTGTAAAACTAGTATCATCTCTAGCAAAGCATTTAGCCAACATATCTATATCCTCAGTGTCAGTAAAAACATCACTATTATAATAATCATTGAAAGGAAAATTGCTATAATTAATCATACCTGAGTGCCTCCTAGAAAGAAGCAATTCTCTTTCCTCAAATAACACATCACCTTCCACATTGGTTTCATTGAGCACAATGGTACCACCTATATTCTCCACCACGGTTAGGGAGGTAACCTGAGTAGTAGCATCATTTTGCACAATTTCCTCCTCCATAATAATAGCATTAACCAAACCACCATCCAAAAGAGCTCAATCGAGATGGATGCATTATTAAGATTAGCAACAATATTTTGGTCATTCATAGTATGAGGATCAATAGCTATAGAAGAGATAGGGTTAAGATTAACTTCATGTCCTTTAGCAAAATCATCCATAATACTAGGATTCAGTTCCACCTGAATAGAATTCAAATTTAAGGGAACATTAGAAAGGTCTTGCACTTGAGAAACATTAACCAAATTAACATCATGATCAGGAATAATAGAAACCAATTTAACTAAAATTAATTCACTTTTATGGGATATATTAATAGTCTCCTTAGGCTTCCGAACATGGGGGTGTAATTTATAACAAGCACATAAACCATGGCCATGCATCTTACAATGTGAACATAAAATAGATAAATTTTCAAATTCAATTTTTTGGAAATATCCATTAAGTTCTGAACCAATCCAAACCTCATTAGGATGCTTTTTTGATTTATCCAGTTCAACTAATACACGAGCAATAGATGGTCGTGAAACGGACGCTGTAGCTTGATCAGTTTACAATGGTTTACCAAATATAGAGGCCAAAACAAATAAAATTTGAGAATTAAAAAAGTGTAAACAGAGAATAGGAAAAGAAATTCACACTCCTATACTTGGGTTATAGGAGATTCTTCATGCACATCAAAATTAGGATACCATTTAAGCAATCTCATTTGACAACCTAGTATATAATAAGACCTTTAAGAAAATATACGTCTATAGTCCAAATCATTATTCAGTTTAATTGCTATATGCCTGGAGTCTAATAAACCCACCTGGAATGATCCAGTCAATTTCAGATTGAAGAAAAACTTATGGATTTCATCTATGTTTGGCAGCTTAAGCATGAACTTCCCCACAAGAGTGAGCACAAATTGAGCAGCAGGTAAGGAAACAACAGAATCCTCAAGCAGTAAAGCTGGACACCCTTTGAAGGAAGAGTGCATAAACATAAATTTAGCGAAAGAAGACAAAGAACCAGATAACACTTCCTTAAAAGAATGGGACTTTCCATTTGGAAGCGCAGCTGGGTGAGGGATAGATGATGATGGCATTGTTATCTCCCGAAAAACCTAAAAACCCTAACTTACAATAATAAAAATAAGCAAAAATAAAATGAAGAGATAAATAAGGAAGATAAACGAGCACCAAAATTCACGAAAATAGCCAAAAAACTAAAAGAAATTAGCACGAAATGAAGAAAAATGTGGACGGAAGAAGAAGCCCTAAATCGCCTCAGAGTAGAGAGCAAGGAGCCATTGGTGATGATCTTTAGTTCATATCACAACTAAAGCACAATTTTAATCTTATATAAAAGAGTTACCAAATAAGGAGGCATAAATTTTTTATGATTTATTGCATGATGTCCAAAAACTAATAAGAAATGGGTGCACCACTCACTTAAAGTTATCCATTTCTATGAAGATGTTAAGCATCAAGGTAGAATATAATGTCTCCCATGAATGTTTTAGTCAATTTGTTGGGCTGTTTAAGGAAACAAAACTGGTAGATAACATAATTCCTATATATTTATATCGGACAAAGAAGTTGGTTTCCAAACTTAATTTGATAAACACAAAGATAGATTATTATGTCAATAAATGCATGCTATATTTTAAAGATGATTTATCAGAGATTGTATGCGATCATTTCAATTCTCTAAGATTTGCAATGCTCCAAGATTTAAACTAAAGTTTAGAATTAAAAAAAAGCTGAAGTACCTATCAATAGGATGTTTTTCTTACCCATAATTCCTAGACTACAATGGTATACATCCATGAGATCTGTTGTACATATGAGATGGAATAATGAACACATTTCGTAAGAAGATATTATTACACATCCATTAGAAGTAGTGGCTTAGAAATAATTTGATCGTACATATCAAACCTTTGCCATAGAATAAAAAAATATAAGATTAGATTTATTCATCAATAGTTTTACTCCATTTAGCTAGTCTACTTCACCTTATTCATGTTGGCCTATGATACTCACCCTTATAATCTTTCCCTAGAGTTTTGTATGACTACTCCTTATATGTTCCTAACGATTATCATTCAAGGGCCACATAATCCAAAAGTAAAGATTGATGTATTCTTATAACTATTAATTGATGATTTAAATTTATTATGAAAAAAGGGGGTAAGTAAATATGATATTTCCACCAAATAAAACTTTATTATGAGAGCAGCATTACTTTGGACAATTGCTGACTTTCCTACGTATGGTATGCTCTCAGGTTGGAATACTTTCAGCAACTTAACTTGTTCATATGTCATGTAATATACAAATTCATTCACTTTAAAGTATGGAGGAAAGAACATTTGTTTAACTTCCATCACATGTTCTTACATGCAAGTCATTCTTTTAGGCGAAATAAGGATACCTTTACTAAAAATAAAATGGTGATGTCGCAACCTTCTCCTAAATTAACTATTGAAGAAATATTTAAAAGAGTAAGGTTCATAGCCACAATAGTGGATTCTCCAACATTAGCTAATTAAAAATTGGCATGATATGGAATCAACCATAATTGACCAAGAAAAGTATTTTTTTGATCATTGCCATATTGGAGTATAAACCTGATTAGACATAAATTAGATGTGATGCATATAGAGAAAAAAATTTTTAATAACATTTTTAATACAATCATATAAATCAATGATAAATTTAAAGATAATATAAAAGTAAGGATAGGATTAAAAGAGATTTGTACTAGGAAAGTATTAAAATTGAAGGATGATAGAAATGGAAAACTTCTCAAACCAAAAGCTCCTTTCACCTTGACTTTAGAGTAGATATGAACAATTTGTGAATGGGTGAAGACTCTATGGATACTTGATGGATATTCTCCTAATCTACGTAGATGTTTTTGGCAAAAGATCGGGGAGATTATTTGGATTGAAAAGACATGATTATTACAATTTCATGTAATTTCTACTACCAAATATCTTTAGTTTTATGCTAGATCAAATTATAAAGACCTTAATCGAGCTAAGTGTCTTATTCAAAGATTTATGGTCTTAAAAACTAAATGTAAAGAACTTAATTCTTATGGAATAGCATGTTCCTTTCATTATGTGTAAACTTGAGAAGATATATTCTCCAACATTTATTAACTCTATGGAGCATCTATTAGTGTATTTATTATATGAGGCTATAGTAGGTAGACCAATTTAGTATCAGGGGATATATTTTTTTGAGAGGTATTTAAATATACTTAAAAAGGCTTCTAATAATAAATCACATCCTAAAGGCTCAATTTATGAAGCATATTTAATGTATGAGATAATTCAATTTTGCTTGTATTATTTTAAAACAACATCACAATCAAATAGGAGTACTGCACATCAAAATGTGAGTAAATTCTTAAATTTATTTGTATTCAACATAATTGTTGAACCCGTAAGTGCTAGCACCTTATGTTATTTGAATGATAAAGAGATGATGGTTGCCACATTATATATCTTACTTAACTATGATGAAGTTGAGTCATATCTCGAATAAGTATAACTTAGCTTATTCATAGATTTGTTACTCATAAGCTTGATCTAAATTTTAAAGTTTGTAGGAGTTTCACTGATGGTTTGAATGCATCAAAACTAGTAGAAGTCCAAAAGATAGTGGAAAAAGAATTTCTTGATTGGTTTAAAATTATTATATATTTTTCAACTATTCATTTATATTGTAGGAAATAAACATGCTTTTTTTTTTTGGAGGACAAATGCAACCATGCATTAAAAGAGGAAAAAACAGTAAAGAGATTACAACGTAGGTAAAATCATCTAGCCAATTGAAATCTTCCTTCAAAATGAACAAGAATGAAGGAGGAATTTCAATACTAGAAAGATCATGCCAAATAAAGTTTTTTCTCAAAGCCAAATTAGCGCAATAGTCCGCTAAATTATTACCATTTCTAGAAGTAAAACTAAAGCAATTTAATTAAACTCACTTACAAAGGATAAGTCTTCTTCAAGAGAACCTTTATTCTTGAATCTTTTCAAAGCTTGTTGAAGTCTCTTGATGATGTTGAAGTTATCTCCTTCTATAATGACTCCTTAAGCTTCAACCATCCAATCTTGTAAAAAATTCTTTAACATATAAACCGCTTGAAGTTCCAAATGACCAATATCCCAATGAACATGTTGAGTACCAAAGCTAGTAACATTCTTCCTTTATCATCTTTACAAACTCCAGCAGTACCGGCCAAATAATTACTGCATATTGCTGCATCCACATTGATTTTTAACCATCCGGGAGGAGGAGGACGCCAAGAGGAAAACAGATTTTGCTGGTTGACATCCCAGTTTTCTGAATGGATATTAATTGAAGGTACAATAACAGCCATGGAGAGAGAGCTTGCTGCAATGAAAAAGTCTATTTCTTCTCTCCCTTCGTGAACTAACAGGTTCCTACTTTTCCAAGCCAGAAAAACCACATTGCAGTAAATGTTTACAAGTATTGGATTTCCTTTAGACAACAACTATAATCTTTAAGCAATCTTCAAAACTGTCAGTTTGAGGAAGAAGATATCCCCACTTAGATAGCCACGAAAAAGCCTTCTTCAGTTTACCACAACCTAGAGTAATATGATCCGTATTTTCCTCCACATTGCAACCTCTCGGACATCCTGTAATCTGAGAAATTTTCCTATGAAAAAGGAAAGAATTACTAGGAATTGCTGCATTAAGAAGCCTCCACCAAGATAATTCAACCTTTGGTCTTAACTTGACACACTTCATCCATTTCCAGAATTTTCAATCCTCATCAAACTTCTAGATTGACTCTTGCGAAAGAGCTGCAATGGACCGTCCCGTGTGCTTCCACATAACTTCAATGTGATCAGCTCCTTGATTCGGAAAGATAGGCACATCTGTAATGGTACTCACGAGATCTTCATTAAAAAACATCCTGAGATGATCCAAAATCTAGTTACCATTGGAAATAAAGAAGTTAAGGCTTTGGTCTTCAATCTCCTCGTTACTAACAAACGTTGGCCATTTAGCAATACTTTTATCCAGCAGCCAAGCATCATTGAACCAGTCAATAGACTTTCCATTGCAGATTTTCCATCTTACTATATTAGTAAGAAACTTTGCTCCATTACACAAAATTTTCCATGTAGAGGAACTCCCAACCTTCCTTTGCTTTTTCCATAAATTCTCTCCATATTTGGCTATAAGTATACAATTGAGCAATGAGTCTTGTTTAGAGTAGAATTCCAAAGCAAATTTGGCCCTTAGATGACCAACTTTTTGAGCAGCCGAAAACAAACCTCTGCCTCATTTTTACTTAGATTGGCAAAGCTTCTTCCAAGATACATAATGAAGTCCTCCTATACCATTTTTCTTACTCCACAAATTTGATCTACACATTCTATCAAAATCTTTTAAGATACCCATAGGTACCAAAGAAAGAGTAGAAAGGAAAATAGGAAGAGATAAGAAGGCAGATTTGATCAACACCATTTTACCTTCCAAAGATATAAATTTCTTGCCCCAAATGTTTAATCTATTTAAACCAACTTCCAATAGATTATTAAAATCTGATTTCACCAATCTTCTAAGAGTGAGCTTGATGCCAAGGTAGTTCAATTCCTTAACATATTTGAACTTCAAAATGCCTTTAATTTCAGCCTTCCTTTTTCTATTGACCGTCTTACCATACAACACCATGGATTTATTGTGATTAACCTTCTGTCCCGTCCAATTGCCATAATTATTCAAAATATTTTTCACCTTTTTCACCTTAAGCAAATTATCTTCAGAAAATACCAGAATGTCATCGACATATAATAAATGAGAAACTATAGGAGCTTTAGAGAGAATTTGAATACCAATATTCTTCCCACTTAGATAAAAGGCATCAGAAAGAATTTGAGAACACAATATGAAAAGAAAAGGAGATAGGGGACAACCTTGTCTAAACCCACTCCTAGCTTCTATCCAATTGGATTTCTTCCCATTGATTAAAATGCAAAATTTTGGATTTGAAATACAACTCATAATCCATTCAGAAAACTTGCAAGGGAAATTAAAATGGAGAAGAACTTGCCTCAAAGCTTGCCAACCCATGCTGTCATATGCCTATTCCATGTCTACCTTGATTGCCAGAAATCCTTTCCTTGCTTTAGAATGACGGATTTTGTTGATCACCTCTTGGGACAAGAGAATGTTATCCGACATAGACCTTCCCTTTAGAAAAGCCACTTGATCTCGAGAGAGAATTTTGTGAATAACCAATTCCAATCTATTAAGCAACATTCTAGCTACCAATTTGTAAGTGGTCATACAAAGGCTAATTGGACGGAAATTAGATAGATGTAGAGGATTTTGCATTTTAGGAATCAAAACAATAAGAGTTTCCTTCCAATATTGATTCATACATCTTGACTTAAAGAAATTTTCTGTAGCATTCCATACATCTTGATGAATGATCTTCCAATAGATTTTAATAAAAGAGAATGTGATCCCGTCAATGCCAGGAGAGACATTAGGCCGCAAGCTGTCTACTACCACCTGAAGCTCTTTTTTAGTAAAATAAGAATTCAATTTCCTTTGATCTTCAATATCCAGCAAAGCAAAAGGTCTCGGCCATCCTTCTAACAAGCACTCTCTGTGTTGCCATTTTTGATTGAAAAATTCCGTGAAAATAGATTCAACTTCTTCTGGTTGTTTTGTCAAAACACCATCATTATTTGTTATATGTTTGATCCAATTCGAACATCTTCTAGCATTGGCATAGGAGTGAAAGAAAGCAGAATTAGTATCTCCCTCCTCCATCCATCTCACTTTGGCTCTTTGTCTCCACCACCATTAAGCTTTGCCAAAGTACAATTCAGCTCACTGATTTTGGATATAAGAATCAACAATTTAGAATCATCAAGCAGTCCATCAGCCTCTTCTACTTGAAGATTAAAGATATCTTCTTTCAATGAGTCTCTAAGAGAATTCAAACTCTTGAACTTAGCCTTGTTCCAAAAAAAAAAGAGCCTTCAATTTTCTTCTAAACTTCTTCAAGTCTAAAGAAGAAGTTGGATCACCTCCTCCAAACTTTTTCCAAGACTTTTCTACAATTGCAGTAGCTCCATGGTAAGTCGCCCAAACATCTTCAAAATGTATGTCCTTGTGAATAGCACTGATTGGTTTGAAAACCTCCAAGATGATAGGACAATGATCCGAGGCAACACGTGACAAGTTTTTCACTAAGGCTAACTGGATAGAATTCATAGCATAAGAATTCAAAAGACATCTATCAAGTCTTTCTAGAATGCACCCTCCTCCTGATTTATTATTTCACCACGTAAATTTGGGTCCAACAAACCACACTTCATGAAAGTCATTATTACTCATAAACAACTTCATATCTCTAGCACCTTGAGAGAATATAAATTTCTTACCTCCTCTCTTCTCCTATTGAGAAAAATTCAATTGAAGTCTCCCATAATTATGGCCGGTTTATTAACAGCATTAATTTTCTCCAAATTCTCCCATAAAACTTTTCTGTCCACCGAATTCCTGCTTCCATAAACAGTGGAAACCAACCACCAATTCTTGTTCAAAACCTCCAGATTTCCTGTTACAACTTGAGCTGAAACATCCAAAACAGTAAACGTAGCCAAATCCTTCCTCCAAAGAATTAAGATTACTCCCGAAAGTCCTTATGAAGGAACCAGATAAGAATCCCAATTCACTCCCAAATAATGCAAAATTTGTAAATTCTCCATGGAATTATCTTTAGTTTCTACTAAACCCACAAAAAAAAAACATTATTATCTCTAACAAATTCCTTGAGATATAGAGCAACCTCTCTCTTTTTGGCTCCTCTACAGTTCCAAAAAGTAAAAGAAGTCATTATTGAACCAAGGGGGAAGGACCCCCACCTTTTTTAACTTTGACCACCTCCATCTTCCTATTATGATTAACAATGTTACCTTAACCCAAGGATTTCAACTCTTTCAGAAGTTTAACTTTTTTGCCCGAAGACAGTTCAACATCTTTCACCTCCCAGGATTCAGGAATACAACTTTTATCATTGTTGTTCTGCAGCACCTAATCAGTCAGAATTTTTCCCAGCTCCAAAATTTCTCCATCTTCCACTTCTCTATCCTCTGAGTCAACAGCAAGTCCCTTCGGATCACAGTCTTATGGTTCTGATAAAACAATAAAGCTGTTATTAATAGTAATTGGTGTTTTAAGAGATACAACCTGAGGTAACTCAGGTGGATCTGTAACCAATTCTTCTCTGATCAAATCCTCCACATGTTGTTCCTGCACTTCATTACTAAGCAAATCACATCCCGGATTAGAAATAAATTCCACTTCAGCCAAGTTTAAAGCTTTCTCGGCCACCTTAGAGTTTTGCTTAGGAACAAAAACTCTCTTTGTGGTAAATTTCTACTTTTGAACCACCTCATTTCTCCTCCCCTTTCTTCTATAATTCACTTGAAGCCATGGCCCATAATTTGAATCTTCAACAACTTGCTTCAACACCTCTGTTTTGGCCAAATTGTTCTGATCAAATTATGTAGTAACAGACTCCTTGTTGTTCTTCAATTTATTATTTTCGGACTCTTTACAAACCGAGGCAGTATGTCCCATCTTACCACATTCATAGCATAATTTTTCTATGCCTTCATATTCAAATTTTTGGTAAAATTTTCCAGTTAAACCTTCCACCCACACTCCCAAAGGCAGTTTCTCATTTAAGGGTACTCGAACGCAAATTCTAGAAAATTCATGCCTACCCCATTGAAAAGAATTCCCATCTAGTAACTAAGGTTTACCTACTATTGAAGCAATTCTGCAGATGTTGATATCATCCCAACTATGTAATGGTAAATTTGGTAATCTAACCCAAATAGGCGCTGAAATACCATTCAAAGCGGTTGGGGAAAAAGATGTGGACCATTTATCCAAGCCCACCACGTGGCCTCTAACATACCATGGACCGCCTGATAACACTTCATCCTTGGATTCAGGATTTTCAAAAGAACAGAGCACCCACCCAGTGCCTAAGCCAGTGATATGAAAATTGCTGAATCTGCTCCATTGTCTCCTCAAGTCATTTCAAACTGTAGAGAACATAATATTATCCCCAAAACCTTCACCACTAAGGCATTTTTCTGCTTCGTATCATTATTAATTTCATTCTCTGAATGTAACAGAATCGAATTACCATCTTTAGAAAGAAAAGACCCAATATCCAGATTATACACTTTGAAATTTTGTTTCCTCTTCCAGACCGAGGAAACGTCTTTTTTCCCTTCCAAGGGAATACTGATGTCCTCCACATTTACCATCTTAATTTCAACATTGTTCGAGATCAGTAGGGGAAATTCAACATTCATGTTTTCAACATGAGGCTTATCTCCTTCAGAAATCACATTCCTCACAGAGTTGCACACAATTGGAGATGATGGGAGGGAAAAAGATTTAAACCCCACATTAAAATTCTCCTTCCCCACAGATGAAGATGCACCAAAATTAAGAACATTAATACCTTCAATGCGAAAAGAAGGTGATACAATCTTTTTTGGGCTTAGAAAATCATCTTCCTTGAAAGCTTCTTTACCTTTTCCCAAAACAATTGGTTTAATAATGTTGTTCAGCAAACCACCTTCCTTGATCACCAATGGCCTCTGTTTATGATGGCCGTTGAAACCTGTAGAAGAAATCTGACCTCCCTTGAAAACCTCTGATGAAGCCCACGCCGGAGCATTGAAACCTCTTTTGATGTTCGCCCAGGCTTCAGATGACGCCAATCGCCTTCCGTCCATAGCTGTCTTCCCTCACCTCCGGCGAGATGGCGAAGAATTGACCAACAAAACTAGCCGCGAAATCACCGGAATTGAAAAAATTTGAAAAGATCACCGGAATCCCTCCAATTTTTAGACTTTCTCTCATTAGACTTTCTTAAGGTGTCTATTACTGTTGATTTTTTTGTCCTACCTTCAAGAAATAAACATGCTAATAATATACTTTATCTATTAATTAGGTGCACACTCAAGGTAGTCATTTTCCGTATCAAGGGCTACTTGATCTAGCTTGGGGACTAAATAGATTTGTGAAAGGTTATCCAATATTTTTGGTTAATAACTATAAATACCAAATAAAACTTTAGTGTGAAGGTAGGAAGCTAGATAATTATGGTATTTGTATAAGAGGGAACACCCATGCAGGTGATGATTTTGAGTATTACAGAATATCATAAGAAATATTATAGTTGGAATATCTCAGTTATGGGAATAATGTGTATCTATTCAGTTATGAATGGTTTGATCTTGTATAGTACAGAGGAAAATGAGTATATCTTCTTTACAATATAACAGGAAAAAAGCAGTATACGAGATATGTTAAGTTTGACCCATTCATCATTATTGGCCAGGCATGTCAAGTTTATTTTGCTAACTATCGAAGTAGATTATGAGACAAACAAGATTAGCTCATCATTATTAAGACCAAACCAAGGGAAGTAATTGAGAAAGTTACTTCTATACCATTAGCACATCAAGAAGTGCTCATATCAAATTTAAAAAATCTTGCTAACAATGTGGATAATCAAATTATAATTAATGAGAGTGAGTTACTGTTAGAGGAAGTAGATTTGAACATAGAGGAAAGTCATAAGGAATTTGATAGTGGAGGAGATGTTTCATCATATGAAAGTGAATCAATAAATGATGAGTTAACATAAGGTAAATGATTTTTGACAATATGATTTATTTGAACAAGATGGCAATAGTTAGTTTTTTTATTATATTATTGGTCTACTTTATTTATTTAATTATTGTGTTATTTTATATTAAATTTTGGTTATAATTTATGATTTTAATATTTCTTATCTTTTTTTGTAGATGGCTTCAGATGATGAGCCTCACAGAGGATTGATAAAAATTTTTTTTAATAGGTACAGCTAGAAGATGACTGGTGGCCCAACCAACAGGTCTGTACTTACTGAGGAGACCTCTTTATCTTATCCTACCACTCATAGTCAACCCATCCCACCTTTACCTACTCCTATAACCAGTAGCCTATAGTTCTACTCACCAAATCTATATTTTCCTTCGCTAGATGCCACGTAGAGTACTCCCTTATACCCTTACTACCCACCCCCACCTTTTTATCGTGGCCCTCCTACTTATCCATATCTATTATATATCCTGCCATACCATCCCCCACCACCCCCTCAGCCTACTACAGGTGGAACTTTAACCCTAATTGTAGCAAAGCAGATAATAGATGGCCGCATGCTGATTGAACCTGATGATGGCATGTATTTACTTATTATATTGTTAACATACAACTAAAATTAAATAAATATTTTTCTCACATAACATATTTTTTATAGGTTTCACCAGTCAAAATAACCAACCCATAAAATATGAGACATAATATGGAGTAGGTATGATGCTCCTTATTTTTCTCGGAAGAAAGTCTCAAAAGAAGTGTGAAAAATGTAATTTAGAGAGTTTGGGGTTAATTATTATATAAATCTATTCTATATTATCTCTTTTTTACTTAAGCTAATAAAAATATATATTTTATGTTCTTAAATGCTAAAATATTTTTGTTGGCTACCCCAACATAATGATAAAATTAGAAAAAAATTTGAGAAGCATGGGTCGACTCACAAGCGTGATATATTTACAAACATTAAAAAGCTAGATTAGCAACCACTCTGGAATGGCGAGAGTGTATGAGTTTAGTTGACTAGTGCTTGGGGTAACCTAGAGTATAGTAGGAGGAAGGACTAATGTAGATAGAATAAGCTTCTAATATTTGAGGTATGTCCCTTTATACTGGGGGCAGAATTCCACATACTAAATATAGGTGACATTTGGTAAGATATTTTAAAAGTTTTTAATAATTCACTGTAATATGAACACTAATGCAAGTCTATTATAGAAGGAGGTGCTGGGTAGAGAACTAACCTCTGTTGAATTGCATAGTCATACCCTCAAGAGGCAGGAAGACCAACAATGGGTTGATGAGCGAGCAAGAAAAGCCTATGTAAGTATATGAGTTTAATATTTTTGATATCATATCTAAATTGCTTAAATTTTTATTAACTTTCATAGGAGGAGTATATACAACTTTGAGAGAGCCAAATTGTAGTAGGTGAGAGTTCTTCTAGCGGCTCAATAGAATATTATGAGTATCACATTTGGTCGCAAGCGATTAGAGGAATGTAATATGGTAGGTTCTATAATTTAGGAGCACAAGCCCATGCATATGAGGGGATGACATCTAGTGGCTCCAGCTTCTTAGCATGTTCCTAGGAGTCCTTATATTACCAACAGGTAGCTGCCCTTCAAGCCGAGGTAGAGAAAGTAAAGAAATTACAAACTGACTGGCAAGTGCTGATACAGATGTAGATGCATATGCAAATGTAAATACAGCACAATCAATTGTTGAATAAAATACATAAATTGAGGGAGAAGTTCAGTGGAAAAGACGTAGCTTCAGTAGAGGATGAGTCGATGAATTTAGATTATATGTTGTTTAATTTTTTCAGCTTCTTATGTACTTATTTATTTTTGGACATCTGTGTAGTTTTAAATGAACAAACATAAAATTTCATTTTAAACTAATTGGTTAATTTTTCAATATTTGGACTACATGTTTATGAATATTTGGTGATATTATTTAATATTTAATATTTGGTGATTATTTTTTAATAATTATATGCAAGTTTTAAAATAGAAAACAAATTCATATGTGGGAAGTATATTATTTTTTGCTTTTGCTATAGGTTTCCAGTGGATTATATGCCTAAAATCCGCCAAAAATGATAATATAAAAAAATAGTAATCAATTTTTGATGTATTTTTTATGCTGGAATTACCAGTGTATTATTCATCGATTAAATTTGTCAACATTTATCTGATGCACATGGAGACAACTAATATGTCAAAAATACCAATGCATAATTATGCCAGAAATACCAGCGGATATAATGTCGCAAAATATCCCAAAAAAATGATACACACTTAATTTTTTTCATCATAATAGCAATAAAAAATCAGCTAAAAGTAATTTTGATGAAAATATTTCACAAGTATTGATTTACCGACGTGCAAATTACCATTATATAAAAAATTGCTAGAAATTTGATGGATATCATGTTTTTTTTGTCAAAATTTTCTCATTACCAGCAGATTTTTTCCATTAAAAATGAGCTATCTTCTTGTAGTGAAGAACGCCCTTTGCATTCATCCTCCTCCATAATTTTCCCTAATATAAAGGCTACAACCCATGATGATAAGACTGCTCTATGGATTTCTAAGGAAGAAATTAATTGAGGCTTTATTCAAACATGATTCTAGCACTCTTATTTTGATAATAACAAACAATATTATGTATGAAACTACTTTCTCTTATTTCTATGATATTTTTTTTTGTTTTTGTGTACACTAACTTTTTATGAAATCAGTCCTTCATTCACTTGTAATTATGATCAACTCAAAACTAGGTAGACTAGGGTTACAATCAATTTTCATTTTATTATGTATTTTTTTCTTTCTTAAATCATATCATATAATTGGGTGGATATCATTACTGAGTAAGCTTTTATAAATAAAGGGGGAGAGAGAAAAATGTTTTTGAGAGAGTTTTATTATTAAGAAATTTGTACTGTACAATGTTTACTTCATACTGTATGATTTTGTTTTGTAATATATAATTTTAATTTGTACTATACAATTTTAATTTGTATTATGTAATTCGTTGTGCTCTATCAAAACCTTAGCCATCAAATGTTAAGAAAGATACTAATTGTATGTTAATCGTACTGTATGATTTATTTCATATTGTATGCTCTAATTAAATCTTTCTTAATTAATCCATCAATATTAGGCAATCTAAGTAGGGATAATTATTGTGATTGATCATACTGTATGATACAGTTCATATTGTATGATTACTCATGTACAAAATTTGTCATCCTATGGATCAAACCAAACAAAATCCATATTTTTTGTACTAATCATATTGTATGATGTCCATAGTGCTGGACGATCGACTATATACAAATTTGGCAGTCCCAAGGATCATTCCAAATGAATAGAAGGAATTTCTATAGTTCATATCATATGATGTTTTAATCGTACAATTTGAAATATTATAAAAGTTGAATGGTTCATCTAAATGATCTTGTTGTACAAGTTTGAATTATACTGATCGTACTGTAAGATACGTGTATCGTATTATATGAATCGAAGATGGATCTCTTGAAAATTAGGGTTTCTTGAAGCCCACTACTTCAGTTTTTTCTAATACTTCTATTAGAAAATCTTTGGCTATTGAGACTTCACGAGAGAGAGAGAGAGAGAGAGAGAGAGAGAGAGAGAGAGAGAGAGAGAGAGAGAGAGAGAGAGAGAGAGCTTTGAGGAAGAAAATAAGAGGAGCTTTTGGAGTGAAGAGAGGGAGATTTTATGGGGGGGATTTTATGTGGGAATTCACAAGGTTGTTCCAAGAAAGAATCTTTCCAAGTAACTACAAGCATCTTCCTGGATTCTATGTGACTTTAGAGAAGATGTTCTTTACCAAAGATCATGATTCTCTAACCA
Organism: Dendrobium catenatum; assembly: GCF_001605985.2. Lineage (NCBI taxonomy): Eukaryota > Viridiplantae > Streptophyta > Magnoliopsida > Asparagales > Orchidaceae > Dendrobium > Dendrobium catenatum. The sequence continues at coordinate 336,468 of NW_021319019.1, read as the reverse complement.
TCACTTGAAGGGTGCTAAAAGAGTTGTGGGTCTCTGAGCATCACCATGAAGGTAAAAATAAAGTTGTTGCTCTCTGACCATCACTAGTAGGGTTAAAATGGAGTTGAGGTTTTCTGACCATCACCAAGAGGGTAAAAATAGAATTGAGATTCTCTTCCTGTAAAAGAGTCACAGTTCTTTACCATAGTGGAGAGGTCAAATAGCATCTATATAGGCTTCTCCACCTTACTGTGGGAGTAAAGGTGAGTCTACTATTTAGTGCAATACTTGGAGAGGGAGTCTCCAAGGAGAGGATATAGGTCAGGTTGACCGAACAACTATAAAATCTTTTGTGTTCATTCTAATTATTTTCTCCACTTTATTTTTTGCAATTATATATGTGATTGAAAAATCTATTTTATTTTATTATTGTAAAATTTACTATTTCTATATCCATTGTATCGATTATTATGTGTGGGTTTGAAAAGTTTTTACAGAAGTTCTTTTTAACTAAGGATTTTTTTAAAAAAATTAACCAATTAACCCTCCTCTTGGTTAGCCTCAGGCTAGTTCTTTAGGATTTCACAACCCTCATAAACTTTCAAGTGGTATCAGAGCAAAATTCAAAAACAAAGTTTTAGAAAACTTTTGAAAATCGATCAATGACTAACTTTAGAAATCAAAATATTGTGGAAGGATATTCAATCACAAAACAACCTCTATTTGATAATATACCTTTTGTTTTTTTGAAAATTTGCATGTCCACCTTCTTACAATCAATTTATTATTGCATATGGATATTAGTTCAAGAGGGATATTTTGTAGCTTAACATTTAGTAAATGGTGTCAAAATTGAAATACCTTTTTGAATGGAGTATTAATGATAAAGATTTAGCCCAGCTAAATGCTAAATACCTAAATTGTTTCTTTTGCGCTTTAAAATCTAAAGATTACATGTGTTTTTTAAGTTGCACTACTGATGAAAAAATTTGGGTTAGATTATGCATTACTTATAAAAGAACAAGTGAAGTGAAATAATATAGGTTAAATTTTTTGCTTCATGATGCAAAAATTACTATTAGATCTAAATGTTTATTCTATTAATAGCAAACTTGGATCACTCATTGCCTATGAGCAAAGAGTGAGCCAAAGACAGTTTAATGTAGGAGAATGAAAGACGGAGACCTTAAAGGCTAATAATTCAGACAATTCCTATGATGGATGAGAGGAAGAAATCACATTAATGACTTGAAAATTCAAAAGCTTTCTAAGGATAATACAAAAGAATCATCAGCAATTAAGCAAAGGTAAGAATTATAGAAATTCTAAAGCTTCTAATGACATTGTCTGTTATGAATGTAGTAAACTAGGGCACGTTAAAACTAATTTCCCAAATCTCAAAGGTCACCAAAGCTAGTACAATGTTAAAGAAAAAGAAAAGTCCTATAAAGTTAAGAAAACATCTCAAAAAGCCTTTTTGTTGACTCCTTTTCAGATTCATCTGAAATAGAATAGAAGAGGGAGTAATAAATATGTGCTTAATAACAAACATCTATCTTGATCTGCTGATCAAGATGAGATATGTCAACTTTCATATGATGAATTACATGATATGTCAAAAAAGATTTATGATTCATATAGGAAATTAAAAAAGAAGCATGCTAGCTTGAAAACTAAATGCTCAGTTCTAGAAAAAAAAAATGCTAAAAAAGATGGTTCTAGTTTAGATAAATATCATATGGCTTTACTAGATAAGTTTGATGAATGGAATAAGAAATATACTACTTTATATGAAACACATGATTCTTTGAAAGTATTACATCTTGATTTAGAAAAATCATTTAAAGAGTTAAAATCATGTGTTAACATTTTAGACATTAGTAAGTACTCTTTAAAAATTGAAATGTCTACTTTAAAAGTGCTAATAAAATTTTATAAGAAAAAATAAAGGCTTTTCAAAATAAACATGTTCTTAAACACTAACCATGTCATGCATCTGATAAACCTAGGAATAGGAATCATAACTATCATAGGTTAGTTAACCATTTTCCTAATTTTAGATATTATTCCTATGGCATGTTAGGATAAATTAGCCACACTTGCATCATTCACCGTAGAACACACTTGGTGTGGAGACCAAATTTGCATCAAATATATCATGGCTTACATTTTGATGATTTTTCCAAATTCAAGAAGGGACCTAAACTCACTTAGACCCCCAAAACTGTTCTGCATGATCTCTAGATTTAAGGGCTCTAACAAAAGACCCAGTGGGAGCATGTAGTTATTGGGCTCGATATTCTTATCCTATCACTTGAAATCAGCCATTCATGAGCTTCTCAATGTATGTTTTTTATATTGTTTTTTTTTATTTGTAACTTTATTTATGTTTTCTTTTTAGTCCTTAATTTCTTTTTATTGATGATTTTATTTTTACTTTTATTTTTGTCCTTTTGATTTTTTTGTTATTATTCTTTATGATTGTGTCTTGATCATCAAACAACCCACGTTTCTAAACCTCACTATTTCTCTTGTAAAACTAAAAAAAAAAATCCTCTATCGTATTATATGATAAATCATAAGATTTTAAATCTTAAGATTTTGTATGTGTATGAGGATGCTAATGTTATGTTGGGAAAAAGGGTAGTGATATTAAGAATATTACAAAAGATGTGCATGGTGTTTCGAAGGGAAAAGCTCCTAATAATAAAAATAATCAGTTGTGAAATCCAAATGTGCAAGAAAAGATAAAAAATTAGAAGATTTGTTATAAAAAATTGGTTTAAATGCAAAATTTTTGATAATTGGGAAAGCTATAAAGAGGCTCGTAAGGAATCTAAGAAATATATTTGTGATGCAAAGTGCTTAGCTTTTAATGACTTATATAATATATTAGATACTAAGGAGCGAGAAAGACATATGTATAAGTTATCCAAACAAAGAGATAGGAGTAGTAAGGATTTAGTTTAAGTGAAGTGTATTAAGGATGAAGATCAAAAAGCACTTTTCTTAGAAGATGATATTTAACAAAGGTGGGTGAGATATTTTGCTAAACTTTTTAAAGAAGAATGTGAAAAAAATTGACTTTAGTGACTTTAGCACCCAAAATGAAAATAAAGATTTTTGTTTTTATTGGCTTATTAGTAAAACTGAAATCAGAGAGGCTTTAAAGAAAATGAAGTGTGTAAAAGCTGTTAGACCTGATGATATTCCAATAAAGATGTGGAAATGCTTAGGATATGAAGGAATTTCTTAGCTTACTAAACTTTTTAATATTATTTTTGAAGACTAAAAAGATGCCAGATGAGTGGAGAATGATAGAGAATAAGGATGATCTACATATTTTTAAGAATAAAGGTGATGCCCATGAGTGTGTTAATTATAGACGAATTAAGTTAATGTGTCATACTTTAAAACTATGGAAGCAAGTTATGGAGCGTAGGTTGTGGAGTGATATTACTGTTTCTCAAAATCAATTTGGATTCAAGTCGGGTAGGTTTACTATGGAATCCATACATTTATTGAGAGTTTGATGGAGAAATATATAGAGAATAAGGATGATCTTTATATGATATTTATCGATTTAGAGAAAGCATATGATAAAGTTCCAAGAGAAGTGATATATAGAGTTCTTGAAAAAGAAAGGAGTTAATAATTTTTATATTCAAATCATTAAAGATATGTACACATGAGCTATTACTTGTGTTCAAACACAATGCAGTTTCACCAAGTATTCTCCTATTTTAGTTGGATTACATCAAGGATCATCTTTAAGCACATATCTTTTTTCTTTAGTCATGGATGTTCTCACTAGACATTTGCAACATGATGTACCTTGGTGTATGTTTTTTATTGATGATATTCTTCTTGCTCATAAGACTAGAGAGGGAGTTAAAGATAAACTTGAATTATGGAGGAAACCTTAGAGTCTAAAAGTTTTCTCTTGAGTAGATCTAAAACTGAATATATGGAATATAATTTTAGTAGCAATATACCTAGTAAGGGGATTGTGACTTTTGGTGATCAAATCATTAATAAGAGTACACATTTTAGATATCTTGGATCTATTATTCAGAGTGGTGGTGAAATAGATGGGGATATTATTAGTAGAATTCAAGTTGGATGGTTGAAGTGGAGGAATTCATCAGTCTTGTTGTGTGATAGAAAAGTCTCCATCAAACTTAAGGGAAAATTTTATAAGATGGTGGTGAGACCATCAATGCTTTGTGGTGCAGAATATTGGCCATTAAAAGAGAAGCATAATACTAAGTTAAGTGTTACAGAGATGAGGATGCTTAGGTGGATGAGTGGATTTACCCTTAGAGATAGGATATGAAATGAGCATATACATGAAAGGTTGGAGTATCTCCAATGGAAGAAAAGAGTAGAGAGAGTCACTTTAGATGGTTTTTCACATTAAATGGAGGCCTTCTAATGACCTGGTTAGGAAAGTTGAGGTATTAGATTTGACTTATGTTAAAAAAGTTAGAGGTAGACCTAAAAATACTTGGTTAGAAAATATTAGAAATGATCTTTCTTTATTAGTTCTAAATGAGAATTTGACTTTTAACTGGACATAATGGTGAAAAAGGATTCACGTAGCCGACCCCACATAGTGGGACATAGGATTGATGTTGTTGTTGTTGTTGTATCATTCTATACAAACCACCTTCATACTATATGATCTACACAACACTGCTTTGATCACAACCCTTGACTCAATAAATGAACTAGATTGAATCTATGATTTACAATCTTACTTTATGAACACCTTTTCATACTGTATGATCCATGTATCAACTTAGCTTGGGATGAATTAATTTTAGTTGGTATGACATTTATTATTGATCGTATACCAAATAAATACCTGTTCGTACTATACGAACCTTTTTGTTAAAAGTCATATACCCTGACTCCTCAAGATGAGCTCCATGTCTCTAATCATCCTGTATAAAGTCTGATCATACTATACAATTAGACACATCTTTTTGACTGATTGTCTATAAAAATAATTATATGTAACCGTCCCGTATAATCTCATAATTGTACAGTGCAATATGCTAAAATTCTATCTAAACTGCTTCAATTCATTCAAAATTTTCACACAACCTTTTATTCCTTCTTTCTTGCAATCTTAATCTTTGTAATGGCTGGTGGTGGAAAACATAGTCGACAAACCCAAGGTGCCTCCTCTTCTTGCGACCCTATCGAAGATCGCTTTCTAACAGCTTCTAATGAAGCTACCTAGCATAAATTCAAAGAAGCCAACTACTTCCAGGCTTCTTAATTAAAATGCTTTAAATTTTCTAGTAATGAACCTCTTTAATTGCATTGCACTATAATTCCTTCTCACTTTAGCCTATTCCTCCCACTTTGAAATCTTATATAAGTTTCTTATAAATCTTAGGATTAGTGGGGATGCAACTACAATGTGTTCTCGTGTTTGCTGTCAAAATATTATAATCACCAAAGAGGACATAGGTATCCATATTTAGTTAAACACCCAAGGAAATAGACCCCTTGTCATGGCCTCCAAATTTGATTTTGACTAGAGTGTTATAAATCTCCTACTAAGAAATGCTGCTCTTGGATAATCACCAACCCTTAGTTCACACTCTAAATCAAAATGCTAGGGTTATCCAACACATTCTGAGAACATCTATCATCCTTAATGATGTAGACCAGATAAACATCACTCCCTTATTATCAATTGTCACCTACTTCATATTATCAAACACCCAAATGGATGATGCCCAAATGCTAATTTATTACATCCAAAATCTCACTTCCATTCGACTCCCAGCCACTAGGAGAAAGCAAAAAATTACTCTAGGACATGTGATTGGCTATATCTTGGATAAAAAATACAACATCACATATTTTTCTCCTCTTCACCACACTCAATTCTTCTTTTTGGATGCCTCCTTCTGAATACTCTTTCATAGAGACTAGGAGCTAGAAGACCTGGTGTTTAATGAAGAAGGAGAAGTTTCCCCTTTAGCTGATCCTGCACCTGAACCACCTCCTTACAACTACCAATATAAGGAGTTAATTCAGCTGTTTGATAGACTTAAAGACTCGCTTGAATCAATAGAAAATCCAATATGATAATGATATGGGCTAGTTTAAGAAGTAATTTGGAAATATCTAATAGTAGTTCACCACCATCCAGTAGTAGTACAATAGCTTTAGTCAGTTCATCCAACCACCTCCACAGCCACCTCATGATCAGGATCCACCACTATACTAGTTTTATTTAGTTTTTGTTGTGTTATATTATTCTTGTTTATCTGTGCTTGCTTTTTTTTCATCTTATTTTGTAATGAAATTTCCTTTTAGTCCTTCTTGTGTTGTTTTTCTTTCTTTTTAGTCAAATATTTTTCCCAAATTTTTTTTGTTTATTTTCACTTTCAAATGTTATTCTATTTCTTTCTAGCTGGTTCTGTGATCTTAGATCTCTTTTATGATCTTATTTTCACTTTCAAATGGTATTCACTTTCAAGCATACTGTATGACTTGGATCGTACTGTACGATTGAACTCTCTATAATGCCCTTTGCTATTTATAATAAATATACTTCTATTCTGACTTAAAAGTTTAATAAGTAATTGTTGGCATTCTTGGAACTTAAAGGATAAATGAATTTTATGAATTTTCATATCCCTTCTTATTTCCTTTGCATGATAATTCCTTGTGTGAACTTAAAAATCTAAGTCAAATTAGGATTAAGATGTTTGAAATGAAAACACATTCACTCTACTACATATTTTTGTATCATGGATATATTCTGTAATTTGACAAATGAAATTCATTATTTTTTAAATCATGCTCTTTATTCCTATTTGAAAACTCAGGGATACTTTGTAGATTATTCCTTTCTATATATAAGAGTGAGTTATTCTTCTCTTCTATTTGGAAGATAATCTTACAATTGAGATTCTTAAAGATTTAGAAAGAAAACATTTTGCAAAAAATTAAAAGAGGCACAAAATGAGCCCAAAATCAAATGATGCACAATAACACCAAAAGTAAAAGATGTAGTAAGTGTGTCAAAAACAAAAGATGTGTAATATGTGCAAAAAGTTAATAAATGAGGCACAAAATGAGCCCAACTTAGATTAGCTTTTGTTTCTATTAAATCTTAGAAAATGTTTGTGTTTCATAATATGTTTAATACTTGATTTTAGAAAATCTTCGTTCTTCATTCATTACTTTTATAGTAATATTCTATTCGATATATTTCATGCTAGCAGTATGAAAAGTTTAAGTTTCTTTATATAATTGTAATTCTTGAATTAAATTTTTATTTAAACAAAGGATTTTAGCCTGTAAAGATGTTAAGCTGGGTGTGCAAACTCTAAAATCCAAATCCTTTGGTTGCAATAACGTTAACACTTATCTTCTTTGGTCTTTTCTATTTGTAGAGTAAGTTTATTACATTTTGAAACATGCCCATGAGAGTTCTTATGTCTGTGATGGTTCTTTTTTACCTTGAGTTATTAGCACTTTGAGTCTATTTGTTTTATTCATTTATTTTTTTTATTTTTTATTTTTTCTTTCTTCTAATTTCCCTCTTTTTGTGATGTCAAAAAGGGAGTAGTATTTTGTTGTTTGTTGTTGTTATTGTTATTATTTACATATTATTTAAAATTAAAAGTTTACACTCATTCTTCCTATAATTAATTTTTCTTCTAAGGGGCAGTTTAAAGGAAAGCAATTTTTTGAAAATCCAAAAATAATAATGTTTGTCATAATAAAGAAGGGGGAGATTATTACAAAAATGATTCAAGAACTGTGATTTTGATGATAACAAACAATACTGTGTCTGATACGGGTTTCTATTATTTATCTGATATTTTGTTTTATTTTTTTGTGTACTATCATTTCAGAAAATCAGTCCATCATTGACTTACAATTTTGAACAACTCAAGACTGTGTAGATTAGGGTTATAGTAAGTTTTCATTTTATGTCTTGAGTAGATTAGGGTTACAATAAGTTTTCATTTTATTATGTATTTTTTTCTTTCTTGATTCGTATTATGTAATTGAGTGGATAACTTTGCTGAGTAACCTTGCACACACATAGGGGGAGAGATAAAAATATTTTTGAGAGAGTTTTCTTTCTAAAAAATTCTTAATGTATAATGTTTACTTTGTATTATATGATTTTGTTTTGTGCTTTATGATTTAAATTCATATTGTATGATCGATTGTGCTATATCTAAACCCTAGTTCGGGAGAGAGAGCTATGAGGGAGAAAATAAGTTGAGCTTTAGGAGATAAGAGAGGGAGATTTTGTGAGGGAGAAGTTGTGAGGGGATTCACTTGGTTGCTCCGATCAAGAATCATGCCTAGTATCTACAAGTATCTTTCTAAATTCTTTGTGGCTTAGGAGAAAAAGTTCTTTGGTAAAGATCGTGGTTCTCTGACCGTCCTCAGGAGGGTGAAAATAGAGTTGAGGTTCTCTGACCATCACCGGGAGGATGAAAATTGAGTTGAGATTCTCTACCTTTAAAAGAGTCATTGTTCTCTACCACACCGGGGAGGTAAAACAAAGTCTATACAAGCTTCTCCACCTTGCTGTGGGAGTAAAAAGAGAGTCACTACTATTTAGTGCAATACATGGAGAGGGAGTTTGCAATGAGTGGATGTAGGTCAAGTTGACAGAACCATTATAATTTCTTATATGTTCATTCTAATTATTTTTTGCACTTTATTTTCTACAATTATATGTGTGGTTGAAAATTTTATTTTATTTTATTGTTGTGAAATATACTCTTTCCGTATCCGTTGTATCAATTATCGTGTGTTGGTTTGAAAATTTTTTAAAGAAGTTCTTTTTAACTAAATTTTTTTAAAAAATAATAAATTCTTCCCCCCCCCCCCCTTTTTAAATCCCCCCCCCTTTTTAAATAGCCTCAGGATTGTTCTTTAGGGTTTCACAACCCTCACAAACTTTCAGGCTTTAGCTACTCCTAATTCTCTTTAATAGGAAAATTTACTATCGTAGACCTAAAGTGAAATTAATTTCAAGCCTTTTCTTTAACCTAAAACTTTATGGTGAGTTTTCTCTTACACTTATTGGCCCTCAGCATCTTCTGATCAAACTTTCTTATGATCTTGATTATAATTAGGTATTTGACCACATATCATATTATTTTAATAATTATTTTATAAACCTAATCAAATTGTCTCCATTTTTTAACATTTATATGGAATCTCCCATTATACTGATTTGGGTTTCATTCCATGATTTGAGGACTCGCTTGTTCTCTCAAAATAATCTTATAATGTTTGGGTTATTTATTTGGTCTCCGGCTTAAAACTAATAATGCTATGACTAATGGTACTAGACCCTCTATTGCTAGGGTTCTTATGAAACTGGATATTATAAAGTAATACCCTAATAATGATTGGCTTGGTCCAAAAAAATTAGGTTATGTTCAAAACGTGGTGATGGAGGATTTTCCTATGTTTTGTGACTATTGTAAAATGTTTTTCAAAAAAAAAAAAAAAATGAATGCTATCTTCTACCTCCTCATTTAAGGAAACAATTTACTGAAAAAATAAAAAGAATAGTGATGAATGAGCCTAATGGAAAAAAACCTCTTACCCCAATGTGTGAAATGAATGTTTTAACCATTAATATTGCTTTTGTTGTGGAAAATAATATCCCAAAGGAGGGAGTAGAAGTATGTTTGGTATTAATCCTATTTTGAATTGTGAGGCTAATATTAATCTAAATTAGGAATCTATTCCTCTTCTAATTTTTTATTCTTTAGGTTGTAAAAACCCCATGAGTCATATGAATGTATCTAATTTGGTGCATATTATCACTATTCCTAAGCCTCTTATCTAGCCTTGAGCCCTTGGAAATTTTGAATGAGATTTTTCATTCTACTGAAACTAATTAAGAAGAAGGGGAATTCACTCCTCTGAGGAACTCCATTGTAAAGAAACTTATAAAGATTTAAATTCCAAGATGTTACCTGAATCCCTTGATGAATTTACATCAATTACTAATAGGAAAAAAAAATAAAAAATTTTATGGTCTTTCTGCTACTTTAAGAATTACTAGATCTATGGAATCTAGAAAAATTGGTTTTTATGATAAGTACTATTTTTTAGAATATTATAGGCATTGGTAAACTTGACACACACTCTTATTTGAGTAATTTTTCGAGAATCCACAATAATTCTTTCCTAATTGTATTTGAACCTATGGTCGATTCATCTAAGATTTTAGTGTCTAGTGGCATAGGCCATAAACCTTGATTCTTTTTATACCAATATTTTTGATAAAATTTGGTTATTTTGCAAAATACTCTTTTAAACTATCTAATATAGGTGATTTTTATCAAGGTTTACTATTCATAACATTTATGTTATGGGTTTCATTGTTTATGCTAAATGTTCCAAAATTGGTAGAATAACTTTGTAGCATAAATTATAGGACTTTGCCAACATTTATAATGGCCCATTGTTTTTTGGCGAAGATTTGAACATTATATCTACTATTTATAAAAATTTATGAGGTTCTATTGATTTTAGCTAATTTAGCTACTATTGATGATTTCAATAACTTGATTCTTCAATGTTGTCTTTCTAATATTGGTTTTAATGATCCTTCTTTTATTTGGTCTAATGAAAAAGTTTGGGAAATATTGGATAGAGTCATATTCAATAAAAACTAGTTAAGCCTTTTTTTATAATACTTATGTTTAGGATTACTTCAGATCAAGTTCCTTTGCTTGCCTAAATTAATTTGCTTAATTATAATGGGCTTAATTCTTTTCATTTTCAAAACAAGTGGCTTCATTCTAATAATTTTTACAAAGTTGTCAGGAATAATTGGATGGCTCCTTTATTTTGTTCAAATTATCCTAATACTCGTATTTTTTTAGTTATAAAATTGAAGAACATAAAATAAATTCTTAGATGGCGGAATAAACATGTGTTCAGTAATATCTTCTCTAACATATTAAAAGTTGAGGTAGAGGCCATTCATCTTGTGAATATTTATATTTCTAATAATTGTGAGGTGAATAGGGAAGTCTTGATCCATGCCAAAAACAATCTTTTAGACCTTCAAAACCAAGAGGCAACTTTTAGAAATAAAAGGCAGCATCTAAACATATTTTTGAAGGTGAAAGGAATACCAAATATTTCCATGCTCTTAATTAACATAAAAAATATATATCCTCATCAATAAAATCAATGTGGATTGTGGTTTATGGATTGATGACCAAGATGTTATTTGTGCTTCACATATTTCTCAGTTTAAGACTTTGATGGGAGAATATAAGGATGAAGTGAAAATTTTTAAAACCCATATTATCCCTGCACTTGTTAATGATGAAGATAATTTTAATATCTCTAAAGCCCAGAGAACTGGAAATTCATAACACACTTATGGCTATGAATAAGGATTCTATTGATAGTCTTGATGGCTTCATTATTTCTTTTTATAAAAAATATTGGCATATCATTAAAGATAATTTATGTAAAGTTATATGGGATTGTTTAAAGGAAATAAAATACCAAAGTTTTTAGTAAATACATCCTTAGCTCTAATTCCTAAATATGATAATCCTTCTAACTTGAATGATTTTAAACCTATCAACCTTTGCACTACTTTAATAAGACCATTTCTAAGAACTTGGCTTCTAAAATGTCTCTCATTATACCTAGAAGTATTTCTCTAAATCAAACTAATATTTTTAACGGTAGATATACATCAAAAATGTTTTGCCTACTTAGGAACTTATTCTTGATAAACTTGAAAAAGTTCCTAGTAACAATTTAATTATCAAATTATATATTACTAAAGCTTGTAATAATAAAAATTACTCTTTCATGTTTACCATTATGCATCTTTTTGGATTTTATGAAAATAGCATGGCTCTTAATAAAAATATTATGGAAAATGTTTAATTATCTATCCTCATTAATGGTAAGACTCATGGCTTTTTAAAATCAGGTCAGGGTGTTAAGTACGGTGACCCTTAATCTCTAGCTATTTATATTATTGCTACTAAATTTTTATCTAGAGGTTTACATTATATTTTCTATAACTTTAATAATTTGGCCTTTAGAAACTCTAGAGATTGAAATATCTAACAATTATGCTTTGTTGATGATACCATTATATTTTTTAATGGCTCCAAAAAGAATGTTAAAAAAAATAAAACTCTTTCTTAATGTGTTTGAAAAAGAAAGTGGTTTCAACTTTAGTAATAAGAAGAGTACTTTTATCATGGGGAAGGGTATGACTTTAGAATAAAATTAATTGCATAAGTTTGATAACTTGTTTCAAACACCAATACCTTCCTCTCCATTACCTTAGGACCCCTCTGTACATAAGGGTCATGAAAGAATTTTCATTTTGACAAAATCTTTGTTAATATTCTTATGAATTTATCTTCTTGGGAATATAATTTTTTGTCTATGAGAGCAAAATTAATTTTGATTAAAAGAGTTTTGTATTCTATGCCTATTTATTTATTAATTACAAACTATCAATCCTAGTCAGGATGTTTGTTCTAGATTGAAAAAGCTTATCAATAAATTTATTTGGGGTTCTACTAGCATTTCTAAAAAGATTCATTGGTATACATGGAACTCTTGTACATTTACTTATAACGAAGGTGGATTAAACTATAATTCCATCTATCATATGGTTCAAGGCTTTCCATGTATGCTTTGGTGGAAATTCAGAATTAACATCTATGTATGAGCTAATTACATGAAATTGAAACATTATAACAACTAGCACCCTAGCCTTTACACTTACAAAAAGGTTCAATTTTTATTTTGGAATAGATAATGAAACATAAAATGGCAGGGGGAAATGTCTATTATGTGTGGGTTGTAAAATGGTGCTTCCATCTTTTTTTTGCAGGATGAATGATCGGACTTGTTTTGGTTCCCTTGACTCTTATTTTTACACTTACTCTATCTCTAATGTTAAGGTCTCTAACATCATTCTGAATGGTAGGTGGTGCCCTAATCTTCTTTCTTCCTTCTTTCATATAACATTTTCAACAATATTTGTTATATTATTTTAAATCCTAATGACAAAGTCTATCCTGTTTTTAAATTTTTGATGAATAATGATTTAATTTCGAGGCTTGGAATTCTTTCACACTGCAAAGGCAAGTAATATGATTTTTATTAAAATTTAGAATTCCTCCACTCTAATAAATATTTATTTATTATCATGGAGAATACTTAAAGGCTTTCTACTTGTGGAAAACATATTAAAAAATGGCATTTCTATGGTGCCTAAATGTCAATGTTGTTACCATATTGAAATATTAAATCATTTTTTTTTGAATGTTCTTGCTATCTCTAGAGTGTGTGCTACTTTGGAGAATGATATATATGTGTGATTTAATAATAATTCTAATTCTTGCATCTCTTTTCAAACTAATTTATTTTCTAATTGAGCTAAAGGATGTATCATCACTATTATACCTAAGTTGGTTTTTGGCTTTTGTGGTTTGAAAAAGAAAAATAGTCAGCACAATGGTATAAAAATGAGCTCTAACATAATTATTATTTGTCTAAAAAACAAGATTCTTCTTCTTTTTTGTGCTAATATGATTAAGCATAAACACTTTAAAGGCATTTTTTGTGCTTTTCTTATTTAAATATTTCCTTTGATAGTGCGAGTCAAAGTCGTTCTTAAAAGATTATTCATTGGATTAAACCTCCTAAGGATCAAGTTAACTCAATATTTATAGTTCATCTTCCCATTATGGTTCTGATTGTGGTTGTTTAAATAAAGAATATAAAGGTATTCTCTTATTGCATCCCCACTATCTAAATGCAATTAAATTTTCACTGAATTGAGTGCTTTTATCTATGTGCATTAATCTTTGTATCTCTAAAAATATAAAGAATATATCAATAAAAATAGATTCAAAAGTTCTTATTCCTCTAATATCTTCTAATTCCTTTTCCATCTCTTTAATAGAATTATGTCCTTTTTTTTACTCATGTTATTTTAAGAATTTCTCATATATAGAGATAAGGGAATGCCGGTGCTAACTGGTTGGCTAAAATTTTCTAAAAGTGGCTCAACTCTAGTTAACATATAACATTTTAATAAAGATCATTCTTTTGGAATGTTGAATCGTATGATGAGACTAAATGCATTGGGTTTCCCATATATTAGAAAATTACCTTGTTGCTTTTCTAGAAGTTCTCTGGTGTTTGGTACTATAAGCTCTTATTATAATTCAAAATGATTTTTCACTCTTTCGTTGTTTTTTATTATTTGAGATGGTTCCAATCCCTTTCTCTTCTTATTTTATGATCTTTATTTCTCCCCTATTTTTTTATTATATTTTCTCATGTTTTATGTTATTAATATTTTGTTTTTAGTACTATGCAAGTTTGTATCTTATTTTTCATTTACTCGTGCCCTCCGAGGCTTTGTTAACTTTCATGTTATTGATTTAGCTACCTTTCCTCTCATGTACCTTCTTGTTGGATTTTTTTTTCTGGGTTTCTTCTTATTTAGTGGGCTTGAAGTCATCTTCTATTTTGACTGTTTGGAAGAAATATTAACAAAAGAGAATAATTAAATAGAAGGGTTTAACATAGAATAAAATTTTGCCTATGGTACATGTTTAGTGGATATAAATTTCAATTTATTTTTGTATACTTTAATTAAATTATATCATATGGATATAAAAAGTTCTTTTCTGAATAGAATCATAGAGGAGGATGTGTATGTCAAGAAACTACCTAGGTTTGAAAGCTCAACATATTTTGATCATGTGTACAAATAAAAAAGTCACTATATGGATAAAATAAGCACCAATAGAATGGTATGATATGCCACAACCCAACCTGATAATACCCCCTAATGGGAAAGGTTCTATCATGTTGAGCTATGATAAGTAAACCCCAAGATATAGTTTTAAAATATTTTAGATTCTCTTCCAATATTCATTTTAAATAAATAAAAAACTATTGAGTTATAAAACATCCAAGTACTAAAAATAAACTAATCCACAAAATATCCATAAAAATAAACTAAATTAGATAAATAAATTTTTATTTTTTTAAATTATGATAGGAGTAATGTGACAGACCTTGATCCGAATAATGTTTTGAATTAGGCCGATGGCTAAAAATGACAAAAAAAAAAATCTAAATGCCTCTTCTTTCTCCCCAAATCCTTTTCTTACAGCTTTTTCCAATCGGGTCAATCTAGATGCCGAACCTGTAGGCATCACACTCATCACTAATGATGACTCTATATACTCTAAATCTAGTAAATATATTTTTCTTTAGAAATTTAATTAATATTTCATCAACAATTTTGGGTGTTTTTTATTCATTTAATACATTTGTAGATAAAACCAACTGCTATCAAAATATATTGACTTCCCTTAGATTTAATAAAAGGGCCCATAAAGTCTAATCACCAAAGAAAAAAAAAATCTCCACTTCTAACAAGTAGTTAAGGGGCATTTCATATTTTTTATGATATTTTCTATTCTTTGAGATCTATCACATCTTATAACATAATCAATTACATCCTTAAATAGGGTAGGTCAGCAAAATACAAATTGAAGGATCTTAAAACCATTTTTAAAACCTCCAAAATTCCCTCCATTTTGTCATAAATATGGACCCAAGTCATGTGATTTTGATAATATCAAATCCTACTAATTATTATTATTGCATATTTATTTTGCTTTACACTAATATTTTAGGTCCACTATACACTATATAGAACTGTTTAGCTCTAGGTAGAATAGGGTTAATTATTTGAAAGTGTCTATAATTTTATCTTTTCTTATTTCTACATTTCTTGAGTGAAATTAAGTATTTAGTGGATAATATACTTGGTGACCGTGCACACACACACTCTACGGAGTGAGGTAGTAACAAAATTAGAATTTTAGTTTTCTAAACTAATCATACAGTATAATATATATTATATTGTACAATAAAGTAATAAGGAAATCATTAAAATGCCTAATTATGTTTAAAGCTATTTGAACAAACTATATTGAATGATCTAAATCATAGAGGAAGATTAGTTTAAATCAAGATCTCAGCCGCCAAACATAATTTAGATAATATTTTGAAATTCAAAATTTGAACTAATTGTACCATACATTGGGTAACTAAGGAATAATTTTAGATTAATTGATCAATTTAGATCATACAAGATGATTGGAAAAATCATATTGTTTAACCATATCCTTGCATGTGATGATATTTTATCATTACCAACCATCTGGGATGATAATCCAAGTATTTGAACTAATCATACTTAACGATTTTAAAATCATACTGGGCGATCAACACAATTTATTAAACTTATTATACAGTGCCTTATTCTTTGTATAGAACTAATAGGTTTATTTAAATTAATAATATTTGAAAATCTTGGATAATACTATTCAATCAGAGTTGTCAGAATTCATTTTCTAGTGCTTTTTGAGGCTTTATATTTAATCTCTATAATTAGATTTATTTCAAGTCTTTGGATGCTGCAAATTTTGAGCTAACTGATGCTGAGCAAGTTATGTTTCAAGCCATCAACAAGTCAACTATTTTCAATCAAAAGGTTCTTAGAGTTTCTAATTATACCTGCACTCACCAGTTTCCTGGTAGTGTTATCTTTAAGAGTGACTTTGCCTCCAACCCTGGCCTCTACTAAAATGAATTGATTAGCATCTCCAGTTATATGGCATAAGCATCCATTGTCCAGGTGCCACATACTCTCATGAGATCTTGAATGAGATCACACCTACAAAATCATCGAATGTCATATTTACGAATCCAAACAAGTTTAGATCCCTTCTTATGGAAAGAAATTCAATGAATCTGTGTTATGCTGTGAATCATGCAATTTGAGTCTCCACACCAAATGTGTTCTATGGTGAATGGTGCATGTCTTAGAAATATGTTATAGCATGCCACATGAAAAATATCTAACACCAGAAAAATAGTTTACTAATCTACTTGAGTTATAGTGCCTCTTCCTAAGTTTTAAAAATTTTGGCTTCTGATCAGAATTGAAAAATTATTCAGATGTGGGTGGAATCCTATTTTCCTAAATTACTTTCAATTTAGCTTTAAAAAATGTGTTAGCACTTTTTAAAACAGCATTGTTAACTTTTAAATAGTGCTCTCTACTATCAGATTCATCCATAAATGTTTTAAATTCATTTTTAAGTTTAGTGTGGGATGATTTCAATAGTTCATATTATTTATTTAATTCATCAAACACATCCAATAGTTTCATATGGTTGCTATCAAGTGTAGAATAATCTTTAATCAAAACTTCATGCTCTTTTTACAACTTCAGAAATTCCAATTTCAGGTTAGCATGCAATTTTTTAAGCTTTCTATATGATAAATAAATTTTCTCAGAAACATCAAGCGATTTATTGTATGTTAATTTACATACCTCTTCTTGGTCAAAATAACTAAGATGTTCATCTGCCATCAAATATAAGTTTGTGGTCTCCTCTTCAGCTTCAGTCTCAGAGGAGTCAGATGCATAATCAACCCAAAAAGCCTTTTGAATTTATTTCTTATCCTTCTGGAACTTAGGTTTCCCCTCACCCTTCTCCTTTCTTGGGTGAGCTTTAACTATAGGGAAATTAGCTTTTACATGTCTCGACTTCCTACATCAAAGAAAATCACATCATAATAACCTTTAGAATTCTTATTATGCTTACCTTTGTTCCACTTCTTATGGTGATTTTATTTCTTCCTTGAGAAACTCTTAAATTTCCTAGTAATTAAGGCAACATCGTCACTTTTAAAACTAGAAGAATTAGTATACATATCATTAGCCTTTAAGGCTACATTTTTCTCCTTCTTTTTCTCCCATGAATCAAGTTATATTTGGTTCACTCCTTACTCGTAGGCAATGAGTGATCCAAGTATGTTATTGATCGAATATATATTCAAATTATTGGTCTCAGTTATAGTAGTAATCTTAGCATCAAAGGAAGAAGGTAAACATCTCAAGATTTTGTTCACTTTTTTATAGTCTTTTAGTTATCTTCCTAAGGTATGTAGGGAGGTGACTATTTGTGTAAACCTAATATACATTTCAGATATTGACTCACTAGGTTTCATGTGAAAAATTTTATAGCCATGAAGTAAAATATTTAACCTAGATTGCTTAACTTCACTTGTGCCTTCATAAGTAATACATAATATATCCCATATTTATTTACTAGTAGCACAAGTTGGGACATGCAAGTAATCTTTCAATACATAGAAGAAGCAGTTCAAATATTTTGCATTAAGTTATCCTAGATCCCTATCATCAAAGTTCCATTCAAAAAATGGAAGTTTAGTTTTGATGTCATTGATTTCATGTGTTGGTGCAGAATAACCTTCTTTTATAAGCATTCACATGCGATAATCTATAAATTGTAAGAAAGTGGGCATGTGAGTTTTCGAGAAATTAAAAAGTATATTATCAAATAAGGGTGGTCGAGTAATAAAATACCCTTCCAATGTATTTAAATTACCAAAGTAATCATAGATCAAAATTCAAAAGTTTTCAAAAACTTAATTTTATGAATCCCACTCTGATACCACTTGAAAGTTCATTAGGATTGTTAAGCCCTTATGAACTAGCCCGAGGCTAATCAAGAGGGGGGAGGTGAATTGGCAGTTTTAAAATTCTTAAACACAATGTAAAATTTTTTTGAAATCTTTTTTAAATATTTTAAAACAAACATAATCAACCAAAAATTTTAAAATGCAAAAAAATAATGTGAAAGAATAAAATAGAAATAACACACCAAATTTTATTGTGGTTCGTTCAGCTTGACCCATGTTGTGGTTCGTTCAGCTTGACCCATGTCCACTCTCTGGAGCCTTTCCTCTAGGTATTGCACTAAACACAATGACTTTCCTTTTGCTCCCATAATAAGAAGCCTTTACAAACTCCTTTTCATCGAACCTAGTGAGGCAAAAAACCCTAACTCCTTTTGCTTCCTCCTGAAGCAGGTAGAGAACTTTGATCTAATGCTGATGAAGACCTCCTTATAGCCACTAAGGAACTAAGATAATGAATAGAGAAGATGACTCAAATCCTTGCTTAGAGTAATCTTTGTAAACACCTCACAAACTCCCCCTTACAAGATTATCTCTCTCTCCCAAGCTCTCCCTCTCCTTCTCTAAGCTCTCTCAGGTCAGGAAAATAGCAAAAAATACACTCATTAATAAATAAGAGATCTTATAAAGAAGGTCTTTAAAATGCACTAATTTGTAACTTGTCATTAAAGATCATCCAAGCTGATCGACAGATTGTCCTGTACTATTAGTGTATTTCAATCCTTCCAACTAGGATGATCTGGGTATGCTGTATGATTAGAAGATGTTATTTGTTTTGATCATCTATTACGATGTGGCCATTATCATGTTCGATTAGTTCAAAATCATACATATCATCAAGCAGATAGTTCAGGACATCCATGAGATACATGTTGGATGATGAAGAAATATAACTGATCATCAAATCCAATCCTTGGATTGCCCATACGATTAGTTCAAAATCACTGATAATTGTCCAGTAGATAGTTCAGGGCATCAACGAGAATCATCTGGACAATGAAGAATTATAACTGATGGTCTAGCAAATAGTTTAAGACGTCAACGTGATTTAGGAGAAGTCTAAATTCTTTTCTTAGAGATCATCCAGGGAAATCCTATGATTGTCCAGGCCGATATGATCAATCAATCTAACCTTAATTATTTTCCTTAATAACCTAATAAATTTAGGCATGATTGTAATGAATCATCCAAGATGATATGGGATCATCCTATACAATTTCTAAAAATAATATCTTGCCTAAATGAGTTTGGAGATTTAGTATTTTTTATTTGAGCTTATCTTTCAAGATGACGGGAGTATCATCCAGGATGATTTGCTTAAGTTAGATTACATGACCTAGATGCTATAATTAGGGTTTCTATCTTTGATGAATCGTCTAGGATGATTTTTAAATTATCATGTATGATATGATAAAAAAAAAAAAAAACTCTTACTAACTAAATTTTCCCCATGAGTGTGTGTGTGAAGGGTTGCTTAGCTTCAGACTAAAGAAAAGGTAAAAGATACATTGAAATAGAAATTACAGACTGACTCAATCATAGTCTACCTGATCTTGAGTTGATTGACATTCCAAGTGAACTTTGTGGACCTAAAAGGTTAGTGAGCTGGGAACATAAAATAAATATGCATGAATAACAGTAATCAAGGAATAATAATATTTGTTATCATCAAAATCATAGTTCTTGGGTTCAGATCTGCAACATATATAAGTGAGTGATGTTAATGTTTAGGAAAAACTTAAAATTTCCCCTTAAGAGACTTTGAGAACAAGTCAGCCCATAGTCAACTTTGGATTAACTAGGGTCCTTTAAAAGTTTGTATTGGATTTAACAAGTCATAAAGATGATTATGGATAAGTTCAATGGGTTGTGAAATATTTTCATAGATGTCGTTCAATGTAATAAATAACATAATATTAAATTATTTTATAATATTAATGCAATCTTTTTAGGGAAGTACTATCATGATTGGCATATTATGCTAGTCAATAATTGCAATCGATAATCCCTATAGCATGTGGTTTTCTTTCTATACTCTTGTCTGGAGGTTCTCTAGTTCTTTTTTGTTTTCTCTTTTCTCTTACTTCTTTCGATGAATTTTTTGGAAAACTTCCCTCCTTTGGCTTCCTTAGTTATGGCGGGTATTTCACCAATCAAGATACCATAAGTTTTGGATAGTTGGATTGGGTGAGTATTTTCTTGTCATGATTCCTCAAAAGAGTTTTCGGTTTCCTTCTAGTTGTACAAAGATAACTTGGCAACATTTTTAGAAGGTGAGGTCCAAAAGGCCTCTAAAGATTGGGGGTTAACTCTGGTAGGCTTTTCTTTAGGTAGGAGGCCTTCCTTTGAGGCTTTGCTTTATTATGACTAAAGCTAGGAAGCTAAAAGGTTTGTTTATTATTTTATCTTTAAATGATGGTTTCTTCCTGATGAAATTCTCTTGTCCAAAAGATTACGATCTTTTTTGGATAGGAGGATATTAGTTTTTCTTTGGCCGACCATTTTATTGTTAAAAAATAGTCCCCTCTATTTAGACTTAAACGTGATGAATTTACCTCAATTTCTCTTTGAATTAAAACTGTAGATCTTCCTTTAGTTTGTTGGACTGCATAAGGAATTTCTAAAATTGCTAGTTTAACTGAGGTTCAGATTATGATTTATTTGCTTACAGCAAAAAAATGGCAGTAGGATTTTACTAGGGTATGTGTTTTGGTTAACAAGGATTCTCATCTTTTTGATGGGGTTAATGATTCAATTATTGGTACTATTATTTATTTAAAAGTGGTTTATAAATTGAATCTGACTCCGTGTTTCAATTGTGACTCTATTCTTTACCCATCTTCTCTGTGTTCCTCTTAGTCTAAGGTATCTCTTGAGAATCTTGACAAAATTATTTTAGATAATAGAAAAGGGTTTGATCAACCTATAGGTAGATACATGAAGTAGGGTTTCTTGGAAATTTTCTTATAATTTATAAGTAGAAAATAAAATGAGAAGGAATAGAAATAGAAGTTAGGTGGCTAAGCGTAATATGTCTAGTCTTCTTGATGATTCTGATTCTAATATTCAAAATAATCTTATTGGCAATAATTTTGATAGAACAACTTCTTTGGATGTTCCGGCTTTAGCAGGTTAAATGGTTAATACTTTTATTCTGAATTTGAATTCTCCTACTGATTCTTCTCCTTATGAGATTTTACCTTCAGATATTTTGGTTAATTGTAATGTTTCTAGTAATAATAATTTTTATTTGGGTGTTAATAATAAGTTTATTATTTTACAATCTGAAGAACCAAGGGACTTTTCAAATCTTGTTAATGATCTATAATTATCATCTTAAAAGATAGATTAGATAAAGCTTTAAGAGATTTTGATTATAAAAATCAGACAACTTCAAAATAGTCCATAGCTTCGGGTAAAATGCCTAGAATTAAAAGTGCCAAGAAGGTGTCTCATTTTTCTGCTAAATAATTATGGTTTTTCCAAATATTGTGTCCTGGAATATCAAAAGCTTCAATAGTCATGATAAAGTTATTTCATGTAAAGACCTTATGAATTGTTATAATATTGATATGATACGTATCCTTGAATCTAAAATTAATTTGGCTCTTATTGAGGCTCCCTAGTTTTCTTTGGAACATAGTATTTTCGATAATGAAGATAGCTGCAATAATTTTGATTTTTTTTATTTGGGAAGAATATGGATTAAGTGGAATGCTTCTTGCCTTTCTATTTCTCCTATTTTTTCATCTTATCAATTGATTAATGGTAGTATAAATGTGGGTTTTGGTTTATATTTTTATCTTACTACATTTTATGCTTCTAATAATCTAATAGACATGCAGTCTCTATGGAAAGATTTGATTAATTTGTCTTCTAATATTTATTTTCCTTGAGGGTTCTAGTTGGTGATTTTAATTGATGTAGATTTTCCAATAAAAAAATCAGAGGCAGTTTGCTTTATAATAATAAGTTATAGGAATTTAATATTCTCATTTTTAATATTGGGGTGCAAAATCATTCTTCTGTGGGGTATTTTTATACTTGGTTTAATCTAATAAATGATTATCCTATTCATATTAAGCTTGACCATATTCTAGTTTATAAGTTTTGGTTGTAAAATTTTCTTGCTTCTTACTATATTGTTGAAAAGCCAAGGTGCTCAAACCATAGCCCTTTTATTTTTCTTAATAATAAATTGGTTAATAAGAAGCATCATTTTAGTTTTAAAAATTATTGGTGTTCTAATCTTATTTTTTGGGATTTGCCGATTGAAGCTTATGTTTTTCCAATTTATGGTAGTCTAATTTATGATTTTTATAATCATCTTAACAAGCTCAAAGGTTTAATCAAAATTCAGCCTTGGGTCTTGACTAATCTTATTTCTATCAAAGTTGTTAATTTACATTTAGAATTGAATCAGCTTTTGCAAGACATTCAGAATAATGTGTTGGATTATAAGTTAAATTTTGGATTAAAAGAAGTTAATACTCTTCTGATTCATTATCAATCTTTATGGACTTCTTGGCTTATTCAGAGATCAAAAGCTAGATGGTTGGTTAATGTTGAAGATGATTTAGCTTTTCTTTATTGAAAGATTTGTAGCAAGCATAATAGAAATGTTATTAAATCTATTTCTACATTTGAGGGTTTGATTTCAGATTATAAGGGCATTTTAGATGTTTTTTTTTTTTTTTTTTTTTTTTT
>NW_021319019.1:223199-313160 GCF_001605985.2 Dendrobium catenatum | reverse complement strand
ATAAACCTTCTTTATCCTCTAATTTTGTTATTCAGGTTGGATAATATATTCCTTCTTCAGCTATTTCTACTCTTATATACCCTATTTCTATGGAAGAAACTAAAAAGGTCATTTTCTTGGCCCCTTATTCTTCTGCTCCAGGGATGGATGGGTATACCTTTGAATTCTTTAAAAATGCTTGGGACATTATTGGTCCAACTTTTAGTCAAGCTATATTGCATTATTTGTTTTTTGGAAATATGATTAGAGCTACCAAAGCTACTGCCATTATTCAAATTCAAAAATGCTCTCATGCTTCTTGAATTTTAGATTTTGGGCCTATTTCTTTTTGTAATGTAATTTATAAAACTATGGCTATAATTCTAACTAATAGAATTCAATCAGTTATGCCTTATATTATTTATCCTTGTCAATATGGGTTTATTAAGAAAATAATACTTATGGATAATATTTTATTATCTTCAAAAATTATGTGGGATTTTAATTTTAGCAAAGTTAAATATTTTTGTGCTAAGCTGGATATTCAAAATCCTTTTGATGTAGTTTCTTGATATGTTCTTTTAAACAGAATGTCTCAAAAAGATCTTCATGAAAAATTTATTAGTTGGATCAAAGGTTGTATTGAAGATACTTTCTTCTCTATCATTCTTCATGGTTCTTTGGAAGGATCCTTTTTTATGAAGATAGGGTTGTCCTTTATGGGGTTGTCCTTTATCTCCTTAGTTATTATGTACTTTGATGGATGCTTTATTAAATATGTTGGATAACAATTTTCTTGGATCTTAGTTTGATGGCTTCAAAAAGGGCAATAGTCAAACAACTCATTTACTTTATACGGATGATGTTCTTATTTTTGGTAAAGCAACATTTATTAATGCTATGAATTTAAAAGAGATTTTGGATTAATTCTCTTTGTTTTTAGGGCTTCATGTTAATCATAACAAAAGTTTGGCTATGTTCACTAAAGATACTTCTTAAAAGGAAAGGATTTGTCAAGTTTTAAATGTTTCTTTAACTCAAAATTATTTGAATTTTTGGGCCTTCATATTTCTATTAGAAGGCTCTATGGTGTGGATATGCAACCTTTACTTAACAAGGTCAGTGATTTATTTTCCCGTTGGAAAGCTTAAATTCTTTCTTTTGCTTGTAGAGTGCGATATCTTAAATTTTATATCACTAACTATATTGCTTATTGGATAAGAGTGATGATTATTTTTAAATTTCGTCTTAAATTTATTAGAAAAACTTGTTCCAATTTTCTTTTTCATGGCAATATTATCTCTAAGAAAATGCAAGTTATTACTTAGAAAGATGTTTGTAAGCCCAAGTGTTTTGGCAGTCTTGGTGTTTTAGATCTTAATGCTCTTTATTATGCTTTTAATTGTTCTCTTATTTGGAGAATTTTAAATTAGAAATGTCTTCTAGCTAATTGGGTGAAGAAAAATACAATTCTTTATAGAAGTTGCTTCTTCTAAGGCTTCTATTTTTGGAAAAGTCTCTATAAGTTGGTTGCAAGTCTTAAGGAGAAAATTAAATTTATTATCACTTTTGATAGTTTACTTTCATTTTATTGGGATCCTTGGATTGATGATCAGTCTCTTTATTAATTAGTTCCTAATATTAGTCCTTACTGGTACTCTATTTGGGTGAAGGATTTTATTTTGAGTGGCAATTAGTCTTTACCTTTTTTTACTTAGTAACTACCTTATGCTAATATTTCTTATATTCTTATTAAGGATTCTTATACTTCTTTCCTTAAGTGGAATGAGGCGTTGCTTCCTAAGTTTAAATTTTTTCTGTTAGAATCTTATTCCATGCATGTTATGGTTTATTGGTATAATTTTATTTGGCATATACATTATGCTTTGGGGTTTTATTTTTATGCTTGGATGGCCTTATTAAATGGCCTTAAAATTGCATATATCTTTTGTTAAAGGAATTTTTTTTTTCCTTTAGGTTGTATTTTTTGTATTTCTTCTTTTTAGACTCACAATCATTTGTTTTTTTCTTATGTGATTTTTATTTTTCCATTCTCTTATTTCGTATTCCTAACTTAAATCATTTTTAAGGCCTAATTTTTCTTTTAAGTTTTAGATTTTATTTCTAGCTTAAGTGTGTCAAATAATATTAATAATTTGTTTTATTTGGCATCTTGTTGTTCCTTGTACTATCTATGGAGAGAAAGAAATGATATAAAGTTTTTTTTGTAATTGTAAGGATTTGGATTTTATTTTTTTGTTTGATCAAGCAGGCCATTTTTTCTAACATTTCTCTTTACAAATCCTTTTATGAGGTTAAATTCTTTTTAAATTGAAGGTTAATTTTTTCATTTTTAGGTTTAAGGGTGTTGTGCTGTGTTTATTTTGGTAATTTTTAGGACTATGATGTAAAGGTTAAGTCTTGGCTATAGTACTTTGGATGGTTATTTTTTACAGCATAATTTTTTTGGATGATCAATTATAGTAATGTTGAAAGTTCAAGGAGGTTATGAGACCACAAAGAACTAGCCCAAGACATTGTATTGGTAATTTTAAAAGTTTCTTTAGCAAATGAAAAATTGATCATAATTTTTCAATACGCTGAAATAAACAATTTGATCACCCGATGCATAAGCTAATAAACTTAACAATAATTACAATAATGATGATGATATTCTAATTAACACAACAAACATTAATATCAAATATTCCCAAGTTGTTATCATAGAAATAAAATGCAAAAAAAAAGTGTGAAAAGGAAAAAAATACACAATAAATTTAATACGGTTCGGTCAAACTTGACCTACGTCCACTCCTCTGAGTCCTCCGCTACTTTCATTAAATTATGGCCATTGTTTTCATGACTTCTTTCATTTAAGAGATTGATTTATCATTATTCTTCATGATGCATAAAACATAAGTGGCATCTAAAAGCAAAAATAATATTTTTCTTACTTATACATTAAGAAATGTATTACGTAAGTAATTAATAATGCATTTAAATAAATTAGTTGTTTTGATAATATATTATTTTTTTTTCAAACTATGGCCATAATTTGGGAAGGGATCTTAAATTTTTGGAAGGTTGAATAATGGAAATTACAAGTGTTATGGGTTAGAAATTTCACAATGGTAGAGTGAGAGAATTTTAATTCTTTTATTTATAAGAAAATTCATCATACAAATTTATAAATATATAAGGAAATATATTTTGATTTATGATGCTTATTTGATAATATGGTCTATCTAAATCTAAGGCTTCATTTGAGATGACTTTTTAATTACTTTTTTAAATACAATTTTAGTATAAAAATTAAAATTTTTGTACTAAAATTTTGTTTTAAGAAACAATAAAAAATTCATCCCAAAGAAAGCCTAAATCTCATTCTCTACCTTATTTTATAATCAACTTAAGATTTTATTATAAATTTCTTGGATTTTGGTTACTAAAGGTTAGGGTTTACAAATTTTCTTAAGAAAAATTTTTATATCTATCTTTTGTTAAAGATCAAAAAAATTGTTGTTAAAAATGTGTATATTTTATGTTAGATTTAAGTTCTATTTTGTAGATCTACAAAAATTATAATATATAAGATCAATTAAGTAAAATTTATATTTAGTTGATTTTAAATTATTAGTTATGATTATTTTAAGCATAATTTATTTACATATTTGATATTTATGATTTTATATAGGATTTAAATATAGGCTCTACAATTTTTTTTTTTTTTTTGTAGCTCTTCAGAGCATTAGTAAGTTAGTAATCCTTTTTAAGGACTTGTAATTTTGTTTTGGTGGAATGTTTAGTCCCCTATGTGAGTTTTAATTTATATATATAATTTTTATGCAATATTGTATGTAGTAAATTTAAATTTTATATAGATACAACATATACATAGCTATTTAAAATTAAAGATCTTGAATGAATAAATAGATTTTTACATTAGCATAAATGATTAGTTGATGAATTTCTCAAGGTTATTGAATATTTTGTATATGTAGCTTCTCAACAACCATCCTTTTTATCCAAAATTTAGATTTTATGCTAAAAACATAAAAATTAAGCATACATACATCCAATGAAGTTTAGGTTGATTTATATCATATAGAATTTCAACAAAATCATTGTTTCTAGAAATTACATGGATAATATGAGCAACATATTGACTTTTACTGTGATGCTTCTATAAGCTACACACCAACACAAGTTGAACATTTATAGATATTTAGAGATACAAAGAGATGGGTCTTCGATGCAACTATCCCATGCATTATAGAATATACAAAATAATCTCTTAATATTCAAGCCCAAATTTTTTATGAATTATTACGTGCAGCTTAACAACTACTATGAGTTATCACTTGCAGTTACAATGCTTAGCTTTAAAATAGAGTTTTGCATATTACGAGAATATTTTAATCAATTTATTGGCTAAAAGAAATTATTATAACGAACAACTTAATCCTAGGTGGTATAAATAAAATAAAAAAATTAATATACAAATTAAGTTTGAGAGCATATAAAATAAATTGTTGAAGAAATTGTTATATGATATATTACATGGAGGACTTGATAGAAACAAAATGAAAGCATTGTAATGCGCTTTGATTCAAACCAAAAAGAGAAAAGAATAGAAGAAAAAGAATCTCCCATAAGTCTATTGAATTTCAAGATTAGATTAATCAAGAAGAGATTGGAGGCAGCTCAAGAAAGGCAGAGGAAGTATTTTGACTCTAAACATAAGTTTGTTGAATTTCAAATTAGATATTTTGCTTATCTAAAGGTTAGCCCAATAAAAGGAGAAAGTAGGTTTAGGAAAGATAACAAGTTACGCCCTCGTAAAATTTGACCATTTGAAATAATTAATAGATAGGGTAAAATTTTTTACAGATTATTTTTTATGGATCATAGTCCAATATCCATATTGTCTTTCGTGTATCAATATTGAGAAGATGAGTGTCAGATGTAGAACAAAGAGTCCCTAAAGCAGAATTGGAAGTACAACCTAATAAGGAAGAACCTGAACATATTCTGACATTCGATGTTAAGCAGTTAAGGAATAAGCAAATCCCAATGGTCAAAGTTAAATGGAAATATCATGTAAAAAGAGAAGCAATCTAAGGGAAAGAAACTGAAATGAGGAACTCATATCTAAAACTATTTTGAAATGTTGAGGATGACATTTTTGTATGGATGGAAGAATGAAATAGCTACAGTCTGGAAGTCAGATATTCATTTATAAGTGCAAACTTTTTATTGACTAAATAATAATAAGTGTTATTAAGTTGTTTAGAATTTAGAATGCTTAAAATTTTGGGTTGAGGAAATGAGAATTTTAAGTTTATAGTTTTCTTTGCGAGAACTGCGGTGCTGCAATTGGCGCACTGGCATTTTTCTCTCAGGAAAATGCAAAAACTAAGGTAGGCAACCATACCCCATTTCTATTTTTTATTATGTTGGGTAGAATAAAATTTAGTCTTTTAAAAGTGTTTTTCTTAAGATGATGACAAATTTTATGATGATTGTCCGTGGCAATAGCTAATTGTGGTTGTCAGTGATGATTGCTAAAAAATATAAAAGGGCTCTCTCTTTAGTTATCTTTGTTCTTCTACCCCATCAATTAATTAGATGAGAAATGTTTGGGAAATTTCTTTATAAGTCTTGAGAAGTTTAACTCGTGAATGCAGCAGACCAAGTCATCTCTTTGAATAATAATCCATGCACTGAAAGGATTTATTATAATTATATGGCTTTTCATGACATTTTTTATTATTTTACAGTTTGATTTATCATTATTCTTCATGATGCATAAAACATAAGCGGCATCTAAAAACAAAAATAATATTTTTTTTTTACTTATACATTAAGAAATGTATTGTGTAAGTAATTAATGATGCATTCAAATAAATTAGTTGTTTTGATAATATATTAATTTTTTAGCAAACTATGCTAAAAATTTGGGAAGGAATCTTAAATTTTTGGAGGGTTGAATAATGGAAATTACAAGTGTTGTGGGTTAGAAAATTCACAATGGTAGAGTGAGAAAGTTTTAATTCCTATATTTATATGAGAATCATTTTACAAAAATATATAAAGATATAAAGAAATATATATTGATTTATGATGACATAAATTTTCATAGAGTGGCATTATATATATATATATGCTCACACCCTTTAAATGCCCAGTATAAGAACACTGATTCTGCGGTTTGGAAAAGGATTTGTAAAATTAAAGAGGAAGCCAATTTAAACATCCAATGGGGTCTTGGGAATGGGGATGTGGCTTTCTGGCAGGATGATTGGTTGGGTTTTGCTTCCATTGACAGAATTCTGAATACTGTTACTCTTGAGAATGTTAAGGTTAATGCTTTCTTAGTTAATGGGGAGTGGAATACTGACAGGTTGCATGAGGCTATCCCTTATGAGGTTGTTGCTCTGATTTTAAAAATCCCCTTACAATTACACATTAAAGATAAAATTATTTTTAAAAATACTTCCACTGGTAAGTTTAGCTTCAAAAGGCTTTGGGAACTCCTTAGATATAAAGAGGAGGTTAATCATATTTATAAAGCTTTGTGGCATAACACTATTACTATTTCCTATTCTTTACTTACTTGGAGATGCCTTAAGGGGTATTTGCCTGTGGACACTAGATTATGGAATAAGGGTTTTTATATTATTTCTAAATGTCAGTGTTGTGCTAATATTGAGAGTATTTATCACATTTTTATCAATAGTTTGATTGCTCGGAAAGTGTGGAATCACTTCAGTACTTTGGCTGGGGTGGATGTGGTCTCTAATAAGGGTGATTTAAAGGGATTGCTTGCTTTATGGCTTACTAAAGGTAAGGGCCATATTCTTAATCTGTTACCTATCTTGATTATGTGGTATTTGTGGAAAGCTAGGAATGAGTCCAAGCATGAGGGGATCAAAATAGATGAAAACCAGATTATTGCTAATATTAGGAACAAATTGTTACAATTAATTTCTGTTAATCTGATTTCTTGCAAGAATTTTAAACATTGTAATGCTTTGGCTGATTACCTGGGGTTAAATGCTGCTGCTATTGTTGAGGTGAGGAGTGATCGTATTGTTAAATGGGTGAAACCCAATTTCCCGTTTGTGAAGTTAAATACTGATGGTTCGGTTGGTATCAATTGTGTGGGTATTGGGGGGATTATTCGGGATCATCTTGGCAATCCTCTGGATTTGTTTTCTGGCCCTTTGGTTGTTAGCTCTGTTATGTCGTTTGAGCTCCTGAGTTTGAGTTATGGGCTTGAAAGATGTTTAAGTTTGGGTTTTCATCATGTTAATATTGAAGTAGATGACACTTCTGTTATTAATGCTATTTCTGAGAGTAATGAGGGTAACCCTCAGGATTTCTACACTATTAGAAAAATTAAGATGATGATGAATGAGCTCTCATGCTTTGTTTCTCATATTTACCGTGAAGGGAACGCTTGTGCTCATTGGTTAGCTAAGTATGGGGCTCAAAGTTCCATTTTTCAAAATTTCTCTGTTACTAATCTGCCTTCTCCTCTTAAGGGCATGATTCTATTAGATAAAGTGGGTTTTCCTTATATTCGACATGGTTAATTTGAGTTTTTGGGTGTCTGGGGTGCTGTTTTTTGTTGTTTGGCTCCTTATTTTATGGTACTGGGCTTTCGTCCCTGGGCTTGTCAGGATGGTGTTATGCAGGTTTCTGTTTCAGGAATTTTTTGTTTCTTATTATGTATTCTGTTTTAATTTCGGTGGTGATAGGCCTTCCTGAGGTATTTTTAAGTTCTGCAATGGTAAGGTGAACATATTTTTGGAGAACAACTGGGCTATGGATGATCTTTTGGCTAAGTTTTTCTGTATTAATATGGAAAACCTGCTTTCCATGGGGCAATTCTTCACGGTTTTTGCTGTTTCTTCTTCTGTTTCTTATTGTGTTTCTAAGACCATTTTCTGGAGAGTTTTTTGCAGGTTCTTTTCTTCTGTGCTCCAAATCATCCACAACTGCAATCTACTCTCGGTTAGAATTTTTTTGTGCACTTTCAATTTTGTTATCCTGTTTTGCAGGAAGTGTATGCTGAATGAGAGAATTTTTCACTTCCGATTTTTGGGTTCTACTGACTTGCAGACCAGCTCTAAATTTTGCCTATATTGTAATGATAGAAAAAGGATCCACTGGCTCGTAGGACTTATTTTTCTTTTTGATTGTAGCTCGTATGAGCATAGAGAGCTGGTGGATCCTTATAAGGATCTTGTAACCCGATTTTAATATTAACGCGTAGGCCCCTCTTGTGGGTTTCAACTAAATAAAAAAAAATGCTCACTGACTATTTCATTGTGCTACTTTCATTATATCTGATTCTAAAATAAAAAGATTTTCTGCAATCATAATAAATCCCATATTCCAAAATTGTCTCAGTGTTCATTGATGCGTTCATCTACATAATTTCTACTACATTTTCCTTTTTTTTCTTTTCCCAAATCCCAGGGAGCTTCCCTGTCCATTGTATCAATTTTTGGTTGTGCTTATTTTATTATATGGTCAATCTATCTCATTCTCTACCTTATTTTATAATCAACTTAAGAATTGTTTATTTGTTTCTTTGATTTTGGTTGCTAAAGGTTAGGGTTTACAAATTTTCTTAAAGAATTTGTTAGATCTATCTTTTTTAAAAGATAAAAAAAAATATTTGTTCTAAATATGTATATTTTATGTTAGATTTAAGTTCTGGTTGGACTATTATGCTTATGTGATTTAGTGTTTGACTAATCTGAGCTTTTATCCATATATATATATATATATATATAATTGTTATGCAAAAGTTTTTCAATAAATTTATATTATACATAGATACAACATATACATAGCTATTCAAAATTAAAGATTTTGAATGAATAATATATTTTTATGTTAGCATAAATGATTAATTGATGAATTTCTCAAGGATATAATATTTTGTATATGTAGCTTCTCAACAACCATCCTTTTCATCCAAAATTTAAAATTTATGCTCAAAACATAAAATTTAAGCATACATATGTTTAGGGCACACATGACCCACTTCGAGTTGAAGGTCTGAGAAATTAGAGAGAGAAGGTCTTTTCAAAATTTGAGTTCGCGGGCTCTACGATTTTTTTTTATGGTGGCGGAGGGTCATCAGCCTCCTTTTGCCGGTGGTCCGTTCGATGTTTGGCGGTCTTCTTCATGAGGTTCTTATGCTTTGATTCGTTCATTCTCTTCATCTCCACCAGCGTTTAGAGATCAGAAAGCAGGCTTTGTTCAAGGTGTAAAACCTAATATTAAAAGTGTTATGCCTTGAATAATTAACGAAGGTGGGTTACTATCATCTAAGAAGGAAATTGAAGTTATTGGTAAGGGGAATAATGTGATAATTTAAGATAATGTGAAAATCCATTTCAAGTCTGGGTTGCTTCTAAATTCAGAAGGCAAGATGGATGCAGGGGCCTCTTCTTCCTTAGGGCATGTGAATAAAGTGTGTAAGGTCCCTAATAGATTGGATTCCAATCATATTGATCTGGGAGGATTTAGATCAAAAGTTGATCAAGTTGCAAGATTTAATTTGAATGATATAAGTTTTGAAGATCCGTGCAAAGAAAATGGCTCTTCTAAGGTGGAAGAATTACATTCAAATATGGTTAAGGTTTGTAAGAGTAATTCATGAGATCTGGGTGGTTGTGATAGTGGTCTTGATGTAGTTTTGACTCGACCTTCTAGTAATGCATAACAAAATTCTTGGAGTTAGAAGGAGAATATAAAAGTCTTGGATTTGGACTTTGGTGATTACCTTTTTGATAATGGTTCAACCGTTAAACTTCACTTACAAAATGAATTGGAGAATTCAAAGAAGCTTCAAAATTCATTGGTGATCAAGGCCTTTGTGGAAATACTCCTTTTCCAGTGATTAGTTTAGAATTAAGATAGCAATGGTCCCAATTTTGTAGGTTCCATCTCAGAATGTTCGATATGGGTTGGGCTTTATACTCATTTTATGAGCCTGATCATTTGGAATCAGTCTTCTCTAATGGGCCATGGTATGTTAATGGGCACATCATTGGAATTAATAGATGGTTGCAAACCTTTTCTCCTACCTCATTAAATGGTTTAACTGCTCCTATTTGGATTTGGATGCCTAATCTCCCTTTTCAATGTTGGGATTAAATAAATGTTTGCAGAATTGCATCTATGGTTGGGAAGCCATATTTGATATTTTGAAACATTTTTAAGTGGGGAAGAATGGAATTTGGGAGGATTTGTGTTTGCATCAAGTTGGATGCTAAATTTCCATTAGGTGTTTGGGTGGAGGGAAGCTCTGGGAAATTCTTTGAGAGGATTGAATATGTAAGAATCCCACTTTAATTGCGG
The DNA here is from genome assembly GCF_001605985.2 of Dendrobium catenatum. NCBI lineage: Eukaryota > Viridiplantae > Streptophyta > Magnoliopsida > Asparagales > Orchidaceae > Dendrobium > Dendrobium catenatum. Next base: position 302,798 of record NW_021319019.1, on the reverse strand, counting down.
AAAGATTGGGCATCTCAAGAAGGATTGTGTGGAGAATAGAGTAGACTCTAAGCTTGCTTTTAATTAACCTGAGAAGGTGGATTGTTTTGAATCTCCAACTGTGGTAGATAATCTCAAAGTTGCCCATATGGATGTGGTTGAAGGTGCTTGTGATGATAAAGTAGGATATGGTCCATGGATGCATGTAAACTATGGGACAAAGAGTTTTAAAAATACTATCATTAGGAGGTTTAATCCCCATCCAGTAGAGGTTGCTGTGAGGAAGGAACCTTCTTTGGTGATCCCAAATAAAATGAAGCTGAACTTGTCAAAGTTTTTAATTATAGTGGTGTTTTAGAGCATGATCTGGGAGCTATTGAAGTTACCCCTCCTCAAGATGGTCTTATGCATACTAATTTAATTCAAGCGGCTGAACCTAATGTGGGTAAGTTTTTTATTCCATGCAACATTACTAATATTGATAAAAATTCATAGTTCTAAACGACATTGTTGAGGAAGGTGAAATAACTCTGCCAAGGAAGGAGGATGTGGTGTCTTTTGAAGATGCTAATGTTATTGGAGGTTATGGATTTGGTCCCCTAGATGGGGAAGCTGCTGAGTTGGGAAATAAAGATGGTGGCTCCTCTCATGTTAAAAAGAAAAAATCTAAACAACTAAAAGGCCTAGGGCTGATTAGTTTGGCTAATAGGAGCAAAAGATTGGACATGGATATGAAAGGTAAAACGAGGATCTCTCCCCCTCTTTTTCAATAATGTCATCTATTGCTTTTTGGAATTGTAGAGGAGGTAGGAAGAAGAGAGCTTCTCTATATCCCAAGGAGTTTGTAAAAGCTCATCGTGTTTTCTTTTTAGGTTTATTGGAATCCAAATTGTCTTCTATTGATAGAAATGAAGTCAATTTGTTGATTGGTGATGGTTTGGACTATTTTCAAGTGCCCTCAAAAGGTTTGTCTAGAGGTATTCTTATCTTATGGAAATCCAGTATGGCTGCATTTTCTATTTTTGAATCTTCTTCCCAAGTGGTAATTGGAGATCTAGATATAATTAATAAAGGTACATATAGGATCGCTTCTACGTATGGAAACAAAGATGTTTAGAAAAGAAGATATTAATGGGAGAGGTTGGAAAAGGTTTATACCACAAACTTGCCTATGGTGGTGGGTGGAGACTTTAATTATTTGATTTCAAAAGAAGAAAATAGAGGAGGGAAAAGATTTTTATTTTCCCAAGGACCCAAGGAGATGAAGTCCTTTTTGTCTAATAATGAATTTCATGAGGTTGGAGGCATTAGCCCCAAGTTTACTTGGAGCAATAACAAGGTTGGAGGGGCTCAAATCCTAGAAAGTTTGCATAGTTGTTTTCTTAATTTAACTGCTATAAACTCCTCTCATCGTATGGTGGTTAGATATTGCCTAGAGTGGGATCAGACCATTTTCTAATTCTACTTAATCTTTTTGAATTTAACACAATGGCTAAAAGGAATATCAACTTTGAGGATGTTTGGGCATCATTCCCGGCCTCTTCTACTTTGGTGAGGAAAGAGTGGAATAAGGTTTATTATGGGAGCTATTCACACATTCTCAATATCAAATTTAAGAGAGCTTTGAAGTCTTTGTTTTATTGGAGTAAAGACAAGCTCAAGAACCTAAACTAATTAAATGATTGTCTGTTGAATGAAGTATTGGAGCTCCAAACTAAAGAATCAGACATTGGATTTCTCTCGGAAGAGGACTGCTGGATTCTCAAGGCTAAGATGAATGAGCTTAATTCAACTATTGCTCGGTTGAATACATATTGGAGACAGTGAGCAAAGGTCAAATTGTTGGTGGAAGGAGATTGAAATTCCAATTTTTTTCAAGCATATGCTAGTGCAAGGAGGAATTCAAATTGCATTAATAAAGTCAAACATGAGTATGATGTTCTGGTGAAAGATCAAAAACAAATTGAAGAGATGTTTTTTTAGTCCTATAAATAAAAATGGAAACATAGTAGCTATAATCTGGATGGATGGCCTATTATGATGAATTTTTTTGAATGATGATGATAAGTATTTGTCAAACAGGGAATTTACTTGGAAGAAGTGGAGTTGGTTTTAAAGCAAGCTGGTGGTAATATTGCTCCTGGAAAAGATGGTATCTCCTATTCCTTTATTAAAGCTTATTAGGACATTATTAAAGTAGATTTTTTGTGGGTTATTAAACATTTTCTTTGTTATGGAGATATAAATGAAGTTTGTAAATAAACCTTAATTGTGCTTATACCTAAGGTGAGCAACCCACTGTCTTGTTATAACTATAGACCTATTAGTCTATGTAATTCTATTTACAAAGTGGCGGGTAAGTTTATTTTGAATAGATTGGTTTCTATTATTTCGAAATTGATCTCTGAGGAGCAAGAGGCGTTTTTGAAAGGAAGATCACTGTCAGATCATGTGTTGGTTGCATAAGAAGTGTTCCACAAGTTTAGGTATTCTAGATCTTCAAAAGAGCTTGTCTCATTCAAAATTGACATGGAACAAGCATATGATTCTATGTATTGGTCTGCATATGATTTTATGTATTGGTCTACATTAAAGAAAGTTTTGCAATATTTTTTATTTCCTACCAAGTTTTCTATTCTCATATTGGAATGTGTTGAATATCCAAGTTTTTCTTTGATAATTAATGACAACTTCTCAGAGTGGATCAAGGCCAGGAGTGAATTTCGTCAAGGTTGCCCTTTGTCTCCTCTTCTATTTATTCTTTGCTCTCAACTCTTATGTAATGCTTTTATTCAAAGAGGTGATTCAATTGGGATTCACATTAGTTCAATTGGGCCAAGGATTTCACATTTACTACACGCAGACGATGTTATTATCTTTTTTGAAGCTACTATGAAGGCTGTGAGGAGATTAAGGGGATACTTAATAACTTTTGTGGTTGGACTGGTCAACGTATCAATACTTACAAATATGCTATTTTTTTTGGTAAATTTGTTAAAAAAAAAGAAAGAAATTTCTCGTATCATGGGTTTTAAATCGGTAAAAGAACTCCACTATATTGGTGTTAAAATTACTTTGAGAAGACTAGTAGGAGATGATTTTCAGTTCATCATTAACAAAGCCTTGAGGATGCTAATTGTTTGGAGTAGCAAATTCATCTCTTTAGCAGGGAAATTTATTTTTGTTTAATTTATAATGCTCTCTTATCCCACATTTCATTGCACACACTCACTTGTCCCTAAAGTATTACTAGAGGAGCTTGACAAATTGTGTAGAAGCTTCATATGGAATAAGTCGAATGATAGATTGGGTTTACACTTTGTCAGCTGGTAGGAATTATGCAAGACTTTGAAGTGGGCAGGTTGTGGATTACATTCATGTCCATCTAAAGTTTTTGCATTAAGGGTTAGACTGGCTGACTTTGAAGTGGGGAGGTTGTGGATTACATTCATATGCATCTAAAGTTTTGCATTAAGGGATAGACTGGCTTGAAAATTTGTTTAAGACAAAAAATCATTGTTGCACAGGACTCTTGCCCCGAATTATGGTACTCTGATTGATGCTGGAACTATTACTACAAATAACAAGGCAGAGAAGCCCTTACAAAATCCCTTCAACTGAACCTTGGTGTGGTGGAGTGTCGAAAGCTATGTCACCCTCCTAGTGACGGCAGCAAACCTCCAATCTTTTTCACCCTCCTGGTGAAGGAAAAGACCCCAAGTCTTTTTTCTCCCTCCTTGGGAAGGTAGAGAACCTCAAGGCCTTAAGTTTGAAGCCTCTTTTCCCAAGAGAAAACTTCAAGGACTCACAAGGACATATGAGGAGCAAAGGTGATTAGCTAACTTGGAGCAACTGTGTGATCTCCTCACACTTCTTCTCCCTCATGCTCAACCTCATCGTCTCCTTCCTTTTAAATCTTGGATTTATCTCAAAAGCTTCTCTCTTAAAGTTCCTTCAATAGTAACACAATCTTCTCTAATATAAAGAGATTCTTTAAACATTGCTTAAATATCAGGCTTTAAGAAACCCTAAAAATTAAAGTTAGTCATCTCTATTTGTATAGTATGATTAGAATTCATACAGTATGATCAGTTTTAAAACTAAACTCATCCAGTACGATGCAAACAGTCATTTAGATGAACTGTCCAAATTTTTTTAAAATATTGTATATTACGATCATGAGGTTGTCCAGTACAATCTGTTTAATTACTTTATATTGGTACATGACAATCTCTGAGATAATTAAAATCATCTCTATCAATCATCCCGTTCAACTCTAATCATATAATATGGTTAATTGATTTAAACTGGGTTATCCAATATAATGTAAATTTGTGCAGTATGATTATTTTAAAAATCATGGTTTCATTTGGTACAATATTTAGGATGACCAAATTTTGTCACTATCAATCATATGATATGATCAAGATCGTATAGTACGATCTGCTATCATTAATTAAACAATAATTTGATTAACTAATTATGGGGAATAGTTTAAGTTAGATTTTAAAATTCACATAACATGAATAGAATTGTATAGTATAATTAGTTTAAAATTTTATTTTTGAATTCTTACTTAATATATCTGGCAACTATGGTTTACATGTCGAAAGAAATCATATAGCATGATATGCATCATACAATATAATTAGTTCAACAACATTAATGATTCAATTAGCCATAAAGACCATTTTCAAAATAACTGATCATGCAGTATGATTAGTACAAAAAATTTAACTTTAAATTTTTATCACTCCCACTATGTGTGTGCACGGTCACCCTATTGTATGCACTCTTATGTAGTCAAATTTAAGAAATAGAAAATAAAGAAAAATTAAAAATATAGACTCTTTTACTTGACATTCTATTCTACCTAATCTTGAGTTTCTAGTAGCCTTGAGTATTGTATAATTTTCCTATAATGTTAGTGCTAACAAACAAAAATAATATCCAAAATATCTACTAAGAGAAATAACAATTCAATCAATAATATTTGTCATCATCAAAATCACATATTAGGAATCCTCGATTATAACAATCTCACCCTTTCTTATGATGGCAATCAATTTTGGATGAAAGATAAATTAAAATTCTTTTCTTCTAAGTCCCCCCTCATTGGGTAATATATTTGAAAATTAGGGGTTCCTACACACACACACACACACACACACACACACATATATATATATATATATATATATATATATATAATTAATATAGAGAAATAAAATAATAGGAAAAAGAAAAAAAATAAAATATAATGAATAAAAATACAAAAAGAATTCTACTAAAAAAACATGCAACCAAACATACATTTTCTTCCCATTTTGACTTCACCAAAAAGAGGAACACAAAAAAAAATTTAAGCTGGACATTAAAAGATATAAAAATAATAAAACACATGAATTAAGTACTAAAAGTAAGATGGATCCTAATCAGGTAGTGGTGGTTGTGGTTGTTGCTAAAAATAATTGTGAATGGAAAAGATTTATTTTTTGATTGAGGAGAACTATTCCCCAAACCATGTAATATATGTCTCATATTAATGTTGTTATTAGTCCAAGCGAGACTCTAGAAGATAAAATCTTTGAACCATCTACTCATATGGATAAAAATGAGTTGCTAGTGTTTGTCCTACTCATATGGATAAAAATGAGTTGCTAGTGTTGGTCCTGTTTCAGGTGCCACATGAGCTTGCGCTAGTGTAGGAGTAACTTCCCCTTCATCATAAAAATTGGTCTTGTTGGGCTCTTGCACCTGATGGAAAAGAATATAGAAGGAAGCATCCATATAGAAAATTAGAATTTTATCGGGAAGAGCAAGGTAGGTGATTTTGTATTTCTTAACAAATACATAACCTATGACATATACTAGTGTGACATTTTGTTTTATTCTAATTGTAGGAAGTCAAATAAGAGTTAAGTTTTAGATATAGTCAATGATAATTTGGGCTTTATCAATTTCAGTATTTGACATTATAAAGTATGTCACTATAGAAAGAAAAGGAGTGAGATTTAAACAATCTCCAGCTTTGGGAATGACAGAGGTCCGAAGAACATACTGGATAAGCCTTACATTATGGTTTAGAGAGTGGACTATGTATTGATGTTTATTTAAAGCTACATTTTAGAAAGTGAGTGTGACAGCACTTTGATGAAAATCTAATATATAGTTATAGAATAGGGTCTACTTCCTTGTGTGGAAAGTTGAATGTGTTCTCCTAAATCTTATTTTGTAATTTCTACATGGCGATGACATGCATAGGAAGTCATGACATAAGCATTGACATTGATCCTAAGGTTTGCTAAGAATTCATAGAGAATTTGAGAGTGAAAACAAAAAGCAAATGTGAGAAGGAATTGGGAAGAAATGTTGTTGAACAGGCTCATCACCTGAAAGTTTAGTGCATGTTGGTTTCATATTCTAGAAGGTCTGATTTAAGCATCTTTATATCTATGGTAGGCTGCTTCATTAACAATATATAAGAAATAATTGTCGCTTAGACAATGAAAAGAAGATTTGTCAGGGGTGAGGCAACTTTGTTTGCTACCACTGGCCATTGGAGAATTCAAGACAATAAGGGTAGGAATTTGAATGATGTAGTTTGAATTCAAGAGAACCCTCTAATTTATAGAATTTCAGTAGATTAAACATTATGATCATGATATTTAAATTATTTGGATGATTTTTGGGAAAAGGTGGTCAAATTGTACAGTATGATCAGTATCGTACTATATGATCTTAAGGAATTACATTCATCTCGAGAAATTGTTAGAATAAATTTTTACAAAATGTATCATATATTATGAACATGTGCTCATACAGTACGAAGTGAAATTATGAATGTAACAATTGAATTGAATTTTTCCTAACATATTCTAAAATGTGGATTGTACAGTACGAATGGAGGTTCGTATATTACTAGGTGCAATTATGATCGCAACAACCGGATTAAATTTGTCCCAATAGATTCTAATACGTGTATCATATAGTAAGAAGGGTGGTTTGTACATTACGATCATAAATAATTAAACTCATATGGATCATTGATTTTCCTAATGGTTATGATTTATGCATAAATGGTTAGATCGTACATTAACAATGTGTATCATATAGTACGATGGAAAAACAAGTTTTGATTTTTTTAATTTATTTTTATTTTTTTACTTTAGTAAAGAGTGTGTGTGATGATTAGAATATTTCTTTAAAAAAAAATATATGCAAAAATGATAACACATAAATCAGCATACATAAAAATAAACACATACAATGTAACACATACGAATGGCTAATTTCAAATGATAACAATTTTGATTTATCCTGAGATAAACATGAATGTCTATAACACCTAATCTAGTTATCAAGGTGCTAAAGGTGTCATAGGCTAGGGGTTTAGTGAAGATGTCTGCCAATTGGTCTCTAGTAGCTATATAATGATATGTTTTATCTCCCTTGGCTATATGATCTCTTATGAAGTGATTTCTACTATTTAATTACATTTTTTTATATGTAAATATCACTGGTATTGTCACACATGATATGAATAGTGACTACAGGTAGTCCAAAATGTAAGATTTATTATTTTAGCCATACGATTTGAGCAATACAGCTTCCTACAACAATGTATTTTGCCTCGGTGGTGGAAAGGGCTACTGAGTTATGCTTTCTACTAGATTAGGAAACTAATGATTAGCAAATAAACCTCCTAATATACTTTTTATATCTATCTTACATCCTACAAAATTAGAATTTAAATATCTCATGATTTCAAAGGATGAACTATGCTAGGGTACCAAATACCTAAGGTTTGAGTGCCTAATAGGTATCGAAGGATTCTCTTAATAGGAATCATGTGAGATTCTTTTGGATCAGTGAAAATTCTACACACAAACATACACTAACATTATATCTGGTATACTTGAAATAAAATAGATAAGTGATTTAATTATCCTCTATACTTATTTTCAATCTACTGACTTTCTATTTGGGTCCTTATCTAACTAAATAGTAGAGCATATAAATGTGTTTATTCCCTTAGAATTATCCATTTCAAATTTCTTAAGGACATCCTTCATGTACTTAGCTTGACTAAGAAAGATTCCATCATCCATCTGCTTTACACTAAATCCAAGAAAATAGTTCAGCTCTCCCATCATACTAATCTCAAACTCTCTACTCATTAATTTTGAAAATTCATCACAAAGGCTTTTATTTGAGGATCTAAACAAGATATCATCAACATAAATTTTCACAATGAGTAATTATTCTAATATTTTTTTTAGGAATAGGGTGGTGTTTATGCTACTCTTAACAAAGGTTTTATTTAATAAGAATGTGCTTAGCATTTCATACCATTCTTTAGGTGCTTATTTTAGTTCATATAATGCCTTCTTTAACTTGAACACATGATTTATAAATTGTGAATTTTTAAAGCATGGGGGTTGCTCAATATAAATATTCTCTTTAATCACCCCATTTAGGAAGGCACTCTTAATATCCATTTGATACAAATTAAATCCTCTAAAGTAAGAAAAAGCTAGTAGCACCCTATTGGCCTCTAGTCTAGTTACAAAGCAAATGTTTCCTCAAAAATTATTCCTTCAATTTGAATATGCATATTAGCTACTAATCTGGCCTTATTTCTTATCACTATTCTAGAGTCATTCATTTCAGTTTTGAACAACTACTTTATTCCAACCACACTCTGGTCCTTTGGTCTTTTGAATAGTTTCCATATATCATTTCTAAAAACTTACTTTATCTCTTTTAGTATTGATAAGATAAAAAATTCATCAGCTAGGGCTTAATCCTATGTTGGTGGGTTCTATCATAGAAATAAATTCAGAATGGCTTACTTTCTTCCAAAGTCCATGCCTAATTCTAACACCTTCTGATGGGTCTTTTAAGATCAATTCTTTAAGATGACTATAAGAGAATCTCCATTCTCTAAGTAGAGGCTCTTAAGGTTTTACTCTATCTTCTAAGTCAATGGATTCTACCCCTTGAATAACCTCTACTTCTTCTTCGAGTTTAGATTTATAGGTCCTATTTGATTCATCAAATACCATACGGGTAGACTCTTCTACTACCAAGGTCCTCTTATTAAAGATTATATAGGCTTTCCCTATATATAAATAACCTAAGAAGACTCCTACATTAGATTTTGGATAAAATTTTTCTACGGGTGATATTCCATTGATCAGGATAAAGTATTTATACCCAAAAACATGCAAGGGAGAAAGATTAGGTGTCCTACCCTTAAGGAGTTCATTAGGTATCTTATGTTGGTTGGATCTAACATTCACCCTATTTAAAACATAACAAGCAATATTTATTGCATCTGCCCAAAAATATCTAAGGAGAGAATATTCATGTAACATAGCCCTAATAGCTTCTATTAGAGTTCTATTTTTTCTCTCAGTTATTCCATTATACTGAGGAGTCTTAGGGGTAGAGAAGTTTTGTTCTATAACTATCTCTTGATAGAAAGATTTAAACCTGTCATTTTAAAATTCTCCACCATGATCACTATTAATGGTTAAAATTTTAAATCTTTATTTACTTTGAATCTAGGTGGACAAAATTATAAATTCCTCAAATAACTCACTATTATGAGCAAGGAATCTAACCCAAGTAAATCTAGAGAATGTTACAATCCATGACCCCTAGTCTAAGATTTTGATGATGACAAATAATATCGAATGCATTATTATTCATTTAATATTTTTTTATTTATGCTCTTGTTAGTTAGTACTAACATTTCAAAGAGATTGCAAGTTACTCAAGACAACAAGAAGACTCAAGACTAGGTAGAGTAGGAGTTGAAGTTTATAACATTGTAATTTTTCATTTATTATTATTTTTCTTTTCTAAAGTTTGGCCAAAAATTATATGCAAGACTGAGCAATCATGCACACACACAGGGGAGAGTGTTTTAAAAATGAAGAAACTTTTTTTCTCTGTCAATCGTACTGTATGAGTTTAAATCATACTCTATGAAATGATTTGGCTCAAATGACTATATGTAAATAAGTCATATTATACGATGTATATCGTACTGTATGATGTATTTCTAATTAAAAACCATAGCCGCCAGATTAATTTAAGTAAGTTCTTAATTTGTAAATTTTGAACTGATAGTACTGTACGATCCTGTCGTACTGTACAATATTTTTGAATACTTAAATTAACCCCATGATTAGTGCAGAAATCAAGGATTAATTTTTGAATGATTATTATACTATACGACACCATTTGTACTATACGATCAACCGAGACTATTTTCGGTTGTCCCGAACATCGTACCGGATGTCCCTTAATTTTGAACTAATTATACTGTACGATGTGGTTTGTACATATGATGTATAGAGAAGAGTTTTTCTCATCTTAGTAAACGTCATGTACGAACAAAAGGATTTTACATATCATAATGTATGAGTTTATATCGTACTATATGATATTATTCAGAAATTTTGCCTGTTCATAATCCTTCCTACTAGGATGAAGGTTATTTTGTACTGATCGTACTGTATGATCATAACGGCTAAATTACAATTTTTAGGGTTTGTTGGACCCTATTTTAAATATCTAAACTTTTGTTTTTGAATAGAGAATCTATGAGAGAGGAACGTGATTAGAGGGGATTTCTTGAGAGAGATCTCTTGAGAAGATTTTAGGGTTTATGAGAGAAAGGAGAAGGTGGGCTTTGTGAGGGAGAAGAAGTGTGAAGGAGATCACACGATTGCTATTAGACTGCTGCGTGTTTCTCCTCTTGTGGCCTGAGAAGATCTTGTGGGAGGCTCTCAAAGGGGGAGATTCTTCTACATGTGTATCCTCTAAGATACTCTGCCTTCTCGAGGAGGGATAAAAATAAGAAGGTATGCTGCCGTCACCAGGAAGGTGACAAAGTGCTTGGCACTCGCTACGTCGGGTTAGTGAAAGTAAGGTTTGTAAAGGCTTCTCCGCTTTGTTGTGGGGGCAAAAGGAGAATTAATGTTTAGTAGTGAAATTACCAGAGTGGAGGACTCCAGGGAGTGGACATAGGTTAAGTGACCGAACCACTATAAATTCTCTAGTGTGATTTTTCCCTTATTGTACTTTTTTTATATTTTGCATTTTATTTTTGTTAAAATAGCTTGGTGAAAATTGTTGTTGAGCAAGTTAATTTTTTATTACCTATTATTGCAATTTGTATTTTAAGCATTCGCCTCTGTATCAATTAATTTTCTTTTTTAAAATTTAAAAATACAAAAACAAAATTAGAACTCCTATTTAAGATTGTCTTTTTATTGCAACAAATTTACAATTCACCCCCCTCTTGGCGCATCTCATAATTTCAGAGAAGTTATCTACTATTACAAATCAATATGTCTTTCCTCCTAGATTGGCAATATTAACTGGTCCAAATAGGTCAATATGAAGGATTTCTTCTAGCCTTGAGGTGTTGATATCTTTGATTGAATGAAATGTAGACTTAACTTATTTTCCTAGTTGGAATGCATCACATAGGTGGTCCTTAGTGAAGTCTAACTTAGGTATACCTCTAACTATATATTTTTGGTTAATCTTTTGAAGAGTTTTCATACATGCATGACATAGTCTTCTATGCCATAAATAGGAATCATCAACAATAGTTTTCAAACATAGGGAATTAGAGTATTCAATAGAATTCAAATGTATCATATAAACATTATTCAACCTTTTTCCTTTTAGTACTTATTTACCATTCAAGCTAATCCTGCATTTTGTAGATATGAATTTAATATCAAAGCCCTTATTACACATTTGACTAATACTCAGTAAGTTATTCTTTAAACCATCATCTAATAAAACATTTTTATTATAAATTTTTAGAGTTGCTAATTATACATTAGCCAACCACTTTTTTAGTGGTGTTATCCCCTAGTGTGACCTTACCTCCTAACCTAGCCTCTAGTATGATGAACTGCTTCAAACACCAGTCATATGCCTTATATGCCTTGAGTATCCACTGTTCAGGTTCCATATGCTCTCACTAGATCTTTTGTGAGAACACCCATATAAAGTCATTCAAATGTTAGATTTGGGAACATAAGTGAGTTTGGGGTCCACCTTATAGGTTCAAGAATGATATGTATACTTGTTATGCTGATATGCATCTACTTTTGACCTCCACACTATGTGTGTTCTACGATGGAGGCCAAAAGAACACGCCCTCAATGTCATCTTCACTATCAGTATCTTTTCTTTTATCATTTTATCTTTCTTTCTCTTTCAAAAAATTTTCCTTCAACACTTTCTTTATGGGTTTTCTCCTCCTTAATTATAATTTTAATTTTAGAACAAATAGCAGACCCTTTTGGTGTATAATATGCAGCATCTTCATAGATTCAGATCTCATGAAAAAAGAATGGTTGCAAATAACCCTAAATCACATATTTAATATCATCTCATTGGTACTTGACGCAATAGTGAAGGGTAGATAGAGTAATCATATATTTGTGGATCTATGGACTACCAAGAAGTGTGTTGAATGATGTTGTCAAATCAATTATATGAAATTTAGCTTTTGTTTCCAACTCTCTTATATCAAATAAGTGTGTGATTGAACCTAAGCCTTCTAACATTTTTTATTAAATCCATGTAATACTATATTATAGATAAAAAGCCCACGTGTGTCTACTTTTAGATATGTGATAGTCTATATATTCACAATGTTGACTACTGCAGTCGGGTTAACAAGGACTCTGGATAATCTAAAATTTCCTACATTTATTAAAATATAAAGTGGAAGGTTATGATCAGTAGTCCCCATAAGTAGATCCTCAAAAGAAAATGTTACTTCTGGGATTTCTTATAAGTACAAAGCTTCATCTTGAGAAGTTGCAACTAGCTAAGCTAGACAAATCTCTGAGCTAGAAATGCTTTAATTAAAGACTTCTTTTGAGAGATTATGGGTGTCAAAGATACTCAACATAGCTGGAAATTTCTTAAGATGAGCTAAGATGTTATAATCAACCTTGGGAACATTAAGGTTATGACCCAATGGATTGGGAGGAAAATTTTATTATTGAGTTAAAGTTTAAATTGAATTATTAGATGTGACTTATTTACCAGGCTATAAGCTTAGGCGGTAAGACTTTACCACAATGAAGTATTGATCTTTCTCTCTATTAGATTCTATTTTAATTTCATCTTCATTGTTAATCAATAAAATGTTTGCAGAAAGATCTTTTATAGATTTTTTACTCTTTGTGTTTGATAGGGTAAAGTGAAAATTAGATAAAGTTAGTGGAGACAGGGGTTTCACCCCACCATCCACCATCTGAATACATTTCTTATCAACTTCATGTTTCCTCTCTATAAATATATCACTCTTATTCTTCTTTTAATTATTGTAGTTCCTACAACTACTAGAGATGAAACCATCAATGCATTCTCTTTTATGCCTCCAACCAACCTCCAAGATTGGGCCACAAGCTCTCATCTGCAATTGTTGAGAAAGTTGAAAAGATTTGTTAATAGAATTTTTAAATGCCTGGGATAAAGCGATATACCAACCATCATCAATTGATAGAGAAATATTAGAGTGTTTACCAGAGATGACTTTGATGGACCCCTAATTCGAATCTACCAAATATTCTTTTGGAAGGATAATATTTCCATGTTTAAAGTTTCTTTCAAGTCTATCCTTAAAGGTAAAACAATCTTTAATTGAGTGGTTGAACATGCAATGGTAGGGGAAAAAATTTGGATCATCCCACTTGTTTTCCTCTTACATCTCTTTAGCCTCTGACAATTTAAAGTCTGCTTACTTTAATAAACTTTTAAAATTTTTCTTACTGACTCTCCTTTAAATGGATAAATGTTTTCCATCTTATCTTTAAAAGATGTTAAGTAAGGATCTCTAGAGGGATAAGAAGTTACCTAAAACTGTTGAGGAGGTGGACCAGTTGATTGATTTTTCATCAGTTTCTTGCCGTTATCTACTATTGACACTTTTGTTGACTTTTTTTGAAAGACTTTTGAACTTTTATTACCTTTATTGTATTAAATAAATCGTTTAAGAATGACATCATGGAAGCCTCTTCCTATAGGTTATTTCTTAAATTTTTTTTGTTGAGAACCCTTTTAAAAGAAAAATACTAAGCCCATGGATATTCTTTAGATGAATCTCAACTACATGTTACTCTTACATATGGGGTTCACATTTCATCTAGAGATTTTTCCAGCTTAAGATGTACTATTCCAGATAGACTCATGGATTTTGATTCTCGATGACCAGATTGCCCACAGTAACATTATGCTGAGTTTTAGAGAATCTCTTTAAGAATAGACTCTATAACTCAATAAATGTCCTCATAGAATGGTTAGGCAGATCAACATACCATTCAAAAGAAATTCTAGAAAGACTACTAATGAATCAGTGAAATAGCAAAGCATCAAACCCTCAGGCATTGCAACAACTTGCATGAAAATAGGTTATATGCTACCTAGGGTTCTCTAGATCTCTAAAGACTTTAAATGATGGTTCCACAAATCCCTTAGGATAATGAACTGAATAATACTCCTCGAGGTAGGGTCTACCATTTAGAATAGATGTTGTCCCTTGGGATTGGGCTAAGGCCTCCCTTACTTGATTTTTAATCATCTATTTCATATTCTTTCCAGCAAGAACTATAGGGACTGGAGTGATTATTGGGATTTGTTCTTGGATTTTTTATACTAACTCTAGCCTTGTGCTCTACTCACCCATTATATGTGTTGTAGGTTATAATTGCATGGGTTGAAGCTGTTATGTCTTAGCCAATTAATCCTACATCTCTTCCACTCTCAATGGTATATTATCTACCTTTTTTAAGTTTTTTATATGCTCGTTCTTGTCCTTAGGTCTGACAGACACATCTGAATTAGAATCAACTGCTATTGAATTTTCTTCTCTTCATGGCTGAGCTCTACTAGGCTCAACATCTCTAATTTAAAATCTATTTTTTTTTTCCATAAAGATACTAATGGTAGGAATATCCCCCTCACTAGTGTCCATGAAAAAATCATGTTGTTTCATATCAAAGGACTTTATTGCTTCCTTTTTCTTTAAGATATCCATGATCTCCTAAACCACTTCATCAATAGGTCTCCCCTTAATAGATTCGGGACTAATAAGAAAATAACTACTATATTCCATTTCCATTTCAATTTTCTTACTTTCCAATTTTCTTATGATCTCTTATATATTGAGATCTTGAGTGGTATTGGTGCAATCATCCATGGTTTCATCATTTTGTTTTTCAATTATCTCCTTCCCTTTGACTATTCTTGAATCGATAGTCATAAGGGTGGCCTCTTCAGCTAGTAGTGGACTTCCTCTCTAGGAAATGGTGGAGGGTTGTGAGGAAGTGACCCTGCTGCATCTGATAGAGTGGGAATATCACACCCAAGGATTGAGGGCCTAGAGATCACCACAGATAGCTATTCTCTTCTAACTTTACTGAATTTCTTGGGATTATATCCCCTCTATAAAGACTTGGGCCTCTTGTTATAAATTTCTGCTGACTTTGTAGGCTCTTTTGGTTTAATATGAAAATGAAATTTGAATTAGTTAATTTTGAAAATGAAATTTAAAAATGAGACTTCCTCCCTAGGAAATGGTGGAGGGTAGTGAGACTTCTTGAATTACTTAATTTTGAAAATGAAATATGAAAATCACTAATGATTTTAATTCTTACCACCTTATCAATTCATACGGAGTATAACCTAACATATAATAGTAAGAAACAAAAATCATTTATTATTTCTTGAAAATAGGATTTCATTGAATATGTTAGGCTACAAGAAGATGTTATGACACAACATATAATAGTGAAATCCTTCTATTATTTTATTCATCATTTCTTTTTTTAAAAGAGGACTTAAATTTTAAATTCAATTGATTTTATACAAATTTTTTAACCCAACATATTGAGTTTTTATCTAATATGAGGTTCATTGAATTGATATGAAAATTCAAAGGAAGTCCATTTGACCCTCTCATTCCAACAATTAACTTGGGGTGAAATGGCAATCTCAATTTTGTTAGAAATTTCTTCATTAGCCTCTCTTATTATTTTTCTGTTTTTGATGTTGGCCTTGCACACCCAATGAAGAAATGGGCAGAGGGACCAAAGGAAGAAAGGTAGTTATAACTATTGATGTAATAAAATTTCTACCATTATTCAAGATGGAGAGAGGGATCATTCCATAGCAAAGTCACCAGAAAATTATTTGCACACTTTTGTTAAAAAGAGTAAATCAATATGTAATTATTGTTTTTTTGGAAAGTTTAGATATAGTCCTTTTCAATTTTTTTTTTTTAGTTTTATAGCCAAACTCATCATTATGAATGATATATCACCTTGGATGATTAAAATATCATTCCCTAATATGTTCAAATTATTAAACTATAAATTTTATTATGACTATCATAGTCAAATTAAAGATGGAACTACATATAATCCTCGAGGTCATAATGATCAAATATATAACTATGATAATCTAAATGTGTTGTCATTAATTTCTTGCTCAAAGACATATTGAGAAATGACATATCTCTACGGGGAATGAAAATTTCACTTATCATCCATGATTTGAATATGACGATAATGATTGTCTTTCCTTTTAATTTTTCCAAAGAGAAAAAAAAATTCCCATTCTATTGAGGAGCTAAATAGAATGGAGTTTAATTTTTTTGAAGTCTTAAATCTCTCTAGGCAAGCCTTCTTAGTTAATTACATTGTATGAAGTTTTAAGCTTCATAGGAATACTCTTGCTTAAAATAATGGTAGAAATTTTATTTGAATTATCAAGAAGAGATATGAAATGCTAGATGTCGGAATTTCAAATGGGATTTGATGAGCACTTATTTTGGAGGCCAAAGGATGAGAAGTTGCAAGCATTTTGAGATTCTGAAATAATTCAAAAACACCCCATCCTATACTATGTTGGGCTTTAAATTTTGGTTGAGAGAATTTTTTGTTTAAGTTGTCATTTTATTAGAAAGTTAGAATTAGATTTGTTATATTATAAACTTATAATTTTGGGTCCACCAATGATCCTAAATCTAATTTGGGCACTAAATAATAATAACTCGAATATAGTGAATCGTATACAGATATAGACTTACCTCGGCCTGAATTGGAGTGCTAGCTAAATCATCTAGGTGCTTTAAAAATATGTATCATGTCATTATGAAAGATGGGTAAGGTTTTTTGCTTAAGTTTTGGAGAATTTGTGGTTGACATCTAGAGAAAGTCCTAAGTTGCTTCTTTACTTATGAATGGTGATTATGCCCACATGCAATTAAAATTATATTAACTTTTAATAAGTTTCTAATGCAATGTATGCTGATCGACCTTATACGAAAAAAGAACATGTGATGAAGTTTAAAAATTAGACTTAAAAAATATTTTTTTCTATAGAGATTCATAATATCCCCTAAACAAATCTGCACCCTAATTGGTCAGCTGGTCTACAATGACTTGCAAGCCAAGAGTTTCCTAATAAGCAGAGAAAGGAATATGACTACATGAGAAACTCTCGGGCATTCCTAGACTTACTTTTTAGAGATCTTCTAGATTCTAGGTGAGCCTAAAACGTTTATTTGGTTATGAATAAAATAATTGTTTCTTTTATTCTTATGAGCATAAATGCATTTTCTAGGCTAAAATAAATCACGCATGCAAGAAAGAAATATAGAAAAAAAAGCAATTTCTAGTGTGCAATCAATTTAAACACATCATCAAATCATATATAAGAAAATGAATGCAAAGGCCATGTGGTAAGTGCCACTTAATTTATTATCAGAGGTATGCATAAATTACATCATATCATCGATAAAATCATCACATCATAACAATATAAATCACATAAAATATAGTAACTAGCATGCAGTGAAATCTATGTATAAACCATGTCACACAAAATGACATGTAATAATGAACAATAGCCTAGCCTAAAACTAAAGTCGGTTGTCCTAACAAGCTATCTATAGTGTGTGCAATAGGTTTTATGGTTTGGGTATTTCCTAAGTTAAAATTTGTTTCAAGTTTGCCATCACTTTTTTTTCTGTATGTTTCTAAGCAAAGATGAATTTTAGTTTAAGTTTAATTATGATATTCTGAGGTTCATTTTATGATGAATTTTTATTTTTGAAGTTGATTAGAATTTAAGTTTTAGGATCCTAAGTTTTAATCAGTTTTTTTTACTACTAAGCCTTAAAATCCAACACACTAATGTTTTCTAAAAGGAATCTAACATAATGAATGAAGGCTATGATTTATTAGTTATTTATAATTAAGTATATATGTTGAATAATAATTTCCTTTGTTTACACTATTGCTATGAGGTTTATTTCACCCTCTTTAGGGGCTAACTTAATAACTTCGAAGGCCCGGGTTACCCAACAATTATCTTTGGATTTTGTTTTAATTTAGTTTATTGATTAGATTATGATTGCTTGAGTAAATGATTTAAGATTTAACTGTTTATATTTAATGATGACTACCTTTGTGTACCTCAGGGCCATGAGATTTATTTAATCATTCTTGGGGCTAGGTTAATAGCCTCAGAGGCCCATGTTTATGTAGTAGTCGTCATTGTTGTTTAGTTAAGATTTTTAGTTTAAGATATCGATTAATCATTTTTAATGGTTAATTATTGACTTGATTGATTAGATTAGTGATTTATTAAAGTTTAGCTGAATTATTGAATTTTTAAATTTTATTGAATATTTTAATGTGTTAAAGGAAGGGTCCATTTCTTGACTTTTCAATTTAATTGAAGTTCTAAGCTTTTTTTTATTTTTTATAAATACTAGAACATAATGTGAGTTGAATACTTTAAGTATGCTTGATTTGGAATTTTCTATAATTAGTTATGAATTTTTGAAGTTTAAGTAATTTAATTAGAAGGGTTTTGTGATTCTGGTACCAAATCAATCCCAAACTCCTTGGAATATCTCCCAAATGTCATTAATGACTCTCAGGAGTGATTCCAAATGTTTGGAAGAATTTTGGTTTTTTTAATTATTTTAATTAATTAATTAATATTTTTTCTTAATTATAAATTAAAATTTTATTTAATATCTGAATCAATAGGTTTTTAATTTTTTCTAATTGTGTGCTTATTTATAAGTGATTAGGATTTTAAATTATATTTTTAGGATTTAAATTGAATTAACTATAATTTACTTACAATTCTAAGTCATTTGTGTAAGTAAAACTTGGGTTGCCTAAATGGTGAACCAAATGATATCAAAATTCAGTGAAATTTCTACCATGGGCTCACCTTATCCTAAAGTCCAAACCCACTAAATTTAGTCCCATGTTGGACCCTCTAAGGTGGTCAACTAGACCGTCTAAAGTAAACTCAAGTTTACCTCAAGGAACTTCATGAGCTATCTAGACCTAGAGGTGGGGTGTGAAATTAGTAGCTCTCTACTCCTCATCCTAAGCACAAACAACCCACAAACAAGCATAATCTAACTTATGTTGGATAGGTCGATAGGTTAATTTGAGTTTAAGGCCAAATTAAGGACCTTTGAGTTCAAATTACTTAGCTAGTGCCTTTTAACATCTGAAATAAGAGGGGGATTTTGGACATGCCCAAAACATATCCAAGATTGATCCCCCAAAATTTCAGACTATGATGAATTGATTTAATGCTAAAATAGCACAAATGCCCCTAAGAGTGTTTCTAAAATAACTTTAATTGCATATAATGACCATGGTTTGAAACCATATGGCTTTTGTAGGTCTCCTCACAACCTTTCTAATGAGTCTAAGATCAGCCTATCTGGACAAGTATGTGAGGAGTTATGATTTTTTAAAGATTTTCCTAATTTTCTATTAAATTTAATATGGGATTACACAGTCAGTACACTCTTTACATGTGATGTCCTACGATTGGCTAGGCAATCATTAGCGCCAATAGTATTAACATGGCATTAACCATAGCTATCAGATCGATGATTGGATGGCTACAATTTAATACACATTGAGACAAAGGGATTTAATCTTCATTGTTGATCATGATTAGCAATCTGGATTTTTTCTTACACCTCTCACTCGCAGAATCCATTGGTTTAAAGGTTTCTTTCATACTTGCCTATACTATCTAGCTATGTAGCTCATGAATGGGTTATTTCCTCAAGGAATGCTCTAAATGCCAGTACCTTGTATCAGGTAGCTTTGGGCAACAACCAAGAACACTTCTCTTTTAGACGCCTCGATCAGAGGAGCATCAAGAGTAGGACTTCGAGCGGAGGGAAGAGGTACTTCACCGAAGATCACTCAAACTAGCCTTTGGAGATGGTTAGAGAGCTTAGGAGACTTGGGGATTACTCTAAGAACTCTAGGGAGGAATTCAAAAAGTTAGAAGTGAATGAGGCTATATGAGCTAGGTTTCCCTATTCAACTAAACTCCCAAAGTGACAGACGATCATGATCATGCTTGGGAGGCCCTAAATGCTCGCCACCTAGAGGGCAGTTAGGCAGAGTTCCATGAGCCCAAAGGAGGACATCTTAGGCCATGGGAAGCTTTACCCAGGCCTTATGATGAAGAGGTGACTAGCCACCACATAGACTAGGATGAGGTGGAAATGTTTATGGGGAATCCTTGGGTATTTTTGAGCCTACATGAGCAATATGGCTTGGGTATCTCTTGGATCGCCAGCCAAATTGGTACCCTTTTGTAATCAAGTCCCTCATAGGCAAAAAAAATTGTTTGACCTTTCCTCGGGTCTATCCAGGTTACCATCAAATGTTCTTACCCCAAATTCATTCCTATCACAATCATGGGGGAATGCATAGATCTTATAATCCAATATGAGCGGAGGCCCTCTCCATATGATTTCTATTGTTCCTTTATTCACCCATTGGATTTTTTCCCCTTAAAAACCCATGCTTCTATTATTGGTCCTCCTCCTATACGTGGTAGAAGCTCTATCCAAAAACCTCACAAACATCTTCCCAACACTGTTAATTCTACGTCCAGCCAAACTGATCATATCCTTCTCCCATTCGTAGAAGCCCAACACTCCACTTCCCCTTAGAGCTAAAATCCCACTAGCCACCGTATCCCACCCTCTTCCTTTATTATTGTTCCTCCCTCCCAAAGCTCCTTCTATCATCCTAGTCCCAACTCCATCTCCTACCTCTACCTCCACCTCTACACCCTTGCCCAACCTTAACTCTCCCACTAAAGAACAACCCTTTGTTGCCTTAATGGGTGCCTCCTTAAACTCTAATACTTTCATTTCTCTAAATAAATTTTACATCCTTCAATCTTATTTGGTATCTAACTTTGCTACATCCTCTAATCCATATTCA
Organism: Dendrobium catenatum; assembly: GCF_001605985.2. Lineage (NCBI taxonomy): Eukaryota > Viridiplantae > Streptophyta > Magnoliopsida > Asparagales > Orchidaceae > Dendrobium > Dendrobium catenatum. The sequence continues at coordinate 281,478 of NW_021319019.1, read as the reverse complement.
TCATATCCTCATAAACCTCCCAATCATCTTATGCCTCTAAAATCTACTAGGTGTAATAAGGGCAAAAAGTCCCCTCACTACCTGCTAACAAATTCCTAATGACCTTGCTTCCTTTAGCTGCTTGGAATGTAAGGGGCCTCAATAGTTTTGAGAAAGTCCTACACTACAAAATCCTACACCTTAACTCCTTATGGATTATTATTGGTGACTTCAACTATCATAGGCACCCTATTATGAAATTAGGGGGTGTCCCTCTCCTAAACAACAGCCTATGGGACTTTAACTCCTTAATTTTAATGTTATGGCCAAGGATTTGGCATTTACTAGCAGTAAATTCTCGTGGTTTAATCAGATAGTCAAGAGCCCCATTCATCTCAAGTTGGATAGAGCTCTTATGAATGATAGCTAGCTGGAGTGCTAAAACCATCTTGCTTTGACCAGTTTACCCTTATCATCTGCTCGGGCATTCTTTGTAAGGAACATTACATGTTCCTTTTAAAAAAAAAATTGGGTGAGAAAAAATAAATATTGAGATGCTCTTCTGAATATTTTTTTCACAAACTTCTTGTCAGAATCCCATTAATGTACTGTATCAAAAGCTTCAACTTCTTAAAAACTCCATAAAAATGCTACGTTGGGCTAACTCCTTTCTCCTTTCCTCCACACTAGCTTCTCTTCATACACAACAAAGTGAATGCCTCTATCTTATTAGTTTGGATCCTTTGAATTCAAACATGAACAAAAAACTCAAGGTTCTTAATGCTTGTATCTTTGAATGCTCATCTGGCTAGGCCTCCTGGATCATTCAGAGAGTAAAATGAAGTGGCTAGTCCAAGGAGAAGATGATCTCAAGTTTTTATTTGCCCAAATTAAAACCAAAAGAAATCACCAACGATCCTCTTTTTTGGTAGAATCAAATGCTGCTTCCATCATCCAACACTTTAAGGTTCTCTATAATTTGCCTCCTCCATCAGTTTATCGCAAGCCCTGTCCTTTCCTTGATGGAAATTAGAGTTTCAACTCAGTTCAGTCAGGTCCTTTTCCTCCTGCTAACGCTAATCAGCCATTTCCTAATACACTAGCTGTTTTCTTCCCCGAACAAACAATCTATTCTCTTGATCTTGAGACCCTGATCGAATGAAAGGAGCGAGGAAATAGTCTATCCTGCCCAGGTTCATTCATTCAGAACTGACACTTCTGTGGATTAAGGGACAAGCAGTGCGAAAGACGCCTCAACACTCTGTGACAACTTAGAAGCAGAGAAAGCAAATGTCAACTGTTTAGGCTAAACAATTTTGCCATTACAAAAGGCTATGTGCTTCCCTAACATCCGGCTGACTTACTTATTGCTCCAATCTCTGGTCTGGGGATTAAAGAAACTTTTTTTATGGGTTAATCTTCCTCCTCCCTTATACTTGATGGGTTAAACTTGAAATTCTACAAATCTGGGTGGCTTTTTATGGGGTTGTTGGTCTGTAAGGCTATGAAGTCCTTCTTCAACAAGTGTTACCTTCCAAAAAAAGTAAGGCAACTTCAATCTCTCTAATCACCAAATCATCTCATGCCAATAGTTATTATTATTATTATTATAGACCAATCTCCCTCTGCAATATGTTCTATAAAATCATTTCTAAAATTATGGCTTCTAGATTTATAGAGGTCATGCCTCACATCATTAATGAATCCAAAGTTGAGTTCATTCACAAAAGGGTCTCTATTGAAACTGTGTTGCTGGCCTATGAGACTTTGATGTATTTCAGGAAGTGCTCACAGAAAAAAATTATTTTGTGCTAAGTTTAACATAAAAAAAATGTTTGATTCAATTTTTAGAAATTTCATTCTAGAGAGAATGGTTTAAAAAGGTTCCCCCACTTTTTATTTCCTGGGTTAAGGTTTGCATCTTGGATGTACACTTCACCATCTGTTTGGATGGCTCTTTGGAAGTTTCTTTAGCTCTTCCTTGGGTCTCAAGTAGGGCTGCCCCGTCAGCCTGTATTTATTCTGCATAGCCATGAATGCTTTGTCTTGCATTATTTGTGGTAGCTCTGCCCCACATGATTTTAGAGGTATTTCTTGTGGCAACTCCCATCTCACCCACCTCTTATATGCGAATGACCTTATTTTTGGGGAGGCTTCCACTCTCAATTGCGAGACCCTTATAAATACTTTGAATGATTTCTCCTACTATTTCGGTTAGCTATTAATAATGCTAAAATCTCTTTAATTTTATCTTTTGGCACCCCATCCCCATAATCTATCTGCTCTACTCTCAATATTCCATCATTTTGCACCATCTAACTTACATCGACCTTCTTATTTCTTCCAAAAGAATTAGGATTGCTGACTTTCAACCCCTCCTTAACTTTGTTTTTAACCATTTTGCAGGCTGGATAGCCCGCCTTCTTTCTTTTGCAGGCCAGCTAGAATTCCTAATATTTATTATTTTGAACACTAGCATACTGGATTATGAGCTCCATCATACCCAAGTCATGCCTTAGAACTATTGGAAAGATGTGCTCAAAATTTTTAATTTTTCAGTGACATCGCTAAGAAACTTCATTTAATTTCTTGGCATAGGACCAACAAACCAAAAAAAATTTTGGAGTTTAGGTCTTCCTAACTTTAGAGCCCGACAGTATGCCTATTGCTGATCTCTTATTGCTAGATTCTACGACTCCATTTCTCCTCTTGCATTATGGCTTCATGCAAAATATTACTCGCCTTGGCATTCCAACAATTCCATGTTTTCCAAGCTTTGGGATTTAATACATCACATGACTGAGAATATTTTGAACAATATTGCCCTATTCATTTGTAATAATAGTTGTAGTTCTTATTTTGGGATCCTTGGCTTAACTGTAACACTATTGCTTCACCTTCTTCTTCCCCCTTAATGTTATGGCCTCTGTTCTTTTACATGGAGGCATTTGGAGCCTTCTAGACACATTGGTGGGGGGATATCAAAATGACTATTTTATCTATTCATGTCTCTGATGCTTGTGCAAACACCTTCTCCTGGAGGGATAATGAGAATGTCACGTTTAGTACGTTTCTAAATAATTATTTCAGGGAAGAAGTTACACCCTCTTAGGTCCATCACATTTGGCATAAGCACCATGCTTTGAGGTATTCTATCTTTGCTGGGATGGCTTTACAATGGGGTTTAAAAACTACGGATGTTCATCTTAAGAGTAATAACCCTACGAACACTAAGTGTTGGCTTTGTAATACCCAATCGGAATCTCTTGCCCACATCTTATTTGAATGCGACTTCTCTTTCTTTGTTCTACTTAAGTTTATATCCTTTGTGTGCAAATTTATTCTTAGATCGAACCTAGGGAAATTTTTGGACCATGTGGAGGAGCTAAAGTGCAATGCGTAAGATCTTAAAAATTATTATTTTCTCTATATGTTGCATCACTTATTTCTTATTGAAGGAGTGGAATTAAAGGTGTTCTAACTCTAATTTATATGGCATTAATTTTGTGTGTTCCAAAATCTTCAATACTGTTTGTGGGGAATTGTTCAATTATAAACATGGAGTGTCTGTCAAAGAGAAATGGTTATTGCAAGTCGGAGAAGGAAGATGATTTCTAGGCTTCTAGGATTTTTTAATTTAATTTTGATTTTTGGGGTATTTTGGGAGCTAGAATGTTCCATTCCTTTTCTACTCATCATCAAGATGATCATTCTTTTTCCCCTTCATGTGTACCTTCGAGCAATGCCGACAAGTTTTGTGATGAATAGTTCTATGATTTGGTGGGGATTTATTTTTTCCATGGATGATGATGATTCTTTGTAAATCCATACCCATATCACCTTGATGGTCCTTGTGGAAACCAGGGATTTTCTGCTGCCCTATTTTTCTCCTGTCCCGTTTGTTGCTACCTGTGTCCCGTCATATTCTATTACCAACATATTGGATAATTGAACTTTCCGATTTCTCTCATGATTTCTTTTGAGCTTTTGGCTTGTTTGATTAATAAATCTTATTTTCTTACTTTAGAATAGGCATTTGCACTTTCTTTGTAAGTGTTTTTATTGCGGGTTATTTTACTTTTGTTGGTTCCTATTTCTCTGAAAATTTTATTTCTTTTTTAGACTGCAATTCTTTACACATGTAACCCCTTTTTTTATCAATACAAAGGCTAAGCCGACAACTCTCCCAAAAAATTTAATCTTGAACAAAACATGAATAATTTCTTATTCCTTCTGTATTCTAGGTTTAAGCCTAACCAAAACTGCATCCGAATCCATCCGTCCTGCTCTGTTCACCTTTGTCTTAGCCGCCGAGCTGCTCCTCTGGCTTCCGCCGCCTCTTGCTTCCTTCCATCGCCGTTTACCCGTTTTGCTTTATGTAATCGTACTGCAGAAGTGTGCTGGTATAGTTCGTCTTTCTTGAAGTAGTGTGACATTGGAGATGAGGAAAAGGAGGAGAATGATTTGGATTAGGAGAACTGAAGAAGATGAAGAAGCAATCTTCCTTGTTTGTTCCCATACTTTGTGCTTCTCCTTTGTTCTCCTTCTCACTCTACAATTGCAGACGTTTCAAAGAAGCATCTTGATGAAGCTCCTTGTGATGCTCCACCCTTGCTCGCTTGCCTTCATCCTTTCTTCGTCTCTCCCGTTGCTTCTATTCTCCCAATATCCATGGAACCCAACGTAGTAACTTCAGAATTTAGCTTTTTTTCCCCACAAGAAAATGGTTGGCTCCTTGTTTCGTCCCATCCATTTTCTATTCAATATCTCTCCTCTTATCCACTTTTCTCTCTCATTTTCCCTTATTCCTTTACATGCCCTCACGCCACGTTGTCTCCTTCGTCATCTTGGGTTTGCTTGCCATTTTCTCTTAGATTCCGACTCGTTGAACTCGGACGAGCTCGAGATGGAGCACGATTTCTCGCGACCTGTATCAGAAAACCATTTCATTCCGATTATCAACCGTACCATCTACCCTGCTCGTAAAATTAACACCGGAAATTCCTTCCACAGGAAGTATTCTTTTGATAGAAAATGGCGCCACAAAGGGAATTTTATTAAGAGAATCACGCTAGCTCTTTCTAAGCAAGGATGGGATTTAAATTTCCATGCTTTTTTTAGCATCGACCAAGATTCTTGGTATTTTACCCGGATGCTGAATGATTTGTTCGATGAGAGCTTGGATGGTGCCCTCGTGTATTACTTGTTCAGGATGTTGCATAGGTACGATGATAAATCGGAGAATAAGTTGAATATCTACTGTACGATGGTGCACATAGCTATTTCAGGTAATATGAACCATGTTGCCATGGACCTTCTCTGTAGGATTGTTCGAAGCAATGACCCATTTGAAGATGGGCTTAATATGATCTTTCATGCATTGTGGCAGACGAGGAGAAATGCAGGTGAGTTGGAAACTGCATATAGTATGCTTGTTATTTGTTTTGCAGAGCAAGGCATGTTGGATATGTCTGTTAAGTTAATGACAAGGATGGAGAAGTTTGGCTTTTATCCAAGCAATGGTGTCTATATTGCCGTTGGCTTTTTGTTGAAGTCACGGTTCACTAATAAATTTGAATCTGATAGACATTTATTTGTGGAAATGGAAAACTTGGGAGCTCGGTTGATTGGATTGACTGTAAGCTTATTTATCCGGGAATTTGTTTCGTTTGGTTGCTTAGAGTCTGCTTGCAAGTTACTTTATGACACGCCAACTTTTGGTGGCAAGGCTGATAATGTTGCATACACAATTGTGATTGATGCATTTTGCAAAAGAGGCTTCTTAAAAGAGGCAACTTCATTGCTGTTTAAGATGGTTCAGATGGGTTTATCTTTAGACTCCACTTTAATTGCTTCTCTTGTTCATGGCTATTGTAAGATTGGAAAAATGGAAGCTGCATTGATTCTATTGAACATTTCAGCTTGTGTTCCTGATTCTTACGTGTATAATAGCTTTATTTTCACATGGTGTCAAAATGGAGATGTTGAAAGTGCTCATGCACTGTTGAATATGATGTTTGAGTTAGATGTAGCTCCTGACTGTGTTAATTATACCACTCTGATCAAAGGCTATTGTAAACTATACCGAATAAATCATGCTATGAAAACTTTTGCTCAAATGACTAAAAGAGGTGTTGAACCAACGATTGTAACTTATACAGTTTTAGTTGACGGTCATTGCAAAATTGATGATATTCAAGGGGCAGAGTTTGTCTTTAATGCACTAGAAAGAGATGGGTTGCAAGCTGATGTAGCTACGTATAACACTTTGATCAATGGGTATAGCAAGAAGGGACATATGCACAAAGCATATGAACTGGTGGATTTGATGAAGAAGGCTGGGGTTTCTCCAGATTCTGTGACATACAATATGATCATGCATGGTCTTATTAAGAGAGGATTTTCTATAAAAACAATCTTTAATGAACTTGTTAGAAGAGGATATTCTCCTGATGAGGTTTATTCATCAGATAAGTTTACATGCACAAATATTGTTCATGGCTATTCTAAAGAAGGAAGGTTAGAAGAAGCTTATCTTATATGGTGTAGTATGAGCAAGAGAGGGATGACACCTGATGTTGTCACTTGCAGTGCTTTGTTAAATGGGTTTTGTAAAATGCGTCGGATGCAGGATGCTGATGTTCTATTTCACAAGATGTTGGATGCCGGTTTAAAGCCTGACTTAATTCTGTACAATACTCTAATACGTGGATTTTGTAATGTTGGTGACATTTGCAAAGCTTGCCAATTTTTAGTCATGATGAAGGCCAGCGGTATTTTTCCAAATGATATTACAAAATATGCCCTAATTATTGGCCTTGAGAAAAAGGGGGTAGAGACTACCCAAGAAAGTGCAACAATGTTAATTCAACAGCTGTTTTTAATGGAATGACAGTATTTTGTGAGTTACATGTGAGTATATTTCACAAATATGTTTAATAGCAGTAGTTTCCTTTTTACATTTGATATAAATAGCATTCGTACAATTGGTTGCAGATATGATAAAAAAATGATAACATAGATCTGGAGAGTTTGCGACATGAAGAGTGCATTGATGAGGAGACATAACAAGGTCAAACTAGGTTTGTTTATGACCACATAGCCCTCCAATTTCCTTAGACTGCAAGTATATGTTCATCAATATTGTGAAATTGATTTAATTAGCAATGTTTCTTATCTTTTTAACTTATGCATTAAGAGTTACATCTCGACTCAATTTCTTAGCTTCTCATTTTGCCCAATATATGCTCTCATTAATAGTAGCAATGACTATGCATACTCATACGTCCTACATAGTGGGCTTGCATAACTTTAAATTATATGTGGTTTATACCACTTGTTGCATATTGAAATATTCATGGTGGTGGAGGGAGAGATTTTAGTCTTAATATTGTATGAAAATATTGCACACACATTGATAAGTTTAGAGCAGCTTCTAGGAGACATGATACTTTTATGTAAAAAATAGAAGAATGGGCAAAATTATTGGGTCAATCTCATAAGGAAAAGATTTTAATGAACTTTTTAGTTCATTATCAAAGATGAATCGTAATTATAGAGTCAATTGATGCTAGCACTTATTCAAAGAATGTCATAAAAATATTTGAATTGTTAAGCAAATATATCAAAGATATTTGATCACAATGTGCCATTTAAGTGGTTACTAATAATGCCTTATTTAATGTTCTAGTTGGTAAGTTACTGCATAATTATACTGTAATGTGTCTATTTTGCAACACTTTTATATATTACTCTTGACTAATATAGTTATTTATTGTTGAATATTCTGCAATCTTGTTGCAAGAAAGTTGTTGAAGGGTATTAGATTCTATCTGCCACTCATTATTTGGATTTAATAAGATAGGATATCTTTAAGTTCCAAAAACTAAGAAAATATTTTTAGGGAGCAGTGGTCATGCATAGTTTCATTCATTCAATACTATAATTATTTAACTTGATGAGAAGATGAACTAATCATAAGATCACTAGTATAATCGTCTAAGACCTAAGTTGCCATGATCTTTTTGAACTTGAAACTTTTTCATCAATAGTAAACTAGTTTGAAGAAAATGTTCACATACAAAGACTTGGAGTTTGTTTTCTATTCAAAAGAGAAAAATGGCTTAGCGAGGACAAAAAAAAATCACATTGTAATGCAATAACTCATAGTAGATGTCTTTTTGTTTAAGGCGCCTTGTTGTTAGATTTAAAGAAAAGGCCTTCGATGGATTTGACATATGAGGCAATGGTTATGGTTAAAGAAGTAGTAACCACATCGTTTACCTACAACAACAAGCATGAATACATTTTTGAAATAAATAATTAAAGAGGTGAAGTATAACTCTATTGGGCTTCGTATTCATTTGCCCGTTTCTTAAATCTCGAGTTCTTTTTTGCTAACCTGAATATTACGAAGGACAAGGAAGTAGCTAACAGTTTATATATGTGCATATGAAGATTGACCAAGGATTTTAATTAAGAATATAAAATATGCAATGAGCTGAGTGTGCATATTAGGTTTGAATGAATTTATGAGATTTCTCCAATTGCAGACAAAAGTCTTTGAGCACCGAGTAATATGATTTTAAAATATTAATTATAATTAGTATCTGGCAATAATTTAATATTTGAATAATACTGAAAGTTATTATATAAATCCAACTGATTAGTTGATATTATATGGTTAAGGAGCTCTATATTTGCAAAAGTTTTGTGATTAAAATGTTTAGCCTTAAATGTAGTTCATATGGATGTGAATTTAATTGAAATATATTTCAGCATTTAAGTACAAAAATAAAATTGTATATTTAGTGTCAGCATGAAATTTTATAGGTTAGTTATCATCTATGATGCATCGATACTTCTCCTCAAAGAGGTATGTAGTGTCCGACACCTATCGTGTACGACACTCGTTCGACATGACTCTGACACGTGTCGGACATGCCGAAGACTTGCCTGATTAAAAAAGTAAAGTATTCTGATAGGAAGCGCTTGTATTCACAAGCAACCTATCCAAAATTGGCGAACCAACAGCAGCCAAATGGCTGTCCACAGCAGGAAAACAGCAGATTTCTGCTGTTTACAGGCCGGTCCCGTGCGGACCGGCTGGACCGGTCCAGTGGACCGGTCTAACATATTCATGCGTGTATGACACACGCCTCTTAAATATTTAATTTTTTTAAAAAAAATAGAATTTCTTGTACTTCAATTTTTTATTTATTAAAAATATATAAAACTTTTTTTTTGTCCACGCTCAATACCTCATTCCCTAAACATCCTCATTTTCATTTCTTTCTAGCGAGTTACGATTAGCACTTCACAACAATAAACGATGCTATCTCAATATCGATGTTTAACGCCATCACAACATCAATATTTTAATATCATGTCAACATTAAAAACTGATGATGTATTTTCGTTAATGATTGACGCTAGTAATTTCTACACTCACAATCACGCTCATGCACCATCTCGACATATCATCTTTATCCAATGTCATCTCAACATCCACGATTGTCATCGTCTCAACATCGAGGGTCAACATTATTTCAAAATCAATGCTCGATGCCCATTGCACAAAATCGATGCCTGACTCTCGACGGGATTTTCTTCTCCCCTCTGGATGTCTGACTTGACATTCACGCCTGAATCTCGACATCTTAATATTAATTATTTTAAGTACAAATTCTTGTTAAATGATTTATTAATTCTCAATTATTTTAATATTCTACTTATTTAATTTCTATGCATTATTTTTAAAACATAAAAATTATATACTTATTCTATGTTCTATGTTTTCAATAATTGAAGTGTCTCGTATCCATGTCGTGTCGTGTCCATATTGTTGTGGCCATGTCTGTGCATCATAGGTTATCATCATAAATGGTTTTACAACTTCATAGCAAAAGAAGCTAAATGGATCATAAACGACTCAAATATTTGATTTATTTTAACATAATGACTTTTATTCAAAGATAGAATCATCATGAATTATTGATTTGATTTTCTTAAATGATATAGCTAGTGCTAATGAGAGTGATAAATAGGGAAATTGGATGATGAGTAAGACAAAGATGATGAATTAGTGATTGTTGAAGAAGATTTAACATGGAACAATATTGTGAAAACTAGTAATGTTTATGAAAGAAGCTACAAAATTTGAGATCATTTTAAAGGAAATGAACATGAATCTTCATTTAAGCCTTATCATTCTTTCAAATGAACATAAATATGATGAGGATAACAAATAAGATTATGATTTAGAAGATAATAATGATGTTGATAGATAAGATGGGTCTATTTTCGCTTTTATTGATGAATGATGATTCCCTAGATAAGTAACTTACTTTAAAAAAAAAAAAATATGGAACATGCAAAAAATTATTTCTAATGCTTTGAGTGGTTAATCCTTGGTACCAATGTTTAGCATTTGACATATTATTATGCATTGTTATAATAATGGCAATTTTATTTATACATTTTATTTGTTTCATTGCCATGATGTTTGTTTATTTTCTAATTTAGTTATCTTTCATAAATTCTCATGTATAATCATTCTCATCTTTTATTCATATGACATTGATGATGCATTTTTGTATCATTGCATCAGTGCTATTCGCTAAACATAACAAAACCGTTTTCCTATGTATATTATTCAGTATTGATAAGTATGGTTGGGTAATAGATTGTAGTTAGCTTAGTTGTTTTGCTAATAGGGAGATTGAGCGATCAGGAAGCTGGGTGTAGGATGTTGGGGGCTAACGAGCAATAAATGTTGAAAGGCAATTGATGAGGGTTGATAAGGAATGTTATAATTCAAGGGTAAGGTATAAAAAGGTGAAACGAAGGCTGAGACGTTTTTTCTTAGAAAGGTGTAGCATAAGCTTTGAACCAAAAAAATAAAAAGAACTAAAAATTTAGAATAATCCATTTATTTGCCATTAACAATCAACGAATTAATTGAACTCATTATTATAAACTAGGACATTACATGATAAGAAAATGAAAGTAAATCTCAAATTTAAATGCCATATAGCATTTTCTAACACTACTGATTGTTATAATAATTTAAATATAATAATAATAAATAGTTAAATAAACAACAAAAAGAATCATAAAAAATAAAAAAAATCCAAAAATTAAAATTAAAATAAAAATATTTAAAAAGTTTAGAAAATAAAATTGAGAAAAATAAAAATTAAATCAATTATGAATATTAAAAATTTTAAAATAATGAAAAATAATAAAATATACATATAGAAAATATAAAAAAATATTTAGAACAAAAAAATTAACGAATGGTAATATATTAAAAAAAATGCAATTCTAATAAAGAGATAAACAATAATATAAAAAATATTATAAGAAAACTAAAAAAATAAACTGAAATATTTAAATGAAATTTGTCGAACAAAATAAAAAAATAATTCCAAGAAAATAACTAAAATGTTTAAGAGAATTTCATTTATTATTATTATTTTTTTTTTTTGAAAAAGGGAACTTACCCCTTTGGCTTGGGACTGCAATTAGCTACTCAACTGCTTGCATACTCCTCCCTCTTTTGTAGCTACTGGTAGCTCCCTTGCTCGTAGCTATTCACACTCCCTGCTTGTGACCCTCCCCAATTGGAACCCCTCTATGTTGGTAGTTGTGAGTAGCATGGCAGCATGCTTGAAACCCCCTCTCTCGGTTGACTTTCAATTCTAACCTAAAAATTAAAATCAAAACTTATTATAAACTAAATTAAATATATCGTAATATCACATAACAAGATTTTTTTATTCTTATTATATTATAATTTGAAGCTTGCCTCTCAGATAGCTCGATGCATAAATTCTCACTCAAACCAATAAGGTGTATGCTTTGAGTTATTTTTTGGGCACCTAATGGTGAAGCATGTCTTGAGACATGCACCTTGAATGCCTTTTTAATCTATGCTCAAGCAATGGTTGGCAATCGGTTAGGTCGAGCAAGGATTGTTGGTCATTGAAAGATGAACGTTTGTTCTTGATAAGTGTCATATGATGTTCCTCGAAGGATGTCTAAAATTGGGTGATGATTGGTGGAGTCATTCTATTGGTAGGATGTGGGCTCCGAAAATTCGGGCCCGGCCTCCGCCCGCCTGCTTTTCTTTTTATTCGGCGAGGGAGTTTTAACTGAATAAATTTCGAGGTAAATTTTGGAAGGCAGATGGGTTTGTAGATAAGAAACTACCCAGAGATTTCGCCCTCATTTTGTGAGGACTTTATGATCTGAGTTCTGGTTTCCTATAGGCGCAAGCCCCTATAGTTAATTACCCCTCCCGATCACGAGAGAGAACTTTCGATTAAGGCTAGTCGTCAATCAGATACCTATAGAATACGTGTTATCTGGCATATAGTAGCAGCAATGGATTTAAGATTGGAGAATTGAATTTGGATTTGGGAATTTGAAAAGTATTGAAAAGTTTAATATTTAAAATATGAAATTTCATTACCTAGCACTTAAAGCGGATGGTGGGGGAATGGATGATAGACCCTATCAAGATCCCATGGTTCCGTCGTCCCGGGCCATCGTGGTCCCTGGTCTACTTAGTCAGAGGAGGTAGTCGACCCAACCTGACAGAAGGATCCTTGTCGGCAGCCATGGGTTGCTTCGTCCAAGGGGACCTTGTAGACCTGGGATGGGTCAGCATCCCTAGACGTCACGTGTGTACCAATAACACGCTCGCCGGGGCCCATGCGGGTTTTATATATCCCCTTATGTGTACCTATGTGCATACAAATTAAGGTGCATGTGCGGGGAATATCTTGGTTTTCGATGAGTCTTTCACAGTATTTCGTGAAAGCTCATATTTGTTGTAGCTTTTCTGCATCTTTCATATGAATAGCATGAACTTTCTGCAGGTACTTATGCATATCATCATTTGTTGCAACTCTTTCGTATCTTCTTGTAGATAGTGTAGTATACATACAAAGAATTTCCTACAACAATCCACAGGAACTTGAATTTGTCGTAGTTATTCTGCATTTTCTTATGGGCAATACCTTGGATGTGTAACAAATCTCCTACGGTGGCCCGTAGGGATTTGCATATTTACCCTCCACCAAATAGTTGTCGATCATGAAGATAGCATACATTGAGTGTAATAATAAGATATTTCATTATTTGCAAGGAAGTTTTGTTATTCGTGGGCGATAAGTTGAATGTGTTACGGTTCTTCTATCAACGTTTGTAGAGAACTCATCGCATCTATTATACATTCATCGCATGGTTTTTATATTTTCTTCATGAATATGTTAGGATGTTCATTACAACCATCCCTTTCCTTTCCTCAAGCACGATTGTTATTGTACTTCCCACCATCTTCTTATCACTTGCAAACAAATTGAATATGCAAGCTTCTTTGTTTTCAAAGGCGGTTCACAATATACCTAATGAATTCGACATTCACCATTTGTTTGATAATCCTTCCTCATCTAGCATGAAGGCTTTCAACACTTATGTGGGAAATCTCATGCTATTGGTTGTAGGCATGTCATTGCATTATTCACTTATCATTTGCTTGCAAATATGAATCATTCAAATACTTGAGTTTCATCATCCCTTGTATGTAAGTCACCTTGCATATGAGCTAAATGGAATGTTCTTGTGCCTCCATTTATGACTAGATCACACATCCTTATGATTGTTCATTGCTTGTAGGCATGTTATCTTCACTTGTAGTGGATCTTCCTTGTATATTGACTGATGAATGGTCAAATTTGTCATCAAATTCTTTATGCACATTGCTCAATGGACTGTCACATTTATTTGTAAGGAGTTGTATCACTCATAGCAATAGGTTGCATATGCTACAATTCTTCTACCGATGTCTGCATGAAATTTGTTGCATCTACTATATATTTGCCACACATTCTTCACATTTCATTCATGAATACACCATGGTGTTTATTACAAATATCACACTCCTTTCCACAAGTGTGAGTGTTACATATTGATGAATATCATTCATAGGTGACTGTGGTTTGTTGATATTTGCATTCCATTTGTCATGATAGCTCTTGGTAAATTTCTTTGGAGATTTTATGCCATTGCTTAAAAAGTCCTTAAACAAACTGTAGTAGAGACTTTATCCAATACATATTTTTGTAGTCAATGTCATTGTCTCAAATCAATCAATTGCAAGAGTTTTCCCTTATTATGTTGGAAGATTTGTATAATCATCTGCTCTTGTAGTTTTGCATTATCTTTAGTTTTCGTTGATCAATGCTTGCTAGTGGTTCATATGTCCTTGATTCTAGTTTATGATTGCAAATTTGTTACACTCTTTGTATGCGATCTTATGTGAGTTATTATGCTACAAAGCATTCATGCCATGGCTCTGTGACCACATCCTATCCTTCACAATCTTTTCATTGCTTGCAAACAAGTACCACTTGCATCTCAATTGAAATGATAGCCTCTCAATATTTCATTGAAAATATTGTATCATCATTCAATTGAGGTTCCTTATTGATCTTTTATCTTTCAAGTTAAATTTGCATTTCCACTTAATTCTTGCTTGCATGTTTTCTCTCTTTTTGCTATTCATTGAAGGCATCATAGAAAGAAGTTTAACAAGTCATCACTGCTTGTAAGACAATAGTGTTTGCAAGTCTTCTCATCCACTGCAAGTTCTATATATGTTCCTTTGTAATGATTTCATTTGAGTGAAATTTAAATTTATCATCATCTTGGTTCAAGCTCAAGTATAAGTCTTTTGGACCCCTTTTGGGAATTTGATCCTCTTATATTTTGATTGAATTCAAGTTCAAAAACAAGTCTTTTGCATGTTCAAATAAAGTTCACTGTGATCTTGGCAAGTTCAAGTTCTCCACATTCATTTGAGTTCGATCAAGTCCTTGTTTGAGTTTTGCTTAAGTCATTTGCTTATTTATCCAAGTTTGATTTTAGTTCAATTGATATCCAGATGAGATTCAAAATTGTTCAAAGTCTTTGGATTTTCAATCCAAATTTCGGCAGCCTCCCGGCGTCTCCCCCGTTTAGGGAAAAAACTAGGAGGCAACCTTCCCCTCGACGCTACGTGAGCGCTTCAGGTAGATGTAAAAAATGACACCGCGGTCGCATATGTATTTTTTTATCCCCGCCCGCTACGTGAGCGTTTAAGGGTGTTTTTTTTTATTATAAGAAGAAAACAAAATATTAGAAAGAACACAGATTTTTCCCTCTGCACCACATGGGCGTTCGGGGGTACTTATATAAAAATAAAGTAAAATAAAACATTTTTTTATCCCCTTTGCCGCAAGCGCCGCACTGGTTTCCCGCACTACAACGCTACTTGAGCTCCTCGGGGGTTTGCCGGCTCGTTGCTAGCATTGAAGAGGGATCCTTAAATCGTCGCAAGCATCGCACCGGTTTCCCATCCTCAACGCTACGTGAGCGCATTGGGGGTTTGCCGGCCCGTTGCAGTGGGGTGAAGATGGAAGAGCAGAGGTATCGGGAGTGATAGAGTGGAGCGAGGCAGCGAGACGCGAATGAGAAGGGCTTCGGTCGCGTTTTATAGACGCGAAAAGGGCGAGGATCAAGGCCGTCGTCACAGGTTTCGCGGGAAAGTGACGCGAACGGTGCTGAATCCAGCGAGATTCACGGAGGGCATCGGCAGACTTCGTGGATCCGCCCTGTATAAGGTATGTGTATGCGGGATTTTTTTTGTTTGTTGTTGGGTATAATTTGAAGGTTAACATAGGAGAGGAAATCGAACGACCAATATATAAGGTGGGTTGGACATTGGTGGCTGATGTGCATTGAATGTTGGCCATTGGTGAATATTGAGTGATAATTGATTAGGATTATTGAAAGTTGAGGAATAATTATGATCAACATGGCTGTTTTTATAGTAGGTGGGGCAATTAGATTAACAAATGTTGGAGTTAATCAGTGGCAAGTGCTGAAAGTCAAAAGCTAAGCAACAATTGGACGGTTGGTAGTATTTTCTCTTTTTAGGAAGGGAGATTGGTACACTTGGGTCGCCGAGTGTCAGACATCACCGGCTAATGGGCCTTGGAGGTTAGTGATTGATGTTCATTGGACATTGACAATAGTGGGCATTGATGTTTGTTGATGGATGGCATCTGGAGGTGGCGAAGACTGAGCTTTAGCGTCTTGGAATTCTATCTACCACCAAAAATCCTCTCCTAAATGTATAGAAATCCCTCTTCATTCCTCTCCCTCCTCTTCCCAAACTCATCTCTCATGCCACCTAAGGTATAGCTCCTTCAGGAGCTACATATATGTATATTTCTTGATGTTGTAGGAAGTTTATTTATTATTTTGTATGATATTTTGTGTAGAGAATCTCCTTGTAAATGTTTAAACATGCATTTCTTAGTGTGGACACAAAATGTTCATCAAAATGCTTCGAGCACTACTCATACATGCCTTTTTTTGCATGTGAGCGGCCTTAAATTTGGTCTTGGTTCTCATTCACTGCATATAAATGCCTTTTTTGCATGATGGGAATGCCCTATATGTTTTCTAGCTGCCCCTTCACGGGGAGGGGCAAGTGTGATGCAGAAGCCTTGTTGAAAGTACCATTGTAACCTAAAAAATGGCTATCATCAAAATGATGAATTAAACAGTGTGAAATGAGATAACATACTACTTAAAAATGCGCTAGAGGTGATATAAAAAAAGGGCAAAGAATGAATAAAAGAATTAACTTGCCAAACTTTGGCGGTTAACCAATAAAGACAGATGAATTCATGGCTACTTTGTTGCATATAATACATTGAATGGAATGTGAAGAAAATCCACTAATCCTCTATTTATAACCACAAAATATCCATCCCGGGAAATAATTCACATGAATGCAAAACTAAGTGCTCAAAATGAAGACATTGATAAAAGCACAAAAATTGATTTAAATCAAATCTTGCTGAAAGGTGTATCATTGTGCTTAATGCAAGAACGTGTGTGCCTTTCAAGGGAAATCTGACTCAAAATAAAATATATCAAAAAACATGGATGCATAAAAAAAATATATATTTAAAAATTTATTTTGCTTGAATTTTGAAAACCTCTTTCCTAGCAAGGGTTCAAATAAAAGCAAACAATGCGCCAAAAAAAGGTTTCAAATGGTACATCAATAAGTGTGTATGTTATACTTGAAATCATGCTAAGGTACTTGAATGTTAAATTTATGACATCTTTCAATAGAAACATTATCACAATGGAGAGTCAGAAAATTGAAATTAGAGTAGTTACATTGCAACGTGCATGCTCTTCGAGAAATGTTGGACAAATAATTGGTGGCGGGAGACTTACTGAAGCGTAGCATTATTGAAATCTACTTGAAAATTTCCTAAAAAATGAGCGAAATTACTATTGGAATCAAAATAATGCTTAAATTTAAAATGATGAATTAAAAAGTACAAAAAATGAGAGAACATAAATACCTAAATATGTGTTAAAAAGGACAAGGAATAAATACAACAATTTATCAAACTTCAGTAGCTAACAATAAAGATAGACATGAACTCATGGCTACCTTTCCACATATAATACATTTGAATGGGATGTAAAATTGCACAAGCTCTTTTATTTATTATGGTTTAAAGAAATAAAAAATAAAAAATTGAGGTGCTTTGCTTTTGCGAAGTGAGGCGTAAGCCTCAAGGCGGATCAAGGCGTATGGCTCAAGCTGAAAAAATAATCCATGTGACATTATTTTCTTAAAATATGTAAAAGCATCTGATGAGGTGAAAGTTGTTGATTATATTTTTAGATTACTATATGATGTGGTTGAGAAGATAGAAGAGTACTTAGTTGTGCAAGTTGTGACAGATAACATTAGTATTTATAGGGCAGCAAAACCAAATTGATGAAAAAGAGAAAAAAATAATATTGACCCTATTTGCTACACATTATATAGATCTTACACCTGAGAAGCTATGTGGGTTACCACAACACAAGAATTCATTAAGTTGAGATTAGCAAATTCATTTATAATTATTTTTGAGTTATAACATTGACGAGGAAGTTCTCAAAGGAAGAGATCTTGCAACTTGCTGCAATTAAGAGTTGCTACAGCTTACCTGTCAATGTAGAGCATGATAAAGGCTAGGTAGCCTTTGAAGGTTATGTTTACATCCACTTAATGGTCCATAGTGATACAAAAAGTTTGCTCTCAATCTTCCATTCATTCAAAAAAGATGGAAGCTTTTCAACAATGCAATCAAATCATGTGGAAGAGATTTAAAATCAATATTAATAATCTTTTTCTATAGTCAACAACTGTTATCAATGAAATGTACAACTAAATAAATAAAATCATCAGTATTGATAGAAGTCCATAGATCTGGAGTGAAATAAATTTTGCTAGTACATCTACTCAATGATGATTGAATATTGACTTTCTCCTTAATGAAAAACTTATTACAGTCAATTCTAGCTGTGTTTCTAGAAACTACCTGTAGGTCAAGATGGAGATAACGAAGTAATGCGCGTATACCGACTCATTCAACATATTAAAATGGTAGATCATGCATAATAATGCAAGCAGTGAATAGATCATTGAACTTTTGGTGGTAAAACTTTCAATAAGTCAAGGAAATAGATGGGATGGAATTCAATTGCAAAAATAGTTAGCCTATATAACGGGTACTTCTCTTCTTACAAACTTGCAAATGACATTTTAAATTGTTAGTCCCATTCTTACTATCACATTGGTAAATAGTGCAACATTTTTTGGTGTTTACATCTTTGTTTGCCATAGCAATTAGGGCTAACATCTCATAATGACCCCATACAGTTGAAGTCATCTTTTCTTTTCTTTTTCTCTTAAGAGTATTTACCCCGTCCTTTTCTTTATTATCGGCGTTACTGATATCAACATCATCAAATTTATTAGTGTTTATTTCAATTTCATTTCCATTGTTATGAAATTGTACATTTTCAGGAAAACTAGTACTTTCAAAGACAATATTGGAGTCCTCCATCTAACAAATGAAATTAAATATAGTTACAAAATATAATGTACTCTTATATTGTAATTGATTGATGCGGAAGAGATCATGTTATATGTCATTTGGATCTAACTTATTAGAGTACAACACAATTCAGTTAAATATGATCAATAAACTTAGAAAGTTCAAATTTATTGAATGCAAGATACTCAATTCAACTAACATTTGCACAGAACATTTGAATCTCTTCAGTTCAAGTTCAATTAATGATGAAATGGTCAAAAGTGACATAAGCTGAGAATAAAATATGAAATTGATTGAATGAAAGAAAACACACTTAAAAAAAATAGTGGAAATATAAAGATTCTATGATTTACAGAGTAATCCTTCAATGCAGATCGATTGACAACAAGGAAACTTCATTAGCTTCAAAACAACTCATAAACAAGAGGAACAAATTTCAGATGATGTAAAACAACATTAAATCACACACCCTTACCCATTAAGTTCTTAATTATATAACGAAACCATCTAGGCTAGATTGGCATAAAAAAGCCAATTTTTGGAAATATCCTGTTAAAATAGGAGCTTAGTATTCTCTTCATTGTAAAATAAGAAGACCTAAAATAGAATTACATAACTTAAGGGTAGAATACTGTGAATCAATAAATAACTTCACAGCTTTAACATAAAATCTTGTACATTACATAACTTCACAGTCATAACTTCATATTGCATTAGTGCACAACATAACCTAATAACCATAACAGAGATGGGAAGCAATAAAAGTTTAAATCCAGTGAAGCAGTAAAAGTTTAAAACTAGGGAACCATAAGTACACAACCATAAGACCGTAGCTTGGCAGCCGTTAGCACTCAGTTAGTCAGCAGAGATCAGATCATGAGAAGATCTGAAGAATTCACCATTTTAAACTAGACTACCAGAGAATCATAAGTGCATAACAACAAAAATACAATAACAATGAGCACAGATAAGAACTGACAAGATCAAAAGCATTCACCATTTCACTCTAAACCAAACTACCAGAAAAACTGAGAAAGCATACTTTATATCTTTACAAGTTGCGACAATCCAACAACAATTTTTAGAGTAAAAAGCATAATATGAATCCTAAAACTGAAAAAAAAAAAGAAGACCCTAAATTCAAAAATCTTAAAATTCTTAAAGGATGTCGACATCAGCATGTATGTGAAAACTGAGGTGAAAAATGTTGAATCCTAGTAACCTCCAAAATCATCAACACAAAAGTATTCAAAAACCATAAAATGTAAAATAGGCAAAGAGATACAAACAAATGTAAATTTTTTTGGGCTCGAAAGTTAGCTGAAGATGGCAAGTGGTGACAGACTCTGGAGGCTGCAAGATGTAACTTGTAGGCACTGACAACTACTTCCTTCTGAAAATTTACCATGGAACCTAAACTCGTTAAAACTTTTCTCGTCAAACGTCAATGAAAGAGTTGGCGCGTAGAGGCCGGGACGCTGAATTTTCATAGCCCACACGATCTCCTTCCACATTTGGGTAGCTGATTTAGGAAGGATTATATTAAAGGCAATTATGCATGATTCCGCATTTATTTGTTTCTTTATTAAGATATCTTGTATATATAGGGATAATTTTATATAATAAAATTAAGTCTTTTCCCTCTTCAATTCTTTGAATTTAACATAAATTGCTTGCGTTTAATAAGGTTGCTGACGCATGTCATGGAAAGCTTGTTCAGAAACGTCGACAAAGGATATGAGAAGGGAGAATGGCGTTCAACAATTCAACAAAATGTTAGCCTCCACTCAAAATAGTGTGCATTTAGCTGAAAAAATTCACGTGGAGACGGACTATACTGGACGGGCAACTCTTTAAGAGCATCACTAAAGACCCAGATAAAAAAATTAAAATACTTACAGAGCTTCAACGTACCCGATTGGTGGACATGGAGGTATATGTAGCAGATCAGCAAGAGTTACGACATAATTTTATTGGTCTACAATGAAGAAAGATATTTCAACAATAATTTGGAAAGAAATTACCATGGATTTTATTACAAGCCTATCTAAATCTCTTGGCAAGTCATTCATTATAGTAGTAGTAGATTGCCTCTTCAAATGGGAAAATTGTTGCGTCCAGTCAGCTGACATGCGGACAACCAATCCAGAGATGCCACCTCACCCGGATGCACTGGGCCCCGATTTTTTTGAATGACGTGGCGTGTTTTTATTGGTGTCCGGACGAATCTGGACACCAGACACAATAATTTGCCCTTCAAATGTGCTCACTCTAATAATTTTCAGCTTTGACTGTGGGAGCTGAAAATTAGGTAGTATTCCTAAGGTGAATGCATTATATCATGATCCTATTTTTATGCATAACTTTAAATTATGATCACCCAAAATCAGATGGGTAAAATTGAAGTTACAGACTGAGATTTAGGACAACTTCTATCCAAATGGGTGAAATTTCTACCCTGCAGAAAATTTTCTATTAACACTGCGACATATACGTCGTTTGATATCACTCCATTTCATGGCCGTCCACCTCCTCTTATTATTCCTTATGATTATCAAGCATCAAGTATTGAAGCAGTAGGTAGGCCTTCTTGTGGAGAAATTATTTTGTGCGGAGATCAGACGGGAGAACCATCCAGATTTGTTGTGATTTACCTGTCATTTAGCTGAGTTTTTGCGAATACTCAACAAAAGGACAACAAAAGTGCAATTATGAATGCATATTTGTTGTTCTTTTGTCGAATATTTGCAAAAGGGCAGTTAAAGAGCAACTAATCCGGACGGTTCTCGATGTCTGATCTCCGCATAGAATAATTTCTCTATTTTGTGAGTGAGATAAAATCTTACAACAGCTGAGAATAAACCTACAATGGACACAAAATAGGATGAAGCAATAAACAGATAAAAGCAAAGGGAGCTGATATTGAACATTGGTGATTTGTTATTAGTAAAACTACAGCCTTATCGACAAACTTCACTGGCAAACTTGGCTCAAATATTGGAAAATTCTTTTAGAAAACAATAAGCTGTCCCAATAGCTTGCTTATTAGTTTTTAAAATCAACTTTTTAGCATGAATACTACATATATTTATTACAGGAATGGATAGTTGCACACGTGAAGCGCTATGATGATTTAAGTTTAGTATTGCAGCGTTAAGAGCTTGCCAGAGCAATTTGATAGCTCTTTTTCTAATTATGCATAAATAGCGAGCCTAAATTGATAGGGGATGAGTTTTTGTTTATTCTTCTTCTTTATCAATGTGTTAGTGAAAGTGAGTGTAGGAAGGTTTGAAAAGGAATTTAGGAGCAATTTCTTGGAGGAAGGACTTGAAGACTAGTTTGTTGGCCATAATCTTTTTTTTTTTTTAACTCTTATATCTATTTTATTTTTAGTTAACAACAATGTTGTGTTGTTTAATATGCAATTCAGTTGCTAAATTTGTCTTTTAATTTATGATTCAATTGTGGTGATTTGGGCCATAATAAATTGTGTCTAATAAGTATCTTTGCAAACAATTATTTCAGTTCTCTCTATGCTTAATTTAATTGTGATCAGGTCAATTATTGGCATCAATCCATACTCACTGTACTTTTCAGGATGTTAGATCCAAATTTGTTCGTAGATGACATTAGATCGTACTAATAGGTAAGCTCTAAGATTACACTTTGGAACTTGTCTGCGAATAGAAAGAAAGAGAGGGGAAAGTACTATATGAAGTAATTTGATGACATAAATATATGTAGTATACATGCTAAAAGATACAAAAAATCCGAATTGTTCATCTTCATCATTTAGCTTTTGAGATTTGAGGGCTACAAGAATAGTTACATGTGAGGTGAGTTTGTTTGAGAAAGTTGTTGCTGAGGTCATCAATGACCTGTGGTGGAGCTCTGGATTACCAAGGAGTAGTAGGCAAATGAGGATATGTTGTGGGAATAATGAGCTCCTAGGTTGGTTGACTATGATGGGAAAAATAAAACCCTCTTAGAACGATGTTTCTATAGCTAAGGCGAGAAACATAATTGGCAACACTTTGGTGTAAAGCGAGTGGTGAATTAAGAGCCTATTAATTTTGATAGAAGATAAGCTTAATGTCATTATCATATAAAATATGAATCTACTATCGAATGATAGGCTCATTACAAAATATAAAGTCATCATCAAATAAACATTATATAAACTATGAATGATATAAACATATTTTATCAAATAAACACTATCACTGATTACATATTATATTTTCATTATGAATCTACTATCACTGATATAAACATTATATATTTTCTTAATGAGCATATGAGTGATAAAACATTATATATAATTTTTTTCACTCATATTTTTGTTTAATGTCATTTATATTTGATAATGACTTTACACTATATAAGCTTTATTGCAAAATTTTAAAACTTAACATTAAATCATCAACAAACAAAAATAGCATATTATAATAACACAGTTCAGATCTGAATACGACACCCAAAAAAGAAGAAAAAAAATTTAAAAATGAAATACAAATGAATATTCACGTGCACAATCTTTGTGTCATGATTTTATTGGAGTCCGAATGAGAATTATTTCCGGACACCGCATAGAATAATTTCTCTCACATGAACCATTTCATTATCTATAGCAAACGTTTACATCAAACCATTTAGCCCATCAACATTGATCAACATACAAAGGTGAAATGCCTAACCCTAATGAAAGGACTTTTCTTCTTTCTAAGAAAAACCCTAGCGACTAACCCTAATGAAATGAGCTTCTTTTATTGTTCTTTCTGAAAAAAAAACCCCTAAAACAGGGAAACCTTATTCAAAAAGGGGAAGGTTGGCTAGCTTAGTTCCGGTCATAGCGACGAGAAAGTCTTCGATCTTCAGTTCAAATCCTTCGCCATTTGCCATATTCGGTACCCAGAAAGCGTGCTCCAATGCGGCAGCGACGGAGGCGGCGCGTTCACGGTCTATTGCGGCCTCGTAGGGCTCCCTGATGAAGAGCGCAGCGCTTTCGTCTCCCCTGAAACGTTTAAGAGGAGCGGAAGGGGAAACATCAGGCTTCCTTTTCATCATTAGAAGCGGAGGAGAGGCGATGGTGGCGGTGGGATGAAGGATGGAGCGGCGTCGGAGTTCTCCTCGAGTCCGCCGTGGTCGACGACGAATAATAGCAGTGGGATGAGGCGGTGAAGTAGGAGAAATTCCTGTAGGGAAGGTACATTCGGAATCGAAGACTGCCGGCTGTTCCTCGAGCGGTGACCAAGCCGTGAACGCCGTGCAAGAAGACATTTTGGAACCTCAGCAGAGAACGATCGTGAGATGGAGACCTAGCCAATGACGGAAGACAGTCCCACTGCTGGTTATTATTATTTTGGGACATTCAAGTCAAATTATTAAGCTTGGTGACGATTTTTTTGTTACTTTTTAAAGTAAATTTTTATAAAAAAAAATTTACTTTTTATGCAAAAAAATATTTTAATAAATAATAAAAAGGCCGTCCAAAAAAAAAACCGTTAAGCTTCAAATCAACAGATCAATGTAAACTGCAACTACCAATTATCAGTCATATATTTATTAGAATTATTGCATGAAAACTAGCGAGGGGCGGAATCAGCCTCTCATTTAAGGATGCATAAAATTTTCATATAAATTGATTGATAATTAAAAAAATAAAATAAATGCATAATTCAAAGCAAAATATTGTATTTCATTATGCTTGATAAATTGAAAAATGATTATAAGCTTGTTGCGGGCTAGAAAATACGCTGCGATAGAGGTTTAATTCTGCGTCTTAGCGTTGAACGGATAACTAGCTCACACACAGAGAACACAAGATTTTTAACGTGGAAAACCCTTGAAAAGGGAAAAAACCACGGGGCCTAGCCCAATTGAAAATGATTCCACTAGAACTTTGAATCGGTTACAAATGGTTGAATCACCTTCAGGGGTGTTCAGATTACAACTGGTTACTATCAAAAAGGAGTCGGGTGTTAGACCCAGTATCACTTGGAAGATCGGATGACGTGAGCTGAGCGTGGGGTCTGAATGTCGGGCCTTGAGTGACGTCGGGTCTTCGGCAGGACGTCGGGTCTTTGGCAAAACGCCGGGCCTTAAGCAGGACGTCGGGCCTTTGGTAGAACGTCGGGCCTTAAGCAGGACGTCGGGCCTTAAGAAGGACGTCGGCTTTTCTTGTAGTCATAGGTTAAGAGCCTACATGGGGTGAATGAATCATGTGGGTATGATTATCTAAAATTTAATATATAATATTATGAAATTTTCAGAATTAAATTCTTAAAAAAAATTGAAATTATATCACATTTAAATTAATTTAATATTTCTATTTAGCGCCTTAGTTTGTTGGTTGAGAGCTTTGGCTACCAACTAAGAGATTTGAGTTCGAGTCTTGAATATTTGATGTGCGATGTGTGCGAGTTTGACTTAATTGGCCTAAATGTAAAAAAAAAAAAAAACTATTTAACTAATAACTATTATTTTTCATTATTTTTAAAAAATTTTGACCAAATAAGTTGATTTATATAATTTTGCTTTCTCTATAGTAGCCTTATAAAACAGTAAGAAAGTCAAAGAGCTCAAACAACAACTCAGCAGTAGGCAGGTCCATTAAAAAGGCAATAAAATTGAACCCATATATGTTCATCAGGTTATATGAATTTAATTTTAATGGTATAAAATATTTATGATTAGACATTTTTAATATATTAAACTAAGTTATTATAAATATTGGAGATAGTTGGCATCAAATTAAAAAAAAAATATTTTAATTATAATATAAGAGTGTTTGCACTACTAATAAATCAGACTTTAGCAAACTTTTTTAACCTACTTCAGTAGTTTAAACACCTACTAAATTATTTGTAATGATTTAGAAACCGTTGTATTTGTGTTTGCTGAAAAAGCATTCACAGCAGTTTCTTGAGTGCTGCAATAGGAAAACTTCAACAACACTATTAACAGCTCTTTTAGTTGGAGTTAAAATTGCTGCTAAAAGACAACACAGATTAAAAATATATATATATAATGTCAAACAACTGATTCCTAGTTCTAGGATGGCGACGTGCAACAATCTTTTGGTGGTGCTCATACCTTTATGTCATTGAATCCAAAATCTTGGGCAAACCTGATCACTAGGCCAACAAATACTGGCATGGTACGGATTTGTTCTATCAGGCTAATCCTCGAGCTATAATACCAGGATAACATGAGCAAACTTGTAAGAGAGAAATACAACCATTGCGTTGTAGAAGAATATATTAGAGAGGGCATCATGTAGAAATGAGAACAGTTAGGGCTGTCAATATTGGACCCGATCCGAACCCGACCCGAAAATTTCGGGTTTGGGTTGACCCGAACCCGAAGTGGGTCGGATTCGGGTCCGAAAAACCGACCATTTGCAAAACCGGGTCGGGTTCGGGTTGACCCGGAAACCTGAGATTGACCCGGGAATGACCCGAAAAAATCTGTTTGCCCCGGCGTCCCACCGTCCCCGCTGCCCAGCCTGCCCTTCGTTGCTGCCCCGGCTGCCCACAGGCCACGTGACCGCGTCCGCACGTCGAATAGCATTGGAACTCGGACCGTTCGAGACTCGAGAGATCGAGCCGCGTGTCGAATCACGTCGCCTGCGGCCTGCCCGAGGCCCCAAGTCAAGTCGCCGCCAGCCCGCCAGCCCGCCAGCGTCCGCGCATCGAATCGCCTGCACCGCTGCCGCTGCCCGCAGCCGGAAAGTAGGACTGCGTGACCGCGTCCGCGTGTCGAAGCGGGTCGGGTTCGGGTCCGGAAAATTGACCCGTTTGTAAAAACGGGTCGGGTTGACCAGAACCCGAATAGTGCCGGGTCAGTTTCGAGTTCGATCCGACCCAACCCGAAACCCGAAATTGACACCCCTAAGAACATTAACTTAATTAATGATTTAGATTTCAACATAACAATAAAACTACATGTTTGAAAGAAACATATTAAAGTATAGTTATCAATAATTTAATATACAAAGCCCAAAGCTGTACTGTCCTCTCTTTATCAAGAAGCTATAATTGTGGAACTAATATATCCAACAAGTTACATAATTGATAAATGCTCAAGTAAAAATAAAATGCTCTCAACCATCCCACTGCATTATTTTTTTGCCTAAAAGTTTATAATTCGAAGTAAAGTCTAATGTAATCACAACCAATAAAAATTAAGGAAATCATCAAAATTTATAGGTGTTATGCGGTAGAAATAGGAACATTCATCTTCTATCCATTGGAACAATCATCATCCATCAAGCATGCAACTTGTACACCTCTGCAAAAAAATCTTTCTCATAGCATTATCGACAATCAAGAAGCCAAGTTGGTTCATGTGTTAGCACAACAATTGAGTCCTTGTCTCCAACCTACAACTTTTCCATAATTCAATAGTTAGTCAATATATTTAGAGAATGATTCGTTTGTCCTTGTCATTTATAGAACTAAGTCACTGTCACTGATATCAACCTCCAAAAAAATAGAAAAAAATGAATAGGATAGAAAATGAAAAAAGGATAAAAAATAGCTGAATCACTTAACTCTAATATAGAACTTAGAAACAAAAATTACATCTAAATATTTATCTAGAATTCAGAAAGAAGTACAGGCTAATAACTCTCCTTGGGGAAAAAATGACCATCCACTTGAAGGTTTCCAATACCAAAAATAAATAAATGCGTGCCACTCGAAAACAATGAGAAAGGACCATCCAGCAAGGGTGGACAAAACTATGACTATGATAAGTGGTCATCCAGCAAGGGTTGTCAAATGAACCAACAATATGAAGAGGTATGAGGATGTAAATGATTCATCATAGTTCTATAGTTGGGGACTACAGATCCATCAAAAAAACCTCCTAAACTTAGCATAATCAGATGAATCCAGAGAAGCAACAATCAAAGACCTAGAACAAAGAGAGTTCAGTAGCCCAATTAACATAAAAAACTGCATCATTATTTTGGCTCTTAGTGCAACACCCCTTTCCCTTTTCTATAGAGAAAGATTGGAAGCTTCACCTTCAAGCATTAAAATTAGAATGAATTTAGAGATGCTCAAATACATTCTTGTTTTCTTTATACTTAGACAAGCTGTAAATGATTTAGAGTGGCTCGAGCTAACATAATATTCAAGAAATGTAAAATTAAAGCATTATGAATTTACTTTCCAGACATAGCACCTTTATATTCGAGGGTAGAGAACACGAATAAGCATACAATTTTTTTACAAGAATGTCGTGCATTGATAACCCTTAGACCTCGATTGCATTTAAACATCAACATGACGAGCTCAAAGAGAAGAGTGCCCAAAAAATTCTTCGTAGTGCCCAAAATAATTAGTTGAGACTAATGCATTGAGGAAATTTTATGTACGTGCAACTTTTGTCCTTATTACTATTAACCAACACCTTGACAATCACTACATGAAAATCACTTATTACCGGCGGAATTTTCCGGCGGCTTTCCGGCAGATTTCCGGCGGTTTTTGACGGCTTATTCCCTACAAAATTTTTCGGCGGCTTTCCGACGGATTACCGGCGGCTTTTCGACGGCCAGTTTTCCCCGCAAAATTTTGCGACGGCTAATTTCCCGCAAAATTATCCCGCGGAATTTTCCGGCGGCTTTCCGACGGCTTTTCCAATTTTTCGGCGGCTTTTAAAAATTTAAAGAAAAATGAATAAATTTTAAACTATTTAAATGATTTAACAAATAATTATTAAAAATTATATTAACTATTTAATTAATATTCATTTTAAAATTAATTAGTTAGTTAATTTTTATTTTATATTAAATATAAATTTTTATTTTAAATTAATTAGTTCCATTTTTTATAATTAAAAATTAATTAGTATTTTAATAAATTATGAAGTTATTAATTTATTTTAATTAAATTTTAATGATAATACTTTATTTTAATTAATTTCTATTTATTATTAATTTTAATTAAAATAATTTAGTTGAAGTAATTACTAATTTTAATTTTTCATTTATTATTAATTTTAATTAAATATACTTTTAGTTTTTAAAATAAATATTAATTTTTTGAAAGAATATAGTTTAAATAAAAAATATTCAGCATTTTATCATATTTTGCCTTGCAGCAAAATGGTAAGAGTTTAATATGAATCACATTTTTCAGGTGGACAGAGTTCGAATCCCACCATGCGCACGGGCAGGCGGGGCAGGCTTCGGTCAGCGCGGGAATGCAGCGGGCAGCGCGGGATTGAGTCTGGGCAGTCGGGCAGCGGGCAGATTGGGCGGGGCTTCCGGGCGGTCGGTCAGGGCGGGAATTCAGCGGGCAGCCCGAGAATGAGTCCGGGCAGGCGGGTAGACTCCTGTGCAGGCGGGCAAAAAAAAAATTTTTTTTTTATTTGACCGGCGGTCTTAAACCGCCGGTTAGCCGCCGGAATAAATTGCCGCCGGAAAAAACCGCCGGAATTTATTTTCCTACGCCGTTTTTACCGGCGGTTTTTTAACCGCCGGAACATTAAAAAACCGCCGGAAAGGGCTCACTTTCCGCCGGAAAAGGCCGCCGGAAATGGGCGATTTTCCTGTAGTGAATTTACAATTCAGGCATTATCACGAAAGCTTCTCCCATCAACATAATCATCCTGAATTACCACCGACCCTAAAATGATTATATTTGCTCAATTTGTTTCTTATGAAAAATATCTAGCACTTGTTCGGATGAATGACGGTGATAGATTCGGTGTTGATGACCGATTCTGCGGTGTATTAGGCACCGGGATGGACAAATTTTGTCGTGGATGCTCACCATGAGATCTAGGAATGGAGGTCAATGAAGCAGCAAAAGAAATTTGAATATGGAATGAGTCAACTAAGTCAGGAAAGGGGGAAGAATACCTAGGACCCGTCCAAATGAACGAAGATAAACGATTTGGCATTGAAGACAGATTTGGCAGCGACGATGGATTCGGCCACAAATTCAACGTTGGGATGGCCAGATTCGACCGTGGATGCTCACTAAATGGAGATCTAGGATGATGGTCGATAAAGTAAAGAAGTAATACTAAAGGTTTTGGCTGTTGATTCTTTCTAATTTGATCCTATCATCCCAAATGATAATAATATCATCCAAGATGATTTGCTTAATTGTGGCTGCCTTAACCACGATGCCCTAATTAGGGTTTTTGTTTTTAACTGATCATCCAGGACGATATGGGATCGTCTGGATGATATGATCGAAAATAGAAAACTCTAAAACAGTCAAAATTTTTCCCACAAGTATGGTGTGCAAGGTTACTTAGCATCAAGACCCACATTGTTAATGGACTCAAAAAAAGTAAAAGACACTTGACATACATTACAAGCTGACTTAGTCCTGATCTACCTAATCTTGAGCTGGTTCGATTTGTAATTTGATCTTATGGACTTGAAATGTTAGTAGGCAAGGCAGTCGTAGAAAAAATAGAAATATTTGTTATCATCAAAATTATATTCCCTAAAATCAGATTCGCAACAATGCTCACTAAATGAAGATCTAAGATGACGGTCAATAAAGTGAAAAAGCAATACGGAATGAGTCGGCTAGGTCAAGAAGGAGAAATAATAGTTGAGATTTTAGCAGCGGTAAAAACAACTAATAATACTTATCTATTATTGAGGTTTGTAAAATACTCTATAACCTGCTGTGAAAGCATTGAATTTTTGGAAGTGTAGGTATTAGTTTTTTTTTTGTAATATTTTTTAAATTATATTTGATTATTATATTTTTAAACTAATTTCTTTTTTATTTTTTAAATAAGGTAAATTATTTTAATTTATGTTTAAATAATTTTAATATAATTTAATTGTTTTAAAAATAACTATTATCATTATCCACCATCATTGACCATTGTCACCTTCATCGACAATCATTTCCAAGGATCATCACTATGCCATCATTGTTGTAGCACTTATTATCCATGCCACTATTGTCCTCCACTGCCTGCATCATCATTAGTGGCAATCACTCCACCAACTATAGTCACTTCAATAATGACTATTACCATTATCTTTCTCAACTATCACTCTGTTAATGATCATCATTACTCTAGTTGTTGTAACTATCAACTTACATACTACAAATATTCTTCCTCCAATCATTTGTTTCCTTGTTTGTTATAGTTAGACATCAAATCATATTTATTTGGGGATCACCTATTAACTTTAACCCTTTTCAAAAAGAAGGGTATCATCATAAACTTCTTTTGGGCCATCATCTACAACAACCTCAAGTCCTTCTAGAAAAGGAGTTTAAGCTTTATATTAGATTTGTGTATGATCCTTTTTGTGACAATTAAGAAAACAATTTCCTTCTTTTAGAGCTCCCATTAGTATCGGGCTAGCCGGTGGCATGGTTCTAATAATGGACTTATGGTATGAAATGGAGGGGGCTTGTCCTTTTCACCTTCAAAGAGAATCAGATTTCTTTTGATTTTCTACTAATAAAGCATAATAAAAGTATTCCTCCAAGGTTTGGGATTGAATAACTCTACTTCATTCCTGATAATCATCTTAGATTCACTGACAAACTTATGGGCTAGTGGCCAATCATTATCAGCACAACCAGCCCTAGAAATTTGGTCTTTAAAAGTATTTAGATTTTTAATTACAAGGATGCTACCTTATCTTATAATTAATAAGTCAGTAATTGATTCTTAACATCTTCTTTATTTCAATTCAAATAAAAGTGGTTGTCCCTGACCTCTACTTATTGGCTAAAGTATGTGTCCAATAAATCCTAACATGTATGATCAATTTTATTTTAGAAAAAGAAACTCTTTCACAATCATTCATTTTAAACTAGTCAAAGAAGTCATCCATTTGAACTAACTAGTCTAGGAAGTTATTCGGGTCATTAGTACCATCATAGGTGAGAGCTTCAACTTTAACTATCCTAAAGGTATCATTATAATCATCATAACTCCTATAAGGATAGTCTCTCCTACCTCCATTCTTAAGTTTGGGTTATCTATTATTAGGTTGGTCATCTCCTAGGTCTATATAATAATCACCATCTTCTAAAGGTGTATTATGATTTTGGGCAAGGCATGAGGCATGATTTCTAATATTTTGTATATAATTTAAAATAGCTTGCATGTACATAAGTTTTAGTCTCCTAAAATATTTTCTTGGTCTTATAATTTTCTTGAGTCCTAAAATCTAAGGAATCAAATATTCTGGTTAAAATTTTAATATAAAATTTAGAAACTAATTTAGATGTTATGAGATGATTTTTTAAAATATGAATAGAGTTGAGAGGGAAAGATATATACATGAGAGAGTGAAAGTTAAAATATAGATTTAAAAATAAAATATATTCAAAGTTTAATGAACCTTTAGGTGAGGACGGGAGTACAAAACCTCTTATATCCCAAACTCTTCTTAGGTAGTTTAAAACTTTTTGAATAAAGTTCTTTTAAACTTTAAATGCACTAAATTTTATACACATATATTCTTACACATGAAATTTTAAATGCATGAAAATATGCCTAGACCTATAAGCCTTAATTCCTTAAGATTGCAATCATGTCAAATCTTGAAAAAGAAACAACCTAATTTACCATAAATAGTGAACATAGAAAACAAAAAAGGTTACATAAAGTTTTGTATGCATAAGGGTACAATTTTAGTAAATTGGAGGTGGTGCTAAAGAAGGTTATGTAAAGTTTTTTATGCATCAAAGTAATGTATATTTGAGGTGGAGCACACTCATACCAAGCTTTTTACTCAAGAAAAAAGTTTATTGATGGGTTCATTTAAGGATATTTGCTAGGCTTTATGGTGGAGCTCATTAACTACATCTCATGTATTCATCATAAACTTGTGAAATGATATAATTTATATCTAAGATATTACTATTATAAATATATCATAGATAGATTAACTAACCAAACACTTTCTAGATAAACTATCAGGCTTTTAGAGTTAAGTCCACTATAAAAAAAATTTCCTAAGTTGTCAAGAAGTTCTAGCCAACAGACTTTTTCCTAGATTTATTATGATAGCAAACATGAAGGTGGTTTTTATTGTTTTGGTGATATTAATAGCTAAAGTCTATGGATATTTAGTTTAATATCAAGAGATTTGTTCTAGACTTTATGGTTGAATGATGAAGCTGGGTACATGGATATATTAGCAGGAATACCAAGACTAATTCAGTTTGGGTTAGTTTTGTCTATTTTGGAAGATCACTTTATGGAGTAAGTTTTATGTGAGATAAATGACTAGAAATGAAGGTGAAATGTTAACTTAGGATGTACATGTAAACTTGTGATATAGATTTGATGGTAGGGTTTAGTAGAGTTTAAGAGGGTTTTGAAGTGTAGGGAATATGAGTAGGTCCAAGTATTCCCTAGTTGGGCTGATGGCTATGTGGAACTGTTTAAGATAGTTTTATAACTTTTATTGCTGGATTATTGGTCTTAAAAGATGCTTATAAAGTAGAGAAAGTACTATGAAGAGTTTAAAGTAGGTATTCAAGAGGAGTTATGAATAATAAAAAAGAAATAAATATAATTACCAAATTTTATAAAAAAAGTATAGAATTGAAGCCACCAAGAACTAAGCAAATGAAGAGCACTTCTCCAAAAGTTTTTTCATTCCAAAAACTAAAACTTATAATGCATAGCACCCTATATTTATTGGCATTATAAGACTTACTTAAGAAAGAAAAAAATGGAGCAAAAAAGGGAGGGATATGGGGGTTAGTGGGCATTAAAGATGAGTTCCAACTACCCATTTTTCAATGTCTCATCCTTGCATAATTTTTTCATGGATGACCATAAAAACTTTTAGATGGAAAATAAAATATAAAATACTATTTAAAACTATGAGATCTTTAATGGGCTTTTGACCTAGCTCTTACAATTGGGCATTTTTTTATCCTTTCATCAGGCTTTGGTCTTAACTTTTATAATTGGATTTTTAGCTTAATTATCTCCATCTATATGATGTGCTACATCATTTGATCTATCAATGTCATCTGACTTGACTCTCAATTTCACATGCTAGATCTTGTGAAACCTCATTTAAAGAATGCGAAGCCAAATAAAATGACAATCTTATTATAGAAAAATTTCTTTCAAAAAACTTCATCCATCAGCTATTTGAAGCACCCATATCTCATTGTTGTATCTTTGCATGGTTCAGCATATAGTCTCTATAGTAGATCATTATGTGCTAATGTCAAAACAAGTGTAAAACAATAATAAACTTTATTGGACTTCGCCTTCAGCTCTCTAGAAATTTATTTGCAGACATTTCAATAGGCTAGTCTCAACAATGTCGATATATGGCTAGAAAATAAGGAGATAAGAAATAGTCAGAATGGCAAGTTGCAACTAGGTAGGGTGTATCTTTGCAACCAATCATGAGGTCCTTAAATAAGATATTCCAATGATGCTATTCCTTCACACTTAAACAATTACTTTCTAATTAATATATATTTATTATGTATTACAATTAACCAACATTAATTTGACACTTATTCTCATTGGATACTCTATTTTCACCAACAACTAGAAAAGTTAATTGAATGAATGTTCAACTGTATCAATGTGACAGGTGTATGACTGCAATTCTGAAAGATATATCATAAAACCTATTTGTATGACATGAGAGGAGGAATTGGATACAATCATCACTAGTTATTATTACTTCCTTAAAAAAAATCAAAATTACAATCTGGTGATGTCTTGCAAACTACATCATCATTTAAGATATCTAATATAGCAACTATTTTTTAATTACTTATGTTTTCATACTATGGATTTTATAAATACTACATTCCCTCTTATTCTAAAAAATTCTATCAAAGTTCTTCCTGTAATTATTTTAATTATGTATCATTTGATTATTTGACACATATCTACTTAGTAGTCATTACATTCAATTTTAATTATTTCATCCATTAAAATTTCATAGAAAATCATTTACTAATGCTACTCAACTCATGTCTAGTTCGTACATAATGCTTATGTATGCAAATTAAGAGTCTATCTGAGATAATTTTCTTGCTGGTTTGCTATTTCATGATGCAATCACAGTTTTATTTTGCTACTGCTTTCTCATTGCTTTTAAAATTTTGTGTGATAAGAAGTGATTTTTTATAATAACTTTTAAAAAAATTATTTTCTCCATAACAATTTTATAGTCACCTTAAAAAAAAAACTATAATAATCCCAAATATAACCTAAGGCTACAGATAAATGGAGTTAATTCGAGTACTATAAAGACTCAAAAGTAGTTAGTAAAATTGAAGAATAATTAAAAAGGGTTTATAATATGATTATAATTTAATCAAGTAATTTTGTTCAAATTCAAATAGGAAAATGGACAAATTTCTTATAATAAATAAATAAATAATTGATTGATATAATTTTAGAGCAAACTATTGTGGTCGTGAGGAATCGAGCATGCCATTAAGAACAATTATAAAATAATATGTTAAAAAGCATAAACATTATTATTAAGAATAATAATTTTATAATATGAGAAGCAAGGCCAATTAAGGCTTCGTTTGAGAGAGGTTTTTTTACGACTTTTTAAAATAGCTTTCTAGTTCAAAAAATTTTTGCACTATAAAATTGCTTTTGAAAATAGTAAGGAAAATATCACAATTAAAGCTTAGATGTGAAGGCAACACTGAGAGAGTAAGATGAAGTGAGTGAGCAACAATAGTAGAGGAGGACCTACCATTTTTTCCCTATTAGACTAATTATTTTAATTATTTTGGCCGACTTAATAAATACATTTGTTCAAAATTTTAAGAAAAAAATGTATTTTTTATTTCATATGTAAAATTATAGTTACTCTAATGTTATTTTGCTTATCCTAAAAAAAGAAGCTAATAATACCCCTAAACAATGAGAGATTATTCTGTGTGGCCTCCGAACGCATACACATTCGAAGGCAAATCCGGACACACCATGTCACCCAATGCATTATACATTGGGTGACGTTGCACGTCCGGATTAGCATCCAAATGCCGCACCTAATAGTTTTACCTAAACAACAGGGATCTATGAAGGGAAAGACCTAACAAGAGGAGTTAGGATACTACATAAGTGAGTGCTACAATAACATATAGCTAGCTTATGCGCAAGCAGTCCAAGAAGGGCGCAATGAGTGACACCATGAGTTGTTTATGCATTAGTGGCATAGATAACTTGTTTGTTGTTCAACTGGAATTTAGTTTAGAAGCATAATATTAAATTCCATGATGACTTGGATATTTCTCAAAATTTTTTTTTTCAAAAGATATAACTTATTTAATATTTATACATTATATGTATTTTTATTAGGTTGGGTTAAACACTTTCTCCCTCTCTTTTTTTATTTTTTTCATATCATTTAGCACTTTCGGCACTTTCAATCTTCATAATTCAAACACTTGAGGTTGAAAGAGTTGCGCCTATATGAGTATGTTATTTTGATTACGGTGAGATTAAGGTTTCGTTTGGGACAGCTTTCTTAGTGCTTCTTAAAGCGGCTTTCTAGTACAAAATTTTTAATTTTTGTTTTAGAAAACCGCGTTAAGAAGTAGGAATAAAACCGTCCCAAACGAAGCCTAAATATTTCGAAGGTGATAACATCATCTCCTTCTCAACCTATGTGGGCAAGTATAATTTGTGAGCTAGTGCTCTATTGTAGCCTTGATGCATATTCTCCAATATGCTTATATAAGAATTAGAGCGCACACACATGACAATTGTAGATAAGCACATCTTGTCCTCAACTTGCCTATAGCCATTTATAAGCTTAGTGCACATCTTAAACATGCCATCAACCCATCATAGTTTGCAATTCTCGAGTCTTCTTTTCTTATTCACTATTAGACATTGCTATATTTGTGACTTTAATACTTCATATGATCTCTAATTTTTTTAGCCATATAATTATCTTATTTAATTGGAGCTTATTTAATTTTATTAATTTTCATGTTGATTTTGACCCAATTCAAAAATTATAATTATTTTTAAAAAACAAAGCTGTAAGAAACTTGCCCCAAATTAAATCTTAGTTAGATTACAATCCTAATGTAATAAAAATAAAAATAAAAATAATAATAATAATAATAATAATAATTAAAATCTTCCACCTTTCTTGCTTAATTGGTTTGTTCAATTTATCAAATGATTTTATATGGTTATCATCCAACGCATTAATTTACCATGATCTTATATATCGCAATTATCTTTATTTTGAGAAACTTTCTTATTAAAAAATTGGTGGGGATTAAACAAATGTACTCATCAATATTCTATGATTGGAGCCACGCGAAACATGGAGTAAACCTTTTACTCACGTGTACTTCTTAAGAAATTATTTGGTTCGGACATCGGATACGGTTTACTGTCCAGAGACGAATCATGTGCAACCACGTTATCTAGTACCGAGCAGTATCGAGAAGTATCGAGCTTGGTACTGAACAGTACCGAGCTCAAATCCTAATAGGGGTTGATGTGGCGCATTTTTATTGATCTCTGGATGAAGTCCGGTGTCCGAAATCAATAATTTCCCGTACTTCTCAGATCCAACAACTGTAGCATTATTAGCTGTCGCTAGCTCAATAACATGATAAATGTGCCCATAAAAATATCCAGAATTACTCCATCGACATTAAAGAACATCATATAACCCGAATGATTTTGAACTAAAAAATTTTGATGTAAAAAAATAAAGATAATTGATATATCATAAAAAAAAATTTAAATTTTGAATTTAATAACATATGTTTATTTAGAACATAAAATTTCAGAGGTAAATCTGAAATAATCTGAACTATAACATCAAGAAATTAATAGTCAAAATGAGTGTCTTGATAAGACTAATCCATTAGTACTAATAAATTAATAAGTCAATGTTGAAGCCTCAACCTCTGGAGCGGCGCTGTGCCAGATGGCTTGTTAGAGTGTCACGACACCCATCTTTTGTAGCAGCGCGTTCAGGCAGTTAACAGAGACTCATGGGAGGAACATCACGTCGAGCCTGCCCAACCTCATAGCGGAGTCAAGTTAGTACCGCCGATATGCTTTTTCATTATTGTAATGTCGCGGTGCCACTTTATCTAGCGTCGTGACACCTGAGCCAGTTTGTGTGAGAAAATATAAATAGTTTTTTATTCTTTTGAAAGAAAAGATGAATGAGAGGAAAGTGGAGAAACGTTTAATGTGGAGAAACATTTAGTGAAGTAGCTGGTCATCTGGGTAATGACTAAACAATACTTAGGAGTGGAAGAGAGTGTGGAGAGTGAACGAGTGAAGAGGAAATCATTCTAGAAAGAGTCCACTTACATGATTTTTTTGAGATTCTCATATATGGGTGATTTTTTTTTTCATTTTAATTTAAATTTTGTTTGTATCTCTTCTTGAAAGAAAGTAATGAAAAGTGTTTTGATCGAAATTTATTTTATGGCCGGCTAACTTCTTAATTTTGAGTTGATGATGAGAATAATCTCTGTATTTCTTAATATAGACTAATGTATATAAATATGAATAGTTGTTCTCAATTACTCTCATGCTTAATTTAATTCATGCAATGATAATGTATGAAGATAAAATTTAGTGTGATACATTATTTTGATGGAGGAATGTCAGAAGAATTAGGAGGATTGTGATAGAAAACATTCATGCAAAGACATACAATAAATAGGTTTCTAGAGTCAATGGAGAAATAACCACTATAGAGAGGTGAAAACCTTTTTTACACATTTACACGATTGATAGATATCCAAGGGTACATAAAATCTGATTCACAATTATTATAAATGAGCATGCTTAGGAAAGCATAGGTTCACCGACTATCATCAATCCAAAACATCTTAATTTCTATTTGTCTTAACTTTTTATTACATGTTTTTGTAGTGGTAGCACACACCTTTATTTTATTGAATAGAATAAATTTTGTGGTTTGAGTAGGCAGTACTAGAGATAGTTGTAGCACACTTATGTCCACGTAAGATCGACACTCTTCTTATACACTTTATTACTTGATTGACATGTGCACTTGCGTAACTAAGAATATTTCACACGCATATTTAGTAGCTGCTAAAGCCACACAACCTATCAAGTTTTTGGTCTCATTGTCGGAAACACAAAAGTGTACTTTTTACAATTTTATTTATATTATCAAAAAAACCGGATAGTTAATCTTGCTTTTATTGTTTTGTTTTTAATTGGTTAGTTATATTTATGTTTGTATTTGCCACTCGTGAAATTTTGAACTTGTGATTATTTTCATAATTGTTGTTTCATTTATTTTTCAGTCGAATTTAATCTACTATTTGTTGATTGATGTTTGTATTTTCCACTCGTGAAATTTTGAACTTGTGATTATTTTCATAATTGTTGTTTCATTTATTTTTCAATTGCATTTTATCTACTATTTGTTGATTGTGTATGTATTATATATCTAGTAAGAGGCATTTGTTTTTTGATCTAAAAATAGAAATGACCCTTACAAAAAATTGAAATACCAAAAAGAATGCAGAAGTAAGTATTGGCGAACCAAATCTTGATCAAGACTAGCCTGGACCACTTAGGGAGTATGTCAATCCATCAATAGATGGAATCTATTAGATTATCAATCGACCTACTATCTGAGCCAATAATTTTGAGCTGAAAGTCGCCATTATCCAAATGGTTTCAAATTCTTAGTTTAGAGAAACTCCTGATGAGGATCTAAATATGCATTTTACTAGTTTCTTTGAAATTTATGCAACATTCTAGTACAATAGAGCCAGTGATGGCGCCATTAAACTTCAATTATTTTCTTTTTTTATTAAAAAAAAGCTAAATTATGGTTGAATTCATTTCTCTCGAGTTTTATAATCACTTAGAATGAGTTGACACATAAGCTCCAGGAAAAGTACTTTCCACCTTTAAAAATTGCTAAGCTTAGTAACAATATTACTTTATTTTCCCTTATCATATATTGCATGATTAATTGATGATTTAGATATTTTATAATGGTCTTGTAGGATCATGTTAGTCTATAATTGATGTGTTAACCCATCAATTATTCTTTTTTATCTAAATTGGAAAAATATTCTTTTTTATCTTTTATAATTATAATAATGACCCATCATAGTGATCTAATTTCTTTTATCAGTAACATAAACTAGCAGGTAAAAATTATTCTATTTATCTAAATATCAATATACATATGTATTCATATTCCAAAATCATATACAATTGTCATAAGTTACACAATTTCAGCATGCAATCTGTTAGCTTCTTACTACAAAAGAATAAATAAACAAAATAATAGAAAAAAAAAAACTTAAAGGATCCTGTAACTGATCAATCTCACACTCGCAATCCTCTGCCGAGACTTACAATCATTTAAATCGTATATAATAAGCTAAAAATCCTAGCATGTCACAAATCGTACAACTAAAGTCAAAGCACGATAAGAAGCAGATGTATGTCAAGTAATAATAGTCAATATGATTTTGAATCAGTATAAAAATAATAAATCACAATTAATAGTAGAAAATCTATAAAATAATATGGTATATAAGCTAGTAAAATAGTACAATACAAAAATAGTAGAATATATAAACTAATAAATTAATAAATTAGTATATCAGTAGATCAGTAAATCAATATAAAGGTTGAATCAAATAATTAGTAAACAATCCTTCCCAAATTTTATGTCATAGCAGTAAAAAAATCATGTAAATCAAATTAGTATACACATGAGATTCAATCATTTTATATAAGTATCAAATCAGTATCCTATATCATATGCTCAATATCACTTGCTCAATATAGGGATCATATACTCAATAACAATAACTTAGATTAGTAAATAGTGATCAATAACAATAATAATAATAGTGAATCAATAATGTCAGTAATAATATTAAGATCATTATTATCAGTAATAGTGTCAGTGCTATTAATAATAATATAAATATTCATAAAATTGATGGCAATGACAATAAAATAGTGAAATAATAGTATAATATTTAAATAGTATAATAAAATGGTATTGTAATTATAAATTAGTGTAGTAACATGTATTCCAATAATCACAATAAACAAGTATGGAGTTCTAGCTTATGTGGTATATTTTTAGCAATCGATAATCAGTTATTAGTAACTGTTGGCTCAGTTAATAAAATCATCACTCCTTTCCTATCACCATAATAATAAATTCTTACAACTCCCTATCAACAAATCACATGAAGTACTCAAGGATAACACCAAATCACAATATTTAAAGGAAAGCTCATCGACCCACCATATTATAGAGGTTAGTTAATCAACAACAAATGTAAGTAAAATCATATTTACTTATCCTCACACATACTACTATTACAACATTATAATAGTAAGAGAAACTAGCTATTACTCAATCACATGCTCATATTCATTCGTAATGTTTATATTAGTAGTATGCTTACATAAAAATACCAGTATATCTAATTTGTATAAATCATTCAAAATGCAATAACTTTAATTTACCCAATAAAATCACACAATCAACTAATCAAAATATCCTGAATGATTAGTATTATTATTATATAAAAAATTATACAATAAAATATCACAAAACTAAGACAAAAGGTAATAAATTCAATTTAAAAGAAGTCAGATGGTGGAAAAAAATCATTAAAAATAAAGGTTGGAAAATAGTCATTTACCATATTTTGAGCAATTTTTTATAAAAGCAGTGAAGCAAATTAATGGCCAAAATATGAACTTCCACTTTTTTCTCTCCTCTTTTCTCTCCCCATCACTTATATATATATATATAGTAGTGCACCACTACCCATCACTGCATGTTGGATCCAAAATTACTATAAACTAGATGCTTCAGTATCATGATAGAGATTTTTGGTGCCACTGCTCAAGAGCTGATGCCTCAGCTCTCACAAGCTCAGTAATGCAACACTTCAGTTCTAACAAAATTTTAATTTTTCATTTTAAATTTATTTTAAATAAATTGAGTTATTACACAGCCACAGGATCTTTGATGTCAAAACTTTATGATGAGGCCTATGCATTGATATAGGAAATGGAAACAAACAACTTTTAGTTGCCTTATGATATGATGAATTCTAAGAGAGTAGCAAGTATTCATAATTTAGGTACTTTATATATTTTGAGTGTTTAGATAGTAGCCATGCTTAAGAATTTAGACAATCTTAGAGTTAGTATAGCATCATGGTCACCAATGCATTTAGATGAAATTAACATGAATTTTATTAGTGATTTTAGTTCTCAAGGGATAGAGAATGTGAATGTAATTTGAAGATAAAATAATTCTTATTCAATTTTATATAATCCAAGTTAGTGGAACCACTCTAATTTAATTGGAGTAATAAAAATGGTTAAAATGAGTTGAATGCAAATTGGTCTAATCCTATAGAACCTTTGATTAATCTGTAGCAGCCTATAATGAACCCTTGAGCTTCTTATTCCCCAGGCTTTAATGAGATTAATCAATATAAAAATAGTAAGACATACTTTAAAGGTTTAGTGGTTATGATGGAAAACCAATTACAAAGTCAAGCTACTACACCTAAAAACATAGAAATTTAAATAGGGCAACAAGCTAGTTTGATTAATATTAGACACTGTGATTAGCATCACAATCTTAATAAAACAATTAGAAGAATATTACAATATTGTTCGATTAAGGAATGGGAAGGAATTGGGAGATCCCTATAAGGACATATATCAACCTCAGAAAGAATTTGTGAAAGAAGAGCCTTTAGTGATTGAACACCCAAAAAAATAACCTGAACCAATTAAAGAAATTGAAAGACTTATTAAGAAATTTGTAGAGATACCACCACCACATTTTCCCTAAAGGTTAATTAAATAAAATTTGATAAATAATTCTCTAGGCTTTTGGATAAATTTAAAAAATTTACCATTAACATACGCCTCTCAGAAGCCTTAGAGCAAATGCCCACTTAAACTAAATTCATGAAAGACATTCTTATTAAGACAATAAAACTTATGCAATTTGAAATTGTAGTATTGATTGAGGAATGAAGTACTATCATATAGAAGAAGCTCCAAAAAAAGTTAAAGGATTGTGGTAGTTTTACCATTCCTATGACTATAGGGGATAAATTATATGGGAGAGCATTATGTGATCTATGATCCAGCATCAACCTTATGCCTTTGTCTATTTTTAGAAGATTAAATTAAGAAAAGATCCAACTCACAATAGTCACCCTTCAACATACTGATAGATCATTTATTTATCCTAAAGGGATGGTAGAAGATGTTCTTATTAAAGTAGATAAATTTATCTGTCCTATAAATTTAAGTATCTTAAATATGGAGGAGGACATGGAAATACCCATTATCTTAGGGAGACCCTTCTTAGCAACAAGGAAGGCAATAATAAATAGTCATAAAGAGGAACTAACCATGAGATTAGAAGATTAAGAAGTGACTATAAATTTGCTTAAGTTCATGAAATTTTCTAGCGATA
This sequence comes from Dendrobium catenatum, assembly GCF_001605985.2. Classification (NCBI taxonomy): domain Eukaryota; kingdom Viridiplantae; phylum Streptophyta; class Magnoliopsida; order Asparagales; family Orchidaceae; genus Dendrobium; species Dendrobium catenatum. Next base: position 238,056 of record NW_021319019.1, on the reverse strand, counting down.
AGAATAAGGATTTCTTCAGGGTTGATTTGGAAGAAATTATTGTTGAAGACTATAAGGAAGAACTTTTATCAAATGATAGTTTGGAAGAATCCATAGATGAGAATTTTAAGGAGTTAAAAGTTTGTTGGAAAAAATTGAAGGATGTTTAGGGAGAGATATAAAACTTTGGATACCATATCTTTGGGTAGAGCTTTAAGACCGTCTATAAAGGAAACACCTACTTTTTATCTTAATTCCATGCCTAACCATCTTAAGTATGCATTTTTTTGTAGTAACTTAACTTTTCCTATCATTATTTCTTCTTCTTTTTTGGAAGAAAATTAGGAAGGTAAGTTGATTAGGGTTCTAGGAGATTATAAGAAAGCTTTTGGATGTACCACAACTAACATCAAAGGAATTAGCCCATCAATGTTCATGTATAGAATTTTGATGGAGGAAAATTCCTTACAAAAGTTGACTCCCATAGATGAATGAATCTATCCATGAAGGAAGTGTTTAAGAAGGAAATACTTAGTTAGATGAAGAAATTATTTACCCCATTTTTTATAGTTTTTGGATGAGCCCTATTCATTGTGTTCCAAAAAAGGGTGTTTTGGCTATAGTATCCAATGAATATACTAAGTTTATTCGTACTAGGATAGTTATTAGTTGGAGTATTTGTATTGATTATAGATAGCTGTATAAAGCCATTAGGAAAGATAATTTTTTATTGCCATTCGCTGACCATATGTTAGATAGGTTGACAAAATATTCTTTCAATTATTTCTTAGATATATATTCAGGGTACCACCAAATTCCTATATCACTTGCAGACCAGGATAAAATCACCTTCACCAATCCCTATGAGACGTTTGCTTTTAGAAGGATGTCCTACAACTTTTCAGCTATGTTTGATGCCTGTTTTTTATTTAATAGAGCAAAATATTAAAATTTTAATGGATGACTTTTTTGTATTTGGCACTACCTTTGATTCTATCCTTGATCATCTAACCATTGTGCTTAAAAGATGTGTGAAAATAAATTTAGAGTTGAATTGAGAAAAGTGCCAATTCATGATGACTAAAGGGATAGTACTAGCACATAAGATTTCCAATAGGCGGTTAGAGGTGGATAAAACTAAGGTTTAGGTTATAAAAAACTTCCATCACCTAATTTAGTCAAATGTATTTGGAGTTTTTTAGGGTGTGCTAGGTTTTTAAGGAGATTTATCAAAAAATTTTAAACTTTTCAAACTTTTGTGTCATTTATTTAAAAAGGATGTTCCATTTGTATTTGATATTGCTTATCATGATGCCTTTAAAATTTTAAAATAGCATTTATTCATGTCACCTGTTATTGTTGCACATGATTTATCTTTATAATTTGAATTAATTTGTGATGTTATTGATTATATTATAGGTGTTGTTCTTGGACAAAGGAAAGAAAAAAAAAAACTTTCATGTTATATCTTACACGAGTGGAACTTTGAATACTGCATAATGTATTTATAATACTACAAATAAAAAAAAAAAACTAATAGCTATTATTTTCTCCTTTGATAAATTTAGTTCTAATTTAATTGGCACTAAGGTTATTATATATACAAATCATTCTACAATCAAATATGTTATGACAAAAATGATAGCAAATCTAGATTTGTGAGGTGAATATATTTGTTCTAAGAATTTGATGTAAAAAATCTTGGACATGAAAGACACTCATAACCAAATTGTTGATCATCTCTTAATACTTGAATCTATAGGCATTTCTCTCATAAAAAATGACATTTATGAGTTTTTTTCATGATAAGCAGTTATTTTCTTTGCATATAAGTAACTTTCCATAGTATGTTGACTTTGTGAATTTTTTTTTGTGGTGTGATTCCTTTTGACATACCATATAATAAAAATGTAAGTTTTTTACATGATCCCAAAACTTTCTTTTGGGATGAACTATAATTATTTAAGAAATTTGATGTTCAATTCATTAAGAGATGTATCCCTAAGAAAGAAATATGACCTATAATTAGAGAATGTCATAATTCACATTATGGAGGGAATTTGTGAGAAGTTGGAACTATTATAAAATTTTTAAATCAAGATTCTATTGGCCTACTTTATTTAAAGATTTTAATGATTATGTTAAGAAGTGTGATCAATGTCAAAGAGTAGGCAATATCACTAGAAGAAATAAAATGCCCTTAAATTATGTCTTAGAAGTGGAATTGTTTTATGTTTAGGGACTTAATTTTATGGGTCCATTTATGAAATCACACACACACACACACACACACATATATATATATATATATCCCCAAACTGATGCTCATGCAGTGTTTAAATTTTAAAAGAAAAATATTTTTTTCTAGATTTGGAATGCTTAGAGTTTTAATCACTCATAGGAGAAGTCATTTCTATAATAAAAGAATGGAAGAAGTAATCATTAAATATGGTATTTAACATAGGATTGCAATAAATTATCATTGCCAAATTAGTGAACAAGTTGCAATCAATAATAGAGAGATTAAAAGAATTTTAAAGATAATTGTGAGGTCTAGTAGGAAAGTTTTGGCTATAAGATTTCCTGATATATTATGGGCCTATAAAATTGCTTTTAAAACACCTATTAGATGTCTCTTTATGGCTTAGTCTTTGGAAAAGCTTGTCATGTACGTTTGGAATCGGAAGCTTAAGTATTTTGGGCAGACAAAGAACTAAATTTTAATCTTAAAGAAGCTAAAGAAAAGAGGTTAATACAGTTGAATAAGTTGTAGGAGTTTTGAAGTGAGCTTATGTAAATGTTAGGATCTATAAGAAATAAACAAAAAGATGGCATGATCGTAGGCTTCATAAGAAAGAATTTAACCCTAGAAAAGAGGTATTGTTATTCAATTCTAGAGTAAAATTAATTATTGGGAAATTAAGTGCAAGTAGTTAGGACCGTTTATTATTATTAAGATATTTCCTTATGGAGCTATAGAGATTCAGAACAAAAATACCTCCCAAAGTGTTAAATTTAATGGCCATAGTTGAAAATCCTATTTAGGAGGGGACATCGATCGTTCAAAGAATATTGTAGATTTGGCATCACCTTAAGGGAAGTTTTTGGCATATAGTCTAGCTAAAAACTAAAAATATAGCTTTGATAGGAGGTAATGCAATTTTTTTGTATGCTATTGTGTATTTTATTAACTTTTTTAATACTTTGTTTTGTTTGTTTTAATTATATGTGCACATTGGTATTTTATTTTATATTTTTATTTTTTATTCAATTTTTGAATAGACTTCCCTATTTGCTTAACTATTGTATAATCTTCTTATAATTTTAACTACTCTTTGATATTCATTTGATCAATATAAAATTTTATAATTAAAAATTAATTAAAATTAAGAAAAATTCAAAACTATAAGTGCTTAACTGAATGAGCAAAGAAAAATAAAATTATAACTAGCAACTAAGAAAATCATCTAAGTCAATACTTCATATTGAACATAAATGTTACAACACCAAAGCACCTAACTACTGATTACAATATTAAATAAATTTTAAATAAAGGAGTACTTATGTTAATTTATAAAAGTCATTATAAACTGTGGTATGAAATTAGTGAACTTATAATAATCCTTAAATTATTCGAATTTAGGATCACTTGTAGGAATAAGATAATCATATATTCAAAATCATTACTTGAGTACTACTCAAAAAAGTCAAAAGAAATAATTAAAAAAAAGAAGATTTAAAGAAAAAGAAAATAATAATAATAATAATAAATAAGCACTCTAACATCAAAAAATGGTATTTGATGAATTAAATTCTAAGAGGATTCTAATACTTAAGTTAATATTAAGGTTTATTAATTAATTTCAAAATGAACTAATGTACAAGCATTTCCTAAAGAAAAAAATTCAATCCAACTAAGTAGTCAAACATTACACTTATATTTATAGTGGATGAGCTAAATTTGGATATTAATAAAAAAGATTCATTGGGATATTTTGTTCATTATCGCTTAAATTGAAATTGCCACGCCTTGACCACTATAATTTACTTGCAAATAGTGAAGTATTATCTTATATTTTAATCATTTTTAATTTGGAATAATGAATTGATCAAAGGTGCAGTCAGATTGCTTGAGGATAAGCAATAACATAACTTGAGGGGAATTTATTAAGTGAAAATTGTATTGATTTTATTATATTAAATTTTAGTAAAAATATATTTTTTTGTTTATGTTGTATGAGAATGTCTTAGGCAAAAGTAAAAAAAATTACAAAGTTAGAGCATGCATCGTAGCACTTCAAACACCAATGATGCAACACCTTTAACACCATGGCACTAAAACTGGACATCACACCGCTCATGTTTTTGGAAATTTATAATTAATTTATCTCATTAGTGGAAATGCAGGTGGCATCATAGCACTACTTGCAGTTGAGTTCTACAAAGAGAATGTTGTCATGCTCTGCTCTTTATCCATTTTGTAAATAATTCAACGCCAAAGCATCGACCTCTAGAACACCACATTGCTAGATGGCATGTCCGAGCAACATGTAGCCCATCTTTCACAGCACAATGGTGGGGGTAGTTAAGAGTAGTTTATTGGGGGAAGAAAGGGATAATCTAATCATCATCAGGCTTCCACTCAATTGACACATTTAGTGTGCCACCAGACAACTAACAGGTACACTTCTTCAACCCCTTTCAATATGAATGTCTGATATTTGCACACATTAGAATTGATGTATATTGCCTTTAGACAAATGCAACTTGACACCTGCCATCATTAGCCTTTCTTTTGATGTCCACTATTTTTCCTTCACCTCATATCAGCCATCAACGGCTTCTCGCTCGACTACTATTAGTAGCACAACCTCTAACTATCTCTTTTAACTCTCTACTAGACCATCGATCTATATCAGACTTTAACCTGGTTTTTGATCTTCGATCATCCATGGACTTCTGCTCAAGCATCATAAAAATTTTGCCCGTCTACTACTAACATTGGTTTTCCTCCTGGGTACAATTGCCACAAGGTCTTCTTAAATCACCCTCGTATGTACGAGGTTATTGATCTTCTTCTATCAAGCATTATTTAGGGAGAGAATAGAATCTCATAGTGACTTCTTCTATATAAAAGAGGGGCTTTGAAGCATGATAAGGGATGCCTCCTATCTCAGACAGCTTATTACCTCTAATGTAAGAAGAAAATTATAGGAGAAGAAAATAAATGAGGAGAAAGTTTCTTCTATACTAAAAAGGGGCACTGAATTTGGATAAGAGATGCAACTTTTCAAAAAAATTGGAAAGCCTCTAAACTATTGCAAATTTTGACCCAAGTACTGTAATTTTGATGATAATAAACATTATTATTTCTCGACTATAACTATTCTTGTATATCTATTTTATTTTCTTAGCTCACTAACCTTTCAAGTCCATAAGTTTATTTGGAACGTCAATCAGCTCAAGATCAGGTAGACTAGAATTGAGTCGGCATGTAATTTTTATTTAAATGAATATTTTACCTTTTCTTAAGTGAAATGTACTTTGATGGATCCTGAAGCTAAGTAACCTTGCACACACACACTCAGGAGGAGAAATTTAGCGAGTTAGAGTTTTTTTATTTTTGATCATCTCATGCAGGACGATTTCAAATCGTCCTTGATGATCAATTAAAAATAGAAATCCTAATTAAGGCATCTAGGTCATGTAAACATGATTAATGAAATCATCCTGAACGATACTCCCATCCTCCTGGAAAATTTTCTCAAATAAAAAAATTAGCCGCCAAACTCATTTACGCAATATGTTAAATTTGTCAAAATTATACTAATCATACAGGATGACCAACCATACCTAAATTAATTAGGTGATTAAGCAAAGTAATTAAGGTTAGATTATCGATCATATTATATGGGACCATGGTAGAATAGTCCTGGATGATCTATAAGAAAAATCTTAGTCTTCTCCTAAATATCCTGGGCATCCCAAACTATATGCTGGACGATAATGTCTGATTTTGAACTAATCCTTACAAGACGACCAGAGCATTATCTTGGACGATCAGTTATATTTATATATCATCCTGATTTATCTCTTGGATGTCCCGAACTATATGCTTAACGATAATATATAATTTTGAATTAATCGTATGTGATGATGTCCAAATTATTCTAGACGATCAGAATAAACATTGTGTTCTAATCGTCCAGCAAACCCATATAATCCTGGTTGGAAGGGCTGATTTAAACTAATTGTACAAGACGATCTTTGATGGCAAGTTGAAAATATTGGCATTTTTTAAGGCCTTCTATTTAAACTCTCTCAATTGCTTATGATGAAATCTTTTATTGTTGTCCTAACTTGAGAGAGCTTTGAGAAGGAGAAGGAGAGCTTGGGAGAGAAAGAGAGAGAATCTTGTGAGGGGGGGGGGGGGGGGGGGGGGGAGGGAGTTTGTGAGGTGTTCACAAAGGTTGCTTCAAGCAAGGATTCAAGTCGTCTTCTCTAATCATCATCCTTGACTCCTTTGTGGCTCTATGGAGGTGTTCGTCAGCACTAGATCAAGGTTGTCTACCTACTTTAGGAGGAAGAAAAAGGAGTTGGGGTTCTCTACCTGCTTTAGGAGGAAACAAAAGGAGTCTAGGTTCTATGCCTCATCAGTGTCGGCGAAAAGTATTTATAAGGGATTCTCCTCCTTTTTATGGGAGTAAAAGGAGAGACACTGTAGTTTTAGTGCAATACATGGAGGAGATGCTTCAGGGAGTGGATGTAGGTCAGGTTGACCGAAATCACTATAATATTCTAGTGTGTTCTTTCTATTTTATTCCTACACTTAATTTTTAGCAGTTTAATTTTCTATGGTTAATTTTATGGTTAAGTCTCTGCTTTATTTTGATTATCACTTCCACATCAAGGGTTGATCTTACTTGTTTTAAAATATTCAAAAAGGTTTCAAAAGGATTTTTCTGTTTTCTTAAGAATTTTTAAAACTACCAATTCACCCTCCTCTTTGTTATCCCCGGGTTAGTTCATAAGGGCTTAAAAACCCTAATGAACTTTCATAAATACCATAGGAAAATGCGCTGTTACCGGCGGATAAAATTCGTCGGTAGTATAAGTAATCCAAAAAAATCTTTATTTACGTTGAAATACCAATGAAAACATCTTCGATGGTAATTCGTGCTTTGAGAAATCTATACCGGCGTAACATTTTTATCGGTATAATTTTCAGCATATTTTTGGCAATTTTTTGACACAAATTTTGTTAAATCAACGTCTTTTAAGGTGGCAAATTCTGGCATTTCTTATGCCGATATTTCTGGCGGATATTGTACACTAGGAAAAATGTTGGATAATCCACCGCCCTGGTCGCCGCACTATTATTGATGACAGTACCAATGGCATTCAGGGTAGCTTTTGACAAAAGTCGATGAGGTTTGGTCAGCACATCTCTTGGTTGCCATGAAAGAAATGCTCGCTGGTTCGATAGGGGCAGCTCTCGGACACGAGCGTGAAGAGAGGGAAAGAAATGGTGAGCATTGGGGAAGCTCTTGGATGGTGAGCGAAGAGGGTTTGGTCAAGGAAGCTTTCAAATGCGAGAAAGGAAAAGAAGTGAACTGGTTTGGTCAAGACAGAAATGAGAACTCAGACGGTTGATGGGTCGAAATAAGGCCTGTATTGGAGGATTATCCATCGGTTAGGTTACCAACGGATAATGCATTTATAATATTTTGTTATGTTTAAGTAAGATGATACAATATTCATCATAATTCCACCGTTAGTTATTGTCAAAAATATGCATCATAAACCTTTAAAATACCAACGAGTAGCCCACGGAATATGCACCGATGATTTGGCGGTGGAAATTGCACCAGAAATTTCGTAGTTATGTTATCGGCAGTTACTTCACCTGTAAAACTACCAATTTTACAGACATGTCTATTTATGTCAGAATGTCAGACGGTACTGAAAAATTTTCCAGTAGTGAAAGTAAGAAGGAAAATAGGGAAGAAAAGGATAGGAGAGTTGAAAACTTTAACTTGTACATAAGAGAGATGCACTTATACTTGATAAGGGATGCAACCTATTCAAGATAGTGGAAGGCCCCAACTGTAAGAGTGTTAGAAGAAGGGAGAAGGAAAAGATGAGCATTTTTTCCCTTATCATAAGGGCTATTTATAGGTAAAAAGGGAGGAAGAAATATTATGTATGAATAAGAATGCTCTATAAAGATTTCATGAATATTCTTGGAATAAAAATATTATAAAAATACTCGAAGAATATTTCTAGGAACATTCTTTAAAAAAATGGAAAAAAGAAAAAAAATTGTCCTCTCTCTAAAAAAAGAAGAGAAAAAAATTCTCTCTCACAAAAAAAAAAGGTTCGGAGCCCACTCCTAAAAATATTGCGAGTGGTTATTTTAACCGCCCCTAAAGAAGCGGTAAGGAGCCTCATGCAGCTCAACTAAAAAAATGATTGAAGGAGCACACGCGCGCCCCATGAGGTGCACGTGAATGCATGTCGACTTCACCGACTCAAGGGTGGTGGTCAACCGGCCGGTTCAGCCGCACATACGAATCAAATATTTTTTGGGTCCCCGAAACCATTTTTTGATATTCTAGATCCAATTTTGGCACTTCTGGAGCTCAATAGAGGTTCTGTAATCAATATTTAGCAATTTCAAATATTTTGGAGCATAATTTTTCAAAAAAAAATTGCTCAAATCAATGCACCAATTTCAAAATAAGCTCAATTTATAATTAAAGGTGTTTTACTTAGTTCACATCCTGATGGGAGGTCTACATTGATGTCTAGGGAGCGGTAGTGCCTTACAAATTCCCAAAAATTATAATTTTGTTATTCAGACAATTTAATGTGTTACAATATATATTTTCGGACTCTATAGGCTTCGACCCCCTGAAAATATGGGCAGCCTATATATCATCAAAAATTATCTTGAATGGGCATGAATCTGAAGGAAAAATCTAAAAGTTCGTTAGGGATGTTAAGCCCTCATGAACTAGCCCAAGGCTAACCAAGAACGGGGTGAATTGATATTTTAAAAAAATATTTAGATCAAAACACAATAACAAAACTAAAACCAAAATCACCACAATGAAAATCAAAGTGCGGAAGAATAAAAGAGGAAAGTAGTAGTAAAAAGGATACATAAATTTATAGTGGTTCGGTCAACTGGACCTACATCCACTTTGGAGGCGTCCTCCGGGTATTTCACTAAACATAGTGACTCTCCTTTTGTTCCCACAGCGTGGAGGAGAAGCCCTCACTAAAACTCCTTTACGCCGACCTTGATGAGGCAGAAAACCTAACTCCTTTCACTTCCTCCTGAAGCTGGCAGAGAACCTAACTCCTTTTGCTTCCTCCTGAAGCAGGCAAAGAACCTTGATCGATTGCTTAAGAAGACCTCTCTCAACCCTCCAAGGATAAGAGACTCTAGTGGAAGAAGAAGAAGTGGAATAATGCTTGGAGCAACCCTTATGAAATTCCCTTAAAAGCTCCTCCTCACAAAATCCTCTCTCTCTCTCTCCCTCTCCTCTAGGCTTTCTCGGGTCAAGAAAGCAGCAAAAGATCTGCTTTAAGGTTGAACAAGAGATCTTAAATAGAAGAGCTATGAAATAGCTATTATTTTATACAAACAGACTTTATGGTTCAGGCCAATAGGGGTATCGGCCTGGCCGATCAGCGTAAATTTTGCTCAATCAGCCCAGTCGGTTTGGGATGATAAGAGTAATTTTGGTCACATCATCTAGGTTGATAGTATATAATCTTGGACAATTAGTTCAAATCCGAGGAAAATCATCCTGAACATCACCCTGAATAGAAGTAGGACGATGTCAATCATTACTCCATCATCCAGGTCGATCCTATGATCGGCCCGGCCGATGTGATCGTGCAATCAGTCTTAATTGTTTTTCTTAATTACCCGATTAATTTAGGTATAATTATGCCGCATCATCCAAGCCGATAGGATATCATCCTGGACAATGTCCTAAAATAAAGAATATCTAAATAGATCATGGCGGTTGATTCTTTCTAATTTGATCCTATCATCTTGGCTGATACAATATCGTCCAAGCCGATTTTTTTAATGTCAGCTTCCTTAACTATGATGCCATGATTAGGATTTCTATTTTTGAACCGATCATCCAGGTCGATATAAATATCGATACGGTCGATTTTACCAAAAATAGTAAACTCGAAAATTCTCCTAAGTTGTGTGTGTGTGCAGGGTTACTTAGCATTAGGAGCCACATCTTTTACAATAGGCTCAAGAAAAGGAAAAAGTGTACAAAGTGACTCAGACTTAGTCTACCCAATCTTGAACTGGTTCTAATTACAGTCTGATCTTGTGGACCTGAAATATTAGTAGGTAAGGCAGTCGTTGAAAAATAGGAGTGTTTGCTATCATCAAAATCATAATCCATGAAAATAGATTTGCAATAAAATCATGTTGGAAACTTCTAAAATTTAATTCATGACTATATGAACTCCGATTTCAGTAAACTTATAGTCGAGCTGAATGTCTCAAAAAGACAAACCAATAACAACAAATTTGGCTCAATTCAAGTCCGAATAGGTAAAAATCAAAGACCCGAAGTGCATTTAGAAAGTTCAAACCATAAATTGGATAACCAAATTTCTTCCTAAGGTGATATGCTTATAGTTGAATCGATCAGCTCAAGAAGACAAATCCAGCAAGCCCAAGATCATCAAATTTTGACATAACTAAATCATTTAAATGTCTAATAAATGGTCCAAGATCAAGGGAATCAACATCGACCATCCATTCAAACCACTCCCAATTTTTGCTCCAACTTCAAAAGGTCATTCATTTTAACATCCTTACATCATCTATTGTTGCATTAATTTATTAAGAATTAAATATGGATTGGTGGGCAACCTTGACGATAGTTATGGTCAAGAAGATTCCTCTAACAATTCTAATATCTAAGATGATATTTTAGGATCATATAGATTTAATACAATGATGCTTCCATTAAATTTTAAGCTTTATATAGTCCCTAGTTGTACTTCTAGGCACTTAGCAAGGTCTTAATCTTGATGTTAAAAAGGTAAAAATGGTTTAAAGATTGACCTTCTATCACCTTTGATTCAGGAGACATGCGGCCTTCACCCCCTCCCAATCAAGGCATAATTGATCCTAGCAGGATTCAACTCGAACTCTTCCATAAAAGTTAACATCATTGAGCAGTGCTTTGACATACAATGGCAGATAGGTTAAACATCCTAAATGGATGTCAATCAAATCATAAATGTTTGATTCAAGAAATACATAATGTTGCATATTTGATTTCAAGATATAGAATTTTGATGATTGCAAATGCATCTGTTTCTTTACGACTGCCTTGCCTACTAATATTTCAGGTCCACAAGATCAAGATTGTAATTTAAACCAGCTCAAATTTGAGAAGACTACGTCTAAATATATTTGTATTTTTTTCCTTTCTTGAGTCTATTGTAATCGATGTGGTTCCTGATGCTAAGTAACCTTGCACATACACACTTGGGGGAATTTTTTCTATCTAATTTAGAGTTTTTTGTTTTTTATCACATCGTCCGGGACGATCCATAAATCATCCTGGACGATCAGTTAAACATAAAAACCCTAATTAGGGCATCCTGATTAAGGCAACCATTATTAAGCTCATCGTCTTAGACGATCTTTGTATCATCCTGGACGATATGCTCAAATAAAAAATAATCAACCGCTAGATCTATTTAGGTATTATTTATTTTTGGATATCATCAAGAACATCGTTCTAGATGATGCAATACAATTATGCCTAAATTAATTTGGTAATTAAGGAATGTAATTAAGGTTTGATTGTTGTATCATATCGTCCTGGTCGATCGCAAGATCATCTGGGATGATCAGTTGAAAAAAACTTAATTTTGCACGATTAACATCGGCCAACATCTATTCAGTGTGATGCTTTGAACGTGTTTACATATTTGAACTAATCGTCTGGGATGAACGTGAGATCAGCCTGGACGATCAAGCTATTTTTTCATCGTCTAAACATCCATTTAGTGTGATTGTCTGGATGATATTCAAGGATTTATACTGATCATATAGGATGATATCCTATTATCCTGGACTAGGTGAACAAAAATCTTCTTATTGTCCCAAACTGTCTGGGCTGATTGAGCTAAATTTATGTTGATCGTCCAGGACGATATCCATATCATCCTGGATGATAAAGTCAGTTTGTTTAAATAAAGAGGTATTCCGAAGCTCTTTTATTTAAGACAACTTGCTCTACCCAAGAAAGCATCTTTTGCTGCTATCTTGACCTGAGAGAGCCTAGAGGAGAGAGAGAGAGAGAGGAACATGTGAGGGAGAGTTTAGGAGGGATTTTGTAAAGGTTGCTCTAAGTAATGATCTAAGTCATCTTATTCGATCATCATCCCTTGTCCTTAAGGGTTTGAGGGAGGCCTACTTCAGCAATCGATCAAGGTTCTCTGCCTGCTTTAGGAGGAAGCATAAGGAGTTATGTTTTCTTCCACACTAGTGTCGGTGGAAAGGAGGTTTTATACAGACTTCTCCTCCTTGCTGTAGGAGCAAAAGGAGAGTCACTATGTTTAGTGTAATACTCGGAGGGTGCCTTTGGGGAGTGGACATAGGTCGAGTTGACCGAATCACTATAAATATCTGTGTTCTTTACTACTATTTTTTTCTTATTTAATTTCTATTGCAAATCTATTTTCATGACTTATGTTTTGATGATTGACAAACACTATTGATTTTCTTGGACTACTTGATTCTTCTAACTTTTCAGGAATCGAAGAGATCGGACGAACAGACGAAGCCAGTTCAGAATTGCGTAGGTTTAGGGTTGAGTCAGTCTGTACTTTTGTTTTTCACTTCTTGAATCTACTTGTAATGGTCAAAGAGATTGATGCTAAGTAACCCTACACACACACACACACTTGAGAGACTTAGAATTTCTATTTTTACACATAGCGGCCATGACGATTTTTACATCGTCCTGGACGATCAGGCTTAAAACAGAAAGTTTAAATAAGGATTCTTAATTAAGGCAGCCGTCATTAACATATCGGCCTGGATGATACGTGTATCGGCCAGGACGATAAGCTCAAAATAGAAAGAAGTTGCCGCCATAGATAATTAAGGTATACTGTATTTTTAAATTATCGGCCAGGACGATCATTGATCGGCGTGGACGATATTCCAAAATTATGCCTTAATTGATCAGAAAATCAAGGGAGTAATTAAGGATGATTGATACGATCATATCGTTCTGGACGATCGCAGGATTGGCCAGGACAATCCATTCAAAAACCTTGGTTACTTCAGGACGATAAATATCAGCTAGCTCGAATTCAGGGCGATGCTTTGAATGATTTTCCTCTGATTTGAACTGATTGGACGGGACGATCGTGAGATTGGCCTGGACGATCAAGCCAATTTTCAATTATCCAGTTTTGCATCCAGGGCGATACTCTGGCCGATCTTTTGAGTTTTGTACTGATCGGCCAGGCCGATGTCCATATCGACCTGGATGATAATGTCGGCAACTTGCAATTAATGAGCTCCTTTGAAACTCTTCTATTTAAGAACTCTTATTCAACATTTTGGGGGACCTTTGGCTGCTACCTTTACCTGAGAAGGCCTTGAGGAGAGAATGAGAGAGAGGGAGAGAGAGAGAGAGGATCTTGTGAGGGGGAGCTTATGAGGGGATTCACAAGGGTTACTTCAAGGATCGCTCTGCTTCTTCTTCGTCTAGAAGTTCTTGTCTATGAAATGGTCGGTAGAGGTAAGGAGTTAGCTTTTGGTTGTGGTTCTCTGCTAGCTTCAGGAGGAAGCAAAAGGAGGTAGGTTCTCTACCTTGCCGGGGTGGCAAAAAGGAGGTGCTTTGTAAAGGCTTCTCCGCCTAGCTGCGGGGGCTAAAGGAGAGTCACGTTTGTAGTGCAATACTCGGAGGGCGCCTTCGGGGAGTGGACGTAGGTCGAGTTGACCAAACCACTTTAAATTCCTGTGTTCTTGTTTTCTTGCTTTCGCACTTTTATTTCCGCATTTATTTTTGTGGTGTGAATTTGGTTTATGTGATTTTCATTCTTTGTGAAAAGAAATTTTAAAATACCAATTCACCCCCCTCCCCTCTTGGTTAGCTTGGGACTAAGTTCATAGGGCTTAACATCCCTAACAAAATTTCAAGTGGTATCAGAGCGGGATTCAAAAATTTGAGTTTGAAACCTTTTTGAATTAGATCCATGGCTAACCTTGGGAATCGTAACACTACGGAAGGGTATTCTATTACCCGACCTCCCCTGTTCGATAACCTACCTTTTGATTTTTGGAAAACCCGCATGTCAACATTTTTACAATCTACTGATTATCGCCTGTGGATGCTTATCAAAGAAGGTTATTCTCCACCTTCTCGTGAAATTAATGGTGTTAAAACAGAAGTTGCTTTTACTGAATGGACTTTCGATGAACGAGATTTAGCTCAATTGAATGCAAAATGTTTGAACTGCTTTTTCTGTTCTTTAAAATCTAAGGATTACATCCGTGTCTCCACTTGCAAAACTGGTAAAGAGATTTGGGATAAATTGTGCATCACCTATGAAGGTACTAATGAAGTTAAACAATCTCGTTTGAACATTCTCTTGCATGACTATGAACTTTTTCGTATGAAACCTCATGAATCGATTTTTGACATGTATACAAGATTTACTCAGATAGTTACTTCACTGCATGCACTAGGAAAAGAACTTTCAAACTATAAAAAAGTTAACAAGATTTTGAGATGCTTGCCTTCGTCATATGATGCTAAAATCAAAGCAATCACTAAATCTAAGGATTTAAACACTTATT
>NW_021319019.1:170209-217293 GCF_001605985.2 Dendrobium catenatum | reverse complement strand
GCCATAGATAATTAAGGTATACTGTATTTTTAAATTATCGGCCAGGACGATCATTGATCGGCGTGGACGATATTCCAAAATTATGCCTTAATTGATCAGAAAATCAAGGGAGTAATTAAGGATGATTGATACGATCATATCGTTCTGGACGATCGCAGGATTGGCCAGGACAATCCATTCAAAAACCTTGGTTACTTCAGGACGATAAATATCAGCTAGCTCGAATTCAGGGCGATGCTTTGAATGATTTTCCTCTGATTTGAACTGATTGGACGGGACGATCGTGAGATTGGCCTGGACGATCAAGCCAATTTTCAATTATCCAGTTTTGCATCCAGGGCGATACTCTGGCCGATCTTTTGAGTTTTGTACTGATCGGCCAGGCCGATGTCCATATCGACCTGGATGATAATGTCGGCAACTTGCAATTAATGAGCTCCTTTGAAACTCTTCTATTTAAGAACTCTTATTCAACATTTTGGGGGACCTTTGGCTGCTACCTTTACCTGAGAAGGCCTTGAGGAGAGAATGAGAGAGAGGGAGAGAGAGAGAGAGGATCTTGTGAGGGGGAGCTTATGAGGGGATTCACAAGGGTTACTTCAAGGATCGCTCTGCTTCTTCTTCGTCTAGAAGTTCTTGTCTATGAAATGGTCGGTAGAGGTAAGGAGTTAGCTTTTGGTTGTGGTTCTCTGCTAGCTTCAGGAGGAAGCAAAAGGAGGTAGGTTCTCTACCTTGCCGGGGTGGCAAAAAGGAGGTGCTTTGTAAAGGCTTCTCCGCCTAGCTGCGGGGGCTAAAGGAGAGTCACGTTTGTAGTGCAATACTCGGAGGGCGCCTTCGGGGAGTGGACGTAGGTCGAGTTGACCAAACCACTTTAAATTCCTGTGTTCTTGTTTTCTTGCTTTCGCACTTTTATTTCCGCATTTATTTTTGTGGTGTGAATTTGGTTTATGTGATTTTCATTCTTTGTGAAAAGAAATTTTAAAATACCAATTCACCCCCCTCCCCTCTTGGTTAGCTTGGGACTAAGTTCATAGGGCTTAACATCCCTAACGAACTTTCAATTTCCGCACTTTGATTTTCGTAGTGTTGAACTCTAGTTTAAATTTTATTTTAATCATGAAAGATTTTTTAAATACCAATTCACCCCCTCTTGATTAGCCTTGGACTAGTTCATAAGTGCTTAATATCCCTAACGAACTTTCAAGTGATATC
Source organism: Dendrobium catenatum (assembly GCF_001605985.2). Classification (NCBI taxonomy): domain Eukaryota; kingdom Viridiplantae; phylum Streptophyta; class Magnoliopsida; order Asparagales; family Orchidaceae; genus Dendrobium; species Dendrobium catenatum. The sequence continues at coordinate 216,081 of NW_021319019.1, read as the reverse complement.
AGAGAGGGATTCATAAAAACATGTTTTTAAAAACTTTTGAATTTTGATCCATTGCTAACTCCGGCAATCATAATACTGAGGAAGGGTATTCTATTACCCGACTGGCTTTATTTGATAATATTCCATTTGATTTTTAGAAAACTCGCATGTCTACATTTTTACAATCAATTGACTATCACATGTGGATGTTTGTTAAATAGGGTTGTTTACCTCCGTCACATGAAATTAATGGCATTAAAACTAAAGTTCCTTTTACTGAATGGACTTTTGATGATAGGGAGTTGTGTGTTCCAAGTCCTTTGGTTGAAGCAGCAAGTTCTAGATTTAGGATTACCTGTAGGCACAATTTCAATTCTTTGTGACAACGCTAATGTCATCTGTATTTCTAAGAATCATATCCAACATTCAAGGTCTAAGCACATTGACATAAGGCATCACTTTATTAGAGAACATGTGACAAAGAGAGACATTAAGTTATATCATATGGAAATTGAGGATCAACTGGCTGACATCTTTACTAAACCACTTACCTTTGACACTTTTAGCACTTTAAGGACCAGATTGGGTGTGATTGACATAAATGCATGAAGTTGATTTTTACTGATTTCTAATTTTTTGTCTGTTGTACTTCTACTATTTTATTTTTTGTAGTTTTTTCTTTGTTTATTTTTCACTTTTGTTGTTTTATTTTTCGTATGTTTTCATTTATTTTCTTTTTTTTTTCAATCAATATTGAATTGATATCATATTCCTTATTTTTATTTTTAAAAATTAGTTGTTAATGTTTGACATCTCTAAATCAGTTAAAGAGGGAAACACCGTTGATTATTTTCTTTTTCTCTAACTTTCTTTAGTAATGTAATTTTCTTTTCCAAATAAAAATCTATCTTAAATCAACAACTGGACTATGCAATTGAGATCTTTTTCAATCTGGCTACATTAATCTATCTTATATATATAATGTTCAAAATCTTTATTTTACCTTCAAATTTTTTGTAATCTTATCGTTGCATTTATCATATGATTTTTTTATTATGTTTTATGATTCATTCTTCTTTATATTACAGAGTGAGTTTTACTTCTCTAATATTTAGAAGATATAATCACAACTTAGAGTAATTAAGAATTTTGAAAAAGGGACCTAACTTGCAAAATTAAATAAAAAAAAGGCCAATGATGCCAAAATTAAAAGATGCGCAATGATGTCAAATTAAAAAAAAAATATACCCAAAGTGTATCAAAAATCAAAAGATGCGTAAAAAGTGTCAATCAAATTGACAAGAGGCATAAAATGAGCCCACCAAAAGCAAGCTTCTTCTCTTACAAAATTTTTAAATCTTAGAAGAATTCATGTGTCACTTGATATTTTTCAAAGGCTTGATTTAGAAATTCTTGATCATAACTAATTACTTTGATATATTATTTTATAAAATATTTTTCAAAATCCAAGTTTTGAATGGATTTCTTTTTCTTACCTAATTAATTTTTATATTTAGATCTTTATTTTCAAAAGAAGTTTTGCCCTAGGAGAAGTCCGAGCTAGGGATAATAGGATCAGTTATTTTACCATTTTTTGGATTCTGATGATGTTAACTCATTGATTCTTACAAAATTTTAATTCAATCACATGAAAAACTTATCATATTCAAGCTTTGATTAAAAAAAACCTTTGTTCTACTTTTGTTTTTGTCTTTTTCATATTTTATTTTTTCTTTATAGTTGATTTTTTTCATGTGTTTGGGCCTTCTCTGGTCATCTCCATCCATTCTCTGATTTTAAACTTTTTCTCACATCATCCCAGACGATATTAATATCATCTTGGACGATCCATTTAATTCACTCTTCATTCACCATCTCATGGCTGTTCTAATGTTTCTGCTTCTTATCGTCCATGACGATTCATTCTCGTCCTAGACAATCTGATTGTCTTCTTTTTCAATCATTTTATGATTGTCCTGGATGATCTTTTTTTTGTCCTGGCCGATGTTCTTCTCTTTGCTCAATTATTGGTAATCATCCCGTACGATCCACCTGTTCGTCCTGGACGATACACGTGGCAATATGTTTACAATATTTAAATTTTGCTGGTACGATCCATTATTGGAGAATCATCCCAGACGATTCACCTATTTGTCCTGGACGATACACGTGGCAAAATGATTTAAACGTTTTAAATTCAGCCAGTACGATACACGTGTCTTATCATCTTAGACGATATATGATCATCCTGGACGATATGATCGCTTTTTTGACCAATCAGCCTGGACGCCATTAATGTATCTGATCGGCCAGGATGATTTTGTGATCGTCCTGGAAGATCGGGCTGATTCTTTATAAACTGAGCCATTTAGACATTTTTTCTCAATCAAATCCTCTCAAATCCCCTTGTGCTCTATTTTTTAATAATGGCTGGCGAAAAGAGATCTCGCCATCCTTTTAGGAGTTCCTCAAGGTCTACTCTAGACCCTCGATTCACTGAGGCAGACGATCAAGCCGCCTACCAAAGGTACAAGATGGCCAGAATCACTATCTCCCGGTTTATCAACCTGAACATTCTCTCATATCCAGTACTTGATCTGTTTGCTCACACCTTCTTGTGTTTTCTCCTTACTCTTACTGTTCATTTCAACTCTGAGCTTCTTTTTGAATTTTTTGTTAGCCTCCGCATAAACTCTTCTTCTCTCCTCTTGGATCCTATGTGAATCAACGTCCCGTCGAGATCACATATCAAGACTGTACAGAAATTTTGGAACTTTTTACAATAGGGGATGAACTCGACACCCTGTGTTCTAACCCTGACTGGGCTCTAGCCAACCACTTTCTTCGAAACACCAATGCTCACTTTCACTTTGGAGATACTAGCACCTTACTCAAAGATGCTAGGACAATCCAACATGTTCTTCGCACCTCTATCCTCCCAAAGGCTGGTGATCGCATTCATATTACTCCACTTCTCTCAATCACCACCTTCTATTTTGCCCCATCGCAAATTCAATGTCACTGACCTGATCTTTCGTTACATCGAGCATTTAACTACTATTCGAGATCCAGGACATAGGAGGAAGCCCAATCTTTCCCTAGGACATATTATAGCATATGTTCTAAAATTAAAATATAACCTCCAATATCCTGCCCCACCCAACTATCAGCCTGCCTTCTACTCAAACAATTCCTTTCACGTTCTTCACAATACTCGTCTCCACTCGGGGGATGGGGAAGCTCAGGATGCATAGGAGGAGGAGGCTCCTACACCTGTTACAGCACTTGTTCTTTTTTGCCAGCACTCTCAGCTGGATCAGCTGGTGGAGCGATTTGACTAGTGGGAGGCACGGTTCAAGAACTACGTTGTTGTATAGGAGCAGTAACATGCTGAGGACTTAGCTCGCTTTGACTCCTACGTGGCACACCAGTAGTGCCAACACGACCAGGACATAGCCTGGTTTGGAGAGCAGTTCACCACCCTTTCTAATTACTTTCACCTGGATGATCGGCCTGGACGATCAAGTTATTTTTTATCGTCCAGACATCCATTCAGTGCGGTTGCTTGGACGATATTCAAGGATTTGTACTAATTATACAGGATGATATCATATTGTCCTGGACGATATGAACAAAAATCTTATAATTGTCCCAAATCGTTCAGACTGATTGAGCTAAATTTATACTGATCGTCCAAGATGATATCCATGTCATCTTGGAAGATAAAGTCGATTTGTTTAAATAAAGAGCTATTTCAAAGCTCTTCTATTTAAGACCACTTGATCTATCCAAGAAAGCATCTTTTGTTACTATCTTGTCCTGAGAGAGCCTAGAGGAGATAGAGAGGGTGAGAGAGAGAGAGAGAGGAAGTTGTGAGGGTGAGTTTGTGAGGGATTTCACAAAGGTTGCTCCAAGAAAGGATCCAATTCATCTTCTCCAATCATCTTCTTTTGTCCTCAGGGGTTCGAGGGAGGCCTACTTCAAAAATCGATTAAGGTTCTCTGCCTGCTTCAGGAAGAAGCAAAAGGAGTCGGATTCTCTGCCTCATCGGTGTTGGTGGAAAGAAGGTTTTGTATAGGATTCTCCGCCTTGTAGTGGGAGCAAAAGGAGAGTCACTGAGTTTAGTGCAATACTCAGAGGGTGCCTCTGGGAGTGAACGTAGGTCAAGTTGATAGAACCACTATAAATCTCTATATTCTTTACTACTATTCTTTTCGCATTTAATTTTCGCACTTTGATTTTCATTGTGGTAAACTTTGGTTTAAGTTTTGTTTTAATCATGAAAGATTTTTTAAAATACTAATTCACCCCCCTCTTGGTTAGCCTTGAGCTAGTTCATAAGGGCTTAACATCCCTAACGAACTTTCACATAATACTTATTATGTCTCAATAATTGTATGATCAATCCCACTGGGATTCCATTCAAATTCTTCCTTATATTTTAAATTCTTTGAGCAATGCTCTAAAATATAATCTCGGATAGGTTATACATCATTGGTGGATTCTCTCAACCTCTCCATAAAGGTTAAATGTCATCGAGTATCACTCAGACAAATAACCTTGGATAAGCTAAATATCTTTGGTGGATTCTCTTGATCTTTTTCATACAGATTATTATCATCGAGAAATGCTCTGACAAATAACATTGGATAGGTCATACATCATTGGTGGATTTTCTTAACCTCTTACATGCAGGTTAATGTCATCAAGCAATGCTCTGATAAACAACCTTGAATAGGTCATACACATTAGGTGAATTCGCTCGACCTCTTCCATACAGGTTAATATCATCGAGCAATACTCTGACAAACAACCTCATATAGGTCAAATATCTATTTTGTAATACTCTTAGCCTATTAATGTCATTGAGCAAAGCTTTGAGTGGATAACATTCTCTTTAGAAAAAAATTATGAAAGCAAGTGTTTGATAAATTAATAAGACATATAAGGACCTTAGTAGACTAAAAAAGTTTCAAAAAGTACTAGGAGAAATATATCAAATCATATCTCAAATTTGCATAAACATCATAATTTCCGGTTAGGGATATGTTTATTTAAAATAAAAAACAAGCATCAAGCTCATACAATAATCTCAACTTTATATATAATATCATCAGAATTATATAGATTCCACATCAGGTTCTAGTAAACATTCATTTTTGTAAGAAACTACAATTAAAGTTATACCAATAACATCCGTAAAAGTATCTCCTTCAACTTCTTCTTCAAAGAAAGGTATAATATTGTCATCTTCAAACTTCCACTCAATTGACACAGTCAGTGTGTCATTAGACTACTGATAGTGTACGTTGCTTCAACCCCTTCTATCAAGGATGTCTTATGTCCTCACACATCAGGATGAATGCTTTCTGCTTTTAGTAGAATGTAACTTGACACTCGTCATCATCAACCTTTCTCCTAATGTCTGCCATCAGTCCTTCGCCTCATATTAGACATCATTGGCTTCTCACTCGACTATTATTTGCATTACAGCCTCTAACTATCTATTTCAAGTCTCCAACAGACCATCGTTCCACATCAAGCTTCAAACCAATCGTCGATCATTGTTGACCTTTCGCTAAAACATCATAAAAAATCTTGCATTCTACTGACACTCGCTGGTTCTCCTCCCAAGTACAATTACAACCAAATCTTCTCAAATCACCCTCACATATAAAGTTCTTGAACTTCTTATGTAAGTGTTATTTATTGAGAGAATAGAATCTCATTGTGACTCCTTCTTTATAATATAGTGGCATTGAAGCTTGATAGGAGATGACACCTATCTTAGATAGTTGAATGCCTCTAATATTTTTAGAAGAAAATCAGAGAAGAAGAAAATGAAGAAGGAGAAAGTTCCTTTTCCACCAAATAGGAGATGCCACTAATAAAAAAATAATAGAAAGACTCTAAAGTAAGAAGAAGAATGGGAAAGAATTGCAGAGAATAGTTGAAAACTCTAACTTTTACACAAAGAAGGGGCACCTGTACTTGATAGGGGATGCCACATATTCAAAATAGTGGAATGCCTCAACAGTAAAAAAGTTTGAGGAAAAAGGGAGAAAAAAAAGGAATAATTTTTCCATTGCCTCATGGGTTATTTATAGGTGAAAAAAGAGAGGAATATTCTATTGGAATAAGAAAATTCCAAAAAGATTTCAAGAATATCCCTAGAATAAGAATATTTTGAGAATATTCCTAAGAACATTCTTTAAAAAAAAAGAAAGAAAGTAAAAGGAAAAGAAAAAAAAATTCTCTCTAAAAAAAAGAAGAGAAAAAATTCTATCCAAAAAATTTCTCTCGAAAAAAAAAATGGTGCGAGCCTTCGACATCAAACAATAAGACATTTTTGGAATCCCCGAAACTGTTTTTCAACATTTCAGATTTAATTTTGGCACTTTCAGAGCTCAACGGAGCTTCTATAATCAATTTTGAGTAATTTCAAATATTTTGGAGTGTAATTTTTCAACAAATTTTACTTCAATCAACGCACTAATTTCATAACATGCTCAATAAAAAATTAAAGGTATTTTATTTGGTTCACGGTCCTGATGGGAGGTCCAAGTTGATGTATAGGGAGTGATCATGCCTCATAATTTCCCTAAAATTATAATTTTGTGTGTGATTCAAACAATTTAAAGTTCTATGACGTATATTTTCATATTCTACAGGCTTCGACATAAAAAAATAGGGTGGCAATTAATATAAAATCATGAAAAAGTTATCTTCATCGACACGAATCACAAGGCAAAATCAAGTTTTAAACTTTTAAAATTAAACTTAGGACTAAATGAACTCCAAATTTAGCAAACATATAGTTGAACTAAACGTCTCAAAAAGACAAACCCAACGACCTTAAATTTGACACAATCCGAGCCCAAATGGGTCCAAATCAAAGTCCCAAAGAGCATTTAGAAAGTTCTAACCATAAATTGGATAACCAAACGACTTCCAAACGTGACATGCATATAATAGAATCGAGTGGCTTTATTAGACGAATCCAACGAGCCCAAGATCTTCAAATTTAACATCACTTAGGCGTTCAAATGTCTAATAAATAGTCCATAATTAAGGGAATCAACATCGGCCGTCCATTCAATCCACTCCCAACTTACCCTTCATCTCCCTCATATTTATTAGCTATGCCACTCTTAGAAAATTATAAATAGTGCCCTCATTCCTAAAGAAGGGGGACCCAAGCTAGGAAGCAAGGAAAAGAAAGAAGAGAAGAAAGAAGAGCTAGAAACTAGAGTTTTCTTGCCACCTGACTCCTCGACCACCGCTAGACTTTCGCTTGGCCACCGACTGTCGTCAGACTTTTGTCAGGCCACCGACTGACGCCGAACTTCCTCCCACCCACGGACATATATCAGACTTCCACGCATCCACCGACTGATGTCGAACTTCCGCCAAACCAACTTTTGTTTGGCCACACCAACTAACGTCGAACTTCCACCCGGCTTCCAATTCTTGTTGAACTTCCAACCGACAACAGTCTTTTCGATCTTTGTTGCTCGCCGACTATGGTCCTCCCGACCTCTGTCGCAGACAATGGTCTTTCTAACCACTATCACCCGCCGACTACCGTCCTTCCGAACCCCGTCGTCAGACAACGATCTTTCTGACCTCAGTCGCCCACTGACTACGGTACTTCCGGCTTTCATCGCTATAAAACGGTCTTTCAGAACTCCATCGCCCGCTGACTATCGTCCTTTCGACCTCCATCGTCCGACTACGATCTTTCCAATCTCGGTCATTGTTAAATTATAAAATAAAAGTAATTTTAAACGAGGCATATCAAGTCAAAGTTTGAGCGATTATGGGACATAATTATTAGCACATCATTATTAAGTATTAGCTGTAGCGAGAAGGCAATAACTGGACCATATTTTTTTGAGCTGAAAGACGGGCTTACCCTTAATAATTAAATGGGTTTTTATATCACATAAAAGAGGAATAGAGAAGAGAGAACGAAAAGGAACCCAAGAAATTGGGGGAGCAAGGGAGCAGAAAGCCAATTCATGGAGTTTCTCTCATTGCGTCTTCCTGTCTTCTTCCTCCTCTCAGTTCTAATTGCTAAAGCCCCATTCGGAGATGCATGGGGCAAGGAGGGGCATATCATGGCCTGCAAAATAGCAGAGGTAACAGAATCAATTGGCCTCCCCCATCACTTTGATCTCTGTTTCCTATTTCCTTTCAGCCTTATGTAAATTATTTTACACCGATCTCACTGTGAATTTGAAAAATGGATGTGTTGGTGAATATAGCCCTACTTGACGGAGAAGACGTTGAAGGCGGTTGTGGATCTCTTGCCGGAGACGGCCGGCGGTGAACTTTCGACGATTTGCCCGTGGGCTGACACGGTTCGTTTCCGGTATCGATGGTCTAGTCCCCTTCACTATATCAACACTCCAGGAGTCTGCAACTACAAGTATTCAAGTATGTCTCTTTGTCTCTTTTCTTTTCCCAATTTTTTTTCTTTTTTCAGAATACTCTTATAAATTTTTGTGAGACTAAGCTTAAAATTTTGACATGTAAATTTTTTTTATAAATTTATTTTACTGATTATTTATAAATATCTTACTTTTTTTATTATTTTTTACATATTTCAAAGTATTAAAAAGTATATTTCAAATTTCTATTTAATTTTTTTATTTTTTGTTAATTGTTTTCCATTAAAGCTATAGCTCAAATTAAAATTTTGATAAATTTTTCTATCGCAGAATCATACTTTTTCATAAATAACCGTTAATTTTAACATTTTGACAATTTTTTTAAAAAAGTCTTAAGTTCCATAAATATTTCTCAAAAATTTATTAAAAAATGCTTAAGCTATTGTTTTAATCCTACTTTTTTAATGATTGATTAATAATTAATATTTATCAAATTTCCAAAGACTCAACGTTTAAGAACTGCGACACGTTTTAATTTTAGATTATTAAATAAATTTAAAATAATGCCATAATTATTTAATTTATTTTTTCAAATATTTGTTATACTAAAATTTTTTTAATTAGAAGTCCTTTTTAAATTATTCCAAGTATAAGATATGAAAAAGAAATAAATAATAAAAAATATTATTTTAAATTATATTAAATATATTAAAGAACTAAAAAATGATAATCTCGTTTTAAAATTGAACTCCATCTTTGTTAAACTTTAATTTAATATACATTCTATTTTTTTGTCTCTTAAATATTTAAAATTTCTTAAAATCTTAGAATAATAAGAAAATAAATAGTTTAAACTTTTTTATTTATTTATTAAGATTAGAGTACTATACTTACAAAAGTACACAATAAATAAATTACATTATATATTAAATTAATTAGATGACTATGAACTGATCCCATTTATATATTTTGATTTGAATAAAAATATTTTTTATTTCGTTAAAAAATAAAATATATTTAATTTCAAGATAAGCCCATTCCAAATAGAGCTTTCCTCTTACATTGGAATTTTAGATTTAATTTTTCCTTTTTTGGACAAAAATTAAAATTTTTCCTAATTAATTAATTCACCTAAAGTCAACTTTTTTAAAAAAAAATTAAATAAAGAATAATTTGATAGGAAGCACACAAGCGCAACTGTATTATGCAGCTCATCTTGATCTGCTGGTTGGCGGCTTTGTCTACCAACCAATGCTTCATTTGGGGCAGCTTTTTTATGCTTTCTAAAACATTTTTTTAATATAAAAACTTCTTAAATTAGAAATTTGTATATAAAAAAGAAAACAATAAAAAAAGTTAATTATCCAAAATGAAACTCAAGTGATTTTGAATTTTAAGCTTACGTATAAATGATGTATGTATGAGTTTATTTAAAATTATGTCCCAACAAAAAAAAGCACAGCTGCTTTACTTCTCCTTTGTACTTTGTTGAACTGTGCTATCAGAGGGCAAAAGCATTCATGTTGCGTCTACGGCTCTGCTTAGATAAGATCCAACCACTCTATTATTTATAATAAAAAAATGTATTTTTGACATTTGTGAACAATATTATATCCGTTTGGTTATTTTTTAAAAGAATATTGAATGAAAGATTAGTAAGCATATAGCTTCGAATATGTAATAATCTCTTAATAGTTTATAAACAAGTTAGGGGAATGTCAAATATATTCAATTTTAATGTTTAAAGGGGGAGGAGATTGTGGAATAAGTGATTTCAATATGTTTATTAAAGTTATGAGGACATCCTTCTTTGATTTGCAGATACATCAATGATAGATCATCCTCATGCATCCATAGAAAATCAAATAACTTTGGCAAATTAAAAACCTTAATTATTTTCAGATTGGTATGTTTTGAGAAGATTTTCTTGAATTTATTTGATTTAGGAGAAATTATTCTTTGAGAATTCAGGATGAGAACTGTTCGAACTGCGAGTGTACACATATTGTATTCCTTCTCGAATTCGAGGCGGATGGTGTCACAGTGCTCGAGGCACTCGCATGGCTCGAGGCGGTCGCGTCTGCGCGTGCCTCTTGCTGCGTGCCCTTGGGATGAGCGCGGGAAGGATGGGATGGACGGTCCGTCACAGACTGCGTGTGAAAAATAATGGGACCGCGGACATGGTCATTGCGGAAGACGTTGGAGGCTCGTGAGTTCTCACGGTGGGCTTGTCGAGCAGCTCGACAAGCCCATTTCAGTGTCACGAGTCAGCTTTCTAGCTCGACTCGAGTTTGAGCTAGAGTTTGAGCTCGGTATTGTACTTGAGTCCCCTAAACATAACAGCATAGAAATTCAAGATAAGATCTTAAAATATTTTCAAAATGTTAAAAAAAAATCTTAAAAATAAATCTATTCTTAACAAAAGAGGACACCCATGTGTTGAGAATATTGTTGGAGTGTTCAGAAAGATTTAGCAATATTTTATAATACAATTTCAAAAACATGTGTAGCCATGCCTATGAATACATGTAACCCATCGATATATCAAAATATAGAGAGCTCATCCAATGAGAAGCAAACTTCCTCTTAAAGGTTTTCAAAAAAGGATAGATAAATCACTTGAGTAATGACGTGGGGATTATGAAAACCTTTCTAATTAAGAATATTTTTTTATTGTATGTAAGTTTAAGGGAATACAAAATCAACATATTTTGGTTAGGAGAAATCATCTTCGCTCCCTATGATCAAATAGAAGAACAAGTAGTTGGAGGAAAAGAAAGAGGGATTAGTAAGAGAAGATTCCACGAAGAAGGGGTGGGAGATTAATTTAAGTGATTTTTGTTGTTTAATAATGAGGGAAAGCAAGCAAATATAAGTAGGAGTGCAACATAAAGCTCTCAATCAGAGCTCAAAGGAGAAGGAGAGAAAAAGAGATTAGTAACAAGAAGTAGATAGTGTGAAAGGAGGTAAGGGAACCATCATTAAAAGAGGGAGGAGGAAAATCTTAAAACATAGAGGCATGAATGAGAGGAGCACATTCATATGTTTAAGGAAACAACCATTTTCAAGATTTTAATGAGAGGAGCACATTCTATAGTTCGTACACAAATATTTAGTGAAAACTATTTTTGTGGGTTCACTTGTTTTTTGGCCTAATAAATAGAATGTAATGATCTTTTCAAGCCCATATTTTTATAGGGTTGTCCATCCAATCGATATGCACATAAAATTGATCATAAATGATAAGATCATATGAATGCATTTATATCTAATTTTGATTGCAAAATGAAATTTAGTTGGTAAGGTTATGTCAACTTCAAGTATTAGATAAAAAATATAGCCCAAACTCAATTATAGATTGACTCGAATAAGTAGCCCAACCTATTCCATGTATAATCTACTCATATTTCATTTTGACATTTTGTTAAGAATAAGATTATTTCCCTTTGGTGAGATTATCACAATATAATATGCCAACTATCGTCACTTCCTTTTTTCCTAATTAGCAAGAAAATATGAATTTTTATCCCTTATAATGTTCTTGTTTTGACTAACATCCCCCTTAAAATTATCTATGGATTAAAATACACTTAAAGTATACCAAGTATATATCAATATCAAATTATACCCTACTTAAAATGGAGAAACAATATTTTTAGCTCCTCAGTAAACATTATTTTATTTCCTTATTCTCTCATTGAGAGATTTCTTCCATCATTTTACTATGAGATATTTTTCTATAACATGGTAAGAAAATCATGATGGTGGTGATAAAGTGTTGATAAAATAGTTGAATCGGACTTTGACATCTACGGGTGATTATTTTTATTATTTAAACATATGAGCTTGTGACTAATTTTTAATTATTAACAAGTGCGTATCTATAAAAATTGAGTTCATTTTGATGTAAATAGGAAATTAGAATTGAAAATATATTGAAATAAGGTTTGACAAAGAATTAAAATATGTACATACCTTATTCAAATTTAGTTCAAAGCTTATTTGAAACTTATTTGAATATTCTTAAATTTGGTTCAAAGAAGGTTCAAACCTAATTTGACTAATAGTTTAGTCTTTTTTATCATTGATCAAAATTGATTTGAATATAGTTGTAATCTATTTTAATACTAGTTCAAATAAAATTTGCGCACTGTAATGAAGGTTTGACCTTTTGTGAACTTAGTTAAAAGCTTGTTCGAAATAAATATTAATCTTACTTATATTTATATATAGAGCATTTTTTTCTATATGTGAATCAAGCATAAGTATTATTGTGTTGTATGATGGAGAATGAAATGATGTCTATAAAGTTGATTGAACATTTATTAGTAATGAATTAAAGGATTGATAGCTCTAAGAAGTATTACTCTTGATGATCTCATAGATGTTCTATATACAATTACATAGATTGATAAGAATCAATTTTACTTGATATTGGAGATGATTTATCCTTTTAGTGGATCACAAACGACGACTTCAATTCCTCAAACAAAGAAGTTTTAAAATATGATATTATATTTTGATTCTATGAGATTTCTTTTTCAATTCAAAATCAATCTCCTATTTGTGCGTTAACTAATATAAAAAAGAATTTAGTACAAGATTATAATCAAGTCCATCCTATATATACATGTTGAAATAATTCAATTTGTCGACCGAATTCAAATATATCAAATCCTATATTCATACCTCCAATGTTCAATACAATGAAGTAGCAATCATTCTCTAGATCATTAACCTTCCTTAGGAGAAGCTAATAAGTTAAAAGTCTCAAAGAATTGTGGGTAAGGAGCATTAAAATACTACTCAAAAGGAGATTACTTAGTCCTTTTAAATAGATTATAGCTTTCAAATTATTTAATAATTTTTTTGTCACACCACCAACTATTTATATATCACTCGGGCATTATAATCCGTCACCATAAGAGTGATTAATTTAGATATATTTATTAATAGAAAAGCAAATAAAATGAATTCAAGTACTTGCAAGATAAATGAATTCAAACCACACCTTATGATAAACTATGAGTCAAATGTTGTTGCCATTAACACTTCTCAAATAAATTTTTATTTAAATAAGATGCTCTTTTGTCTTATGACATTTATTGATGATTCTAAAAAAATAATGTATTGTATATCCATATTAATTAGCTTTAAACATTATGTTTTTCTTTCAACTTACTTTTGGAGTGGATTCATATGAAGAATTTATTATTACTCATGAATTAAAAGATATTTTATTAAGTTAAATGTCAATGAGCCTAATAATTTAACTGTATTGGTAGAACGATTCTAAAATAAATTACTGATGCAGGGGATTGCCATAATTCCCATGGAGAAGCAGGAATGTGTGTGGCTGGAGCTATCAATAATTACACAAACCAGCTCTACGGTTATGGAAATCCATCAAATCAATGTAAAATCACTAAGTCTAGCATTCAATCTTCAATCTTGATTTACTTACAATACTTTCTTTTTCTAAATGATCTCAACCTTCTCATATAATACAAATCAGATAATTTAACTGAAAGCCTAATGTTCCTCGCGCATTTCGTTGGGGACATCCACCAACCTCTTCATGTGGGATTTCAAGATGATGAAGGTGGAAACACCATTATAGTCCACTGGTACAGAAGGAAGACGAACCTCCATCATGTATGTTAAATATTTCTTCATATAATTATATTTTGATTTCCTTGTAAATGTTCTGTGTTAAAACTTTTATCAAAATTTTGGCTAAGGTATGGGATTCCAGCATAATAGAAACAGCAATGCGCGACTATTATGACAATGATCTTGATACCATGGTTGAGGGCATTAAATTAAACATAACAGTAAGTTTGATTTATTAGTTCCTCTGAACTTAATTTCAGTAAGCCATTTATTTGTTTAAGCTCCATAAACTTAAATTTCTGTGGAATTCTACTGTAGGGTGGATGGGCAGAAGACGTTGATAATTGGCAGAACTGCCAGAATAAAAGAGCTACTTGCGCAAATGAGTAAGATTAGAACATCCATGGCTTATTGCATCACATTGCATTCACCATTAGTTTTTCACTTAATTGAATCCCATTGCAATTTTTCCCTTTTTTCAGCTATGCAGAAGAAAGTATAAAGCTGGCTTGTGATTACGCTTATAAGGATGCTGAACAAAATTCAACATTAGAAGGTAAACTATAGAAAAATCCACATAAAGGACAATAGAAGGTAAAGCTAGCTTGTTAGTTTGGTTTTAACATTATGTTTTGGTTCACAGATGACTATTTCTTCACCCGACTTCCAACAGTTAAAAAGAGAATAGCACAAGCAGGTTTGAGGCTTGCTTTGATACTTAACCGAATATTTGACAGTGAGAACAGCCAACAAATCCAGAGTTACTAAGATGAATGGGTTGTTGATAATCTCAATAAGGCCAATGCTAAAAGGACATTATTCTCATTCATTTAAAGGCAATTAGTACTCATTTTTAATTATATTATTAGTGTTGTAGAAATTAATGTTTTATTTGTTTAGAAGTGATTAAACTTGTTGTTAGCTTGGTGTAGTTCATGCTCATTGTACTAAATGATAATTGATTTGAAGGATTGATATATATATCAATGCAAAAAATTTGCAAGCTTACTATGATTATACATCCTTACTAATGCAAAAGAATAATGGAAGAGAGTTCATACATTGTTATATGATTATACTAATACAAAACTTTTTGTGGATGATAGAGGAAGAAACTCTCAAATTGAAATTGAATAATTTCTCTTAATTTTGTTTGTAAAAAATGTTAAAGCAAAATGTTATTTATTTATGCCCCACGTAGTGGGATAAAGGCTTGATGTTGTTGTTGTTGTTGTATGGAGGGTTCAAGATTCTATTTAAGATAACTTTCAAGTAGTTTCTACCATCGATCTAACTTGTTAAATGAACATCTAGAGATTTTTATAATAATCTTATTAAGAAATTTCTACGCAATCCATGATATTGAGATAACATCTAGCTAGAGATCAAAAAGTGATTTTCATAAAAGATGATGCGCAACATAGGTGAATGAGATATTTTAATAAACTTTTTAATGAAGGTTATGAGAATATGATTGACTTTAATGACCTTAACACTCTAAATGAAACTAGAAATTTATATTTTTAACATCGTATTAATAAAATTAAAGTTGGAGAGACTTCAAAAAAAATGAAGTGTTGAAAAGCAAGAGGACATGATAATATTCAAATAAAAGTGTGGAAATGCTTAAGAAATCAACGAGTTTTTGGGCTTACTAAATTTTTTAATATTATTATGGAAACTTAAAAGATATAATTAGATGAGTGAAAAATGAGTGTGTTTGTCAAAACCCTAGCCGTCAGAGGTTAAGAAAAATACTAGTTATGTGATGATTGTATAGTACAATTTGGTTCGTAGTATATTCCATAATTAAAATCTTTCTTAATTAATCTCTAGATATCAAGCAATCTAATCATTGTAATCGATCGTACTGTACGATATAGCTGGTACAATACAATTGAATGTGTACAAAATTGATCATCTTAGAGATCGTATCGAATGAAATCCTTGATTTTTGTACTTATCATATTGTACAATGCCCACAGTGCTTGACAATCGATAATGTACAAAGTTGGTCGTCCCAAGGGTCATCCCAAATGAACAAAAAAAATTTCTACGGTTTGTACAGTACGATATTTTGATCATACTGAACAAAATGTTATAAAGGTTGAACATTTCATCTGCACGACCTCACTGGATGAGTCTGAATTAAAATATTCATACAATACGATATACGTATAGTACTGTACGAATGGAAGATGGAACACTTGAAAATTAGGATTTCTTGAAGCTCACTACTTAAGATTTTCTAATTAAAAAATCTTTGGTAGTTGAAAATTTAGGAGATCGAGAGAGTCTTGAGGGAGAGAAGAAGGAGAGCTTTGTGAGAGAAGATAGGGAGATTTTATGAGGGAGAACTTGTGAGGGGATTCACAAGGTTGCTCCAAATAAGAATCTTGCCTAATATCTACAAGCATCTGCCTGGAATTTCTGTGGCTCCGAAGAAGAAGCTCTTCAACAAAGATTGTAGTTTTTTTACCATAACCTAAAGGGTGAAAATAGAGTTGTAATTTTCTGACCATTTTCTGGAGGGTGAAAATAGAGTTGCAGTTCTTTGAGCATCACCTAGAGAGTGAGAATAGATTTGAGGTTCTCTGCCTGTAAAAGAGTCACGATTCTCTATAGCACCAGCGTGGTGAAACATCATCTATACAGGCTTCACCCCCTTGTCGTGAGAGCAAAAAGAGAGTCACTATTATTTAGTGCAAGAGAGAGTCTCTAAGGAGTGGACGTAGGTTAGGTTGACTGAACCACTATAAATTCTGGTGTGTTCATTCTGATTATTTTTCGCACTTTATTTTTTGCAATTATATGATAGTCGTGCCTATAAGAATGTTGCTTAATTCCTTACTCCTTGAAAAGTATAAGAAATCGTCATATGAATTTAAAACCAAAGGTCAATCATCCACATACCTAACTTTCCCATTTTAAATCCAAAGGTTTACTGAAAAATGTGGCCTTTCAACTTCCAGTGTCCCACTTATGAAGAAAACTAATGAATCTACTTCAAAGAGCACAAAAATGGTTGTTTGCTTTAATTACCACACAAAAGGATACATGAAAAATAAATTTAAAGCATGAATTATACTTTGAAATGAAAAAAAAAAAAAGATGAAGAAGTGAAGGAAATCTTACAAAATTATAAACTATAGGTGCTTAAATAGTGGTGTCGGAGTAATGATCAAAAGGGGGCAAAAGCTATTTAAATCAAAGTGATTACTCGTGATCCTATTATTATAGTAATAATGTTGTTATCTCCAATCTGATTGCTTGACACTTCTAAACTAATGATTATTGCAAAAAAAATCCATATTATTTATCTTTTTTTTTTCAATGAATGGTCATATTTAAGTTTGGTATTCAACATGATAATTTATCTTGCATGATATGAATTGATTATATAGAAATACTAGTCTTGCTTCTTTTAAATGCATTTAATTGCTTATCATTATTATAAATTGCTTATGTATTATCTCTATTAAATGTAATTGATCATATTGAGCTTGATGACATAAACTTATATAATTTAGCACAAGTCATAAATAATTCATTATGAAATAATATGAAATGATAGAAATAATGCCAATAAAGTTATTAAGTATAAATTCGTGCACGTGCATAATTGATTTATATAGTATATTCTCTTATGATACTGACTGGGAAGTAATATACCCACGCGAGTGAAATGAATAAAGAAAATGGAGAATGATGTATATATTTTTTTTAATTCTTTTAGATGATATCTCTTATGACTTTTGTATTTTTTACAAGAATGATAAATATATGATATGTGTGTCGTGTATAGATATACACTGATCATTTTAAAAATAAATTAAATTCAGATAGATTTACTTTATGTTTTGTGGTGAGCATGCATATCATTTAAAATGACTTGTATTATTGTAATTTAGAAGAAGACATACAAACTAAATTGTATTGTAACTCACTCCATATTTACAAAATTACACTCTTATTATCAAAATAGTTTAAAAGAGTTAAAAAGGAGAGAACGTGTATTGTAGGCATGACACTTTGAGAGGAAGATATTTGTTGAAAACAGTTAGTGTTTTGCTATAAAATACATTGAAATTTAGTAATAGTGTCGTTCAGTGTATTGAAGATAGTTAGTTTTAAAAATTTTAGTACACAAAAATTTAAATAATCGTTCGACCGTTAATTCCAGCCTCATTAATTTGAAGCTCTGAGTGAGATTGTGACAATAATCTCGATAAACACAATGCCATTGACTAAACTAATCCATGGCACAAGCCACTTCCACTAGAGGGACTCACCTCTAATTCCTAAGGAGTTTCCTTCACAAACTCAACCTATATACTAGGTCCCGAAGACTCGCATAAAGTACACACTCCTAAAAACTCGCCCCAAGTACTTTCTTGAGGGGAGGGAACCACACAAGATATAGGGGTTCATGTTTATATCATCCAGCTAATCCACATGTCGGTGTCAATTTATTTAGTCACATTATGTTCTATTTATTTTCTTTTTATTATAGTAGTAGCCTCTCATGTAGCCCATTTAGCCCTATATATAAGAGGAGAAGAGGCATATTTTAGAATTCATGCCGTGAGGACAACTTATAATAGAGATATTAGAGCGTTATACTAACTCACCATAATCACTAGCTTCCCTCACTTTTGTTCTATAACTCTAACACACCGATGACCTATTAGTAAGATCAATTATCATTCATGAATAAATTTGGACCCCACATTTCCTTTGTTGCCAAAGGAAAAAATATGAAAAAATAACTATATATATCATAAGCTTTTTAATATATTTTATTGTCAAAAATGCAAAAAAAATGATCGAAATAGACAGACATTTAAATAAAAATACATGACAATGCACTTTTATCTTTGGACAAAAATAAATTTAAATGCCATTTTATAATATGAAATAATTATAATAAAACTATTACATAAATATCATGCATTTCTCATGGCAGCTCCTAAATAATCCTGCATGAATATAATTGCATGATATGAAATTGTTATATATAAATAATAATATTGCATCTTTTAAATGCATTTAATTGCTTATCAGCATTGTAAATTACTTATGTATTATCTCTATTAAATGCAATTGATCATATTGAGCTTGATGATATAAACTTATATAAATTAGCACAAGTAATATATTGTTTATTATGAAAAAATATGAAATGATAGAGATCATGCCAATAAAGTTATTATGTATAATTGCTTGCATGCGCATAATTGATTAATAGAGTACACTCCCTTATGATACTGGTTGGGGAAGCAATGTACCCAAGTGAGTAAAATGAAAAAGGTTATGAAAAAAATGGAGAAGGACAAATATTTTTTGAGAATGATAAACATATGATATGTGTCATGTATAAATATACATAACATTGATGATCATTTTCAAAATAAATTAATTTCAAATAGATTTACTTTATGTATTGTGGTGAGCGTGCATATCATTCAAAGTGTCTTGTACTATTGTAATTTAGAAGAAGACATAGGAACTAAGTTGTATTATAACTTACTCCATATTTACAAAAGTACATAGGTGTTATCCAAATAGTTTAAATAAGTGAAAGAGGAGGAAACGCCTATTGTAGGCGTGAAACTTCAAGAGAAATATATTTGTTTGAATCAGTTATAGTGTTTTGATTTAAAATACATTGAAATATAGTGATAGTGACTCTTTCAGTATATTGGAGATAGTTACTTTTAAAAATTTTAGTTGACAAAATTTAAATAATTGTTCGAACATCAATTCCTGCCTCATTAATTTGAAGCTCTGAGTTAGATTGTGATAATAAACCTAATAGGCACAATGTCACTAATTGAACTCATCCATGGCTCAAGCCACTTCCACTAGAGGGACTTGCCTCTCATTCCTATGTGGTTTCCTTCACAAACTCATCCTACATACTAGATCCGAAAAACTTGCTTAAAGTACATGCTAATGAAAACTCGCCCGAAGTACTTGTTTGAGGGGAGAGAACCACACCAGATATAGGGGTTCATGCTTATATCATCTAGTTAGTCCATGTGCCAGTGTCAATTTATTTAGTCACATTATGTGCTATTTTTTTATTTTTTATTATAGCAGTAACCTCTCATGTAGCCCATTTAGCCCTATATAAAAGAGGAGAAGAAGCATATTTTAGAATTCATGCTGTGAGGATAACTTATAATAGAGATATTAGAGCATTCTACTAACTCACCATAATCATTAGCTTCTCTCACATTTGTTCTCTAGCACTAATACGCCAATAACCTATTAGTAAGCTCGATTATCGTTCACAAATAAATTTGGACCCCAATTTTCCTTTGTTGCAAAACTAATAAATATATCAGAAGCTTTTTAAATATATTTTATTATAAAAAATACAAAACAAATTATCGAAATAGAAAGACATTTAAATAAAAATATAAGACAATGCACTTTTATCTTTTGGACAAAAATAAATTAAAATGCCATCTTATACTATGAAATAATTATAATAGAACTATTACACAAATATCAAGAAATTCTCATCACAGCTCCCAAACAAGTTTTTCTAAACAATATCGGACCCAGCCTCTTAATTTTGAGGAGATTTTATTACAAATTCCAAAATAAATGGATATTTGAGCTCATTTTACACAGTCCAGTTAAGAAAACAATTAGATTTAGAATGTTAATCAATACTTCCCATTTTATTAATTCTTTTCTTAAATTTTGAGCATTAAATCTTAAAAGGTGTGGCACAAAACTCGGACCTATAATCTTGAATTAGAATACAAACCATCCTCTTATTTTACAAACAGGCCACAAATTCCTTCTCATGCAATTCTAGGTAAAAATTAACAATCAAGTAAGATTTGACCACATCAATCCAGAACTAGCCTTCTCGTCTGAGGGCATTTATAATCGAACATGATGTTATTCGTCTATCGCCTATTTGCAGTTGTCGCGAGTCTTCACCCGATTGCAAATAAAAATGCATTTTATGTTTTCTCTCTGCTGTGAGCAATACGACCTCAATATTGTCGTCGCACTATTCAAAATATGAAAATAGTGTTTACGTTGCCTTTTGGTTAGACACTCGCACTGTCTGAGTTGCCTTTTGGTTAAACGCTCGCACCAAGTGCAAATCAGAGAATGTCATTAGGTTGGAGATTGCCTGACCATGATTCAATAGATCAGTCGGTTATTCTCAATTTGTAATGTGATTTTCTATGTATTTTCCTTGTCTTCTTTTTTGTTATTTGATTTATTCACTCTAAGTTTTTCAACTCCATTGATTTTGACTTATGTTCCCTATCTTCTTCTTATTTAACACGAGAGAGCCGACTCTCCCTATCTTTGTCTTCATCATCTTCTTTCTTCAGAAAGGGAGGAAAACACAGGTGGATCTCATCGGAGGCTTTGTCATTTCACGGCGATGGCTGTACTGGGTAGCTGAGAAACCGCCGCCTTTGATGGCTAGGGTGAGCTGAGTATCACATATAGCTCCTCTCCCATGAGAGAGTGAGAGACAAAGTGAGAGAAGAGGTTGCTTATAGGGGGAGAAGAAAGTTTTGGTGTTGTAGTTTGAGGGGGGTGGAGGGGCGTTATTATATAATTACAAAAGGAACATAATAGAGGATATGGGAGTTTCTTGTGGTGTTTAATTTAGGAGGTAAGAGGATTTAAAGTTGGTAAGTAGGGATGGTGAAAGAGGAACAAAATTTTTTATTTAAAAAAAAGTAAGAAAAAATTAAAACGGTCAAAGAGGGCAATTTGGGCCTTTTGGGTGCCACATAAATAGCCTATGGGAAAAGTCAAAATTTTGAATTTTTTTATCTACTTAAAGTTATAAAATTCTGATTTTTATTTTTTAGAAAAACACATTTAAAAACTGAAATTTTAAATAAAATAGAAGATTTCTTAATAAATTTAAAATTTATTTAACCTTATTTAGAGTGCATTTTTTATTTTATTTTTTTTTAAAATTTATTTGATTTTCTTCGATAATTCAAATTTATTCACATATATTCATTCGTTAGTTTCGAATATATTTTTTCTAAATCAGATTTTAAATTTTAAATATTTTAAAAAATAAGCCAGTTGAAAAGACGACTACGGTTGGACTGGAAAAATGAAAGGAATAACAAGGCATGACTCATGATATCTCAAAAGTCGATAGGTGAAGCTTAATTTCCAGGCAGTTTCACTACTAAGGGGCCAAAGAATTTAGTAGCAGTAACTCTAATAAATTAATAAGAACCGCTCAAACTTCAAACATTTATTATTCCATAATAATGAATAATCTCATTCTTAGCATACCTTATTAGGGCAACAAATATGCTAATTATGTTCATAATTAATTCTTATGCATACATGAATCATTGTACATTATCATATGTTGTATGAACATATAATATATCACAAGGAGTACTAATAGGAAATTTGTTCTTTTGAACTCCTAAAAAAACCCACAAAAAATAAGGTTATTTAATGGAATGTAACAAACTCAAATTATAACACAAATAGATAATTAGCCTATTAGGGGTATAAACGAGTTTGAGGTATTATTTGGTGTAGTTTTCTAACTGCTTTTATTTTTTAGATTGCAACCACACTTTTATCGTAGTGCTATTTTCTTGTTGATTTTCATAAAATTTTTTATTAGAAAGTTGTTTCTTATAACCAATTCTACTAATATGTGGTGACTATAATGAAATTGATTTTTTATTTTTCAAAAAAAAAAATTCAAGTGAAAATTTTGTTTATAAGGGTAGAAAAGGTAGAAGAGGTTGCATGATATGATAAAGAACCCATCCAAAAATTATAAGATATGATTATCCACATGCAAACCCTAAACACTAGGTTACATGTTAAAACTCTTGCGCGCCCAAATCCTAGCTACAACTGAACCTATAATTAAAAAGATTGTAGATAAACCTATGAATGACTATCTAGCTATTAGAGAATCCCTTAGGAACGATAAGAAAATTTGGAATCATAGGTTTCAAGGCCATGTATAAAAACCACATAAAAGGTTAAGGTAGAAGGCCCAACCTATGATGGTGTGCATGACCCTAATAGGTTTCTAGACTCTCTCACTCAAATGGGTAAATTTTTTATTGGTGTCAAAAGGATGATAATCAAAGAGCAACTTTTGATTATATAAAATTAATAGGCCATGCTAAAATCTTTTGAAATAGCACCTTAATAAAAGAGTTAAGACTATGTAGATACTTCTTTAAGGTAGAGATGAAAGAAATGATGAGGGCTAAGTAGTTATAGGAGCCATGAAAGAAATTGCATGAGTAGTTGGTG
The DNA here is from genome assembly GCF_001605985.2 of Dendrobium catenatum. Taxonomy (NCBI): domain Eukaryota; kingdom Viridiplantae; phylum Streptophyta; class Magnoliopsida; order Asparagales; family Orchidaceae; genus Dendrobium; species Dendrobium catenatum. Next base: position 192,796 of record NW_021319019.1, on the reverse strand, counting down.
TCCTTTTTCCAATGGAATATGTAGGTAGTAAGCTACATAAACACATTTAAGGATCTAGTAGCTATTACAAATTCATTAAATCAAAATGGGAAACTAGCTAATAAGTTATAGTTGGACTTACAAATGACATAAAAAATGAGATAGATATTTAAGATCACCATGGCTGTAATTAAGGATGTTGCTTAATGCCTCACTTCTTGAAAATTATAAGAAATCATCATATGAATTTAAAACCAAAGGTCAAACATCCAAATATGTTACTTTCCCGTTTTAAATCCAAAGGTCTACTACTAGATATGGCCTTTCAATTTCTTGTGTCCCACCTAAGAAGAAAGCTAATTAATCTACTTCTAAGAGCACAAAAATGGTTGTTTGCTTTAAATAGTAAAAAACAAAATTTAAATCATTAAGTATACTCTTAAATGAAAATAAAATGAAGAAGTGAATGAAATTTTAAAAAATTATATATAATTATAGGTTCTTAAATAGCGGTGTCAAAGTAATGATCAAAAAGGGGAAAAAGATATTTAAAGTGAGTGCTCATGATCCTATTCTTAAAGTAATAATATTGCTATCTCCAATCTGATTGCATTGACACTTCTAAACTAATTATTATTGCAAAACAAATTCAACATTATTTATCTCTTTTTTTTTTCAATGAATGGTCATATTGAAGTTTGGTATTCAACATGATAATTCATCTTGCATGATATGAAAAAATTATATAGAAATAATAATCTTGCTTCTTCGTAATGCATTTAATTTCTCATCATTATTGTAAATTGCTTATGTATTATCTCTATTAAATGCAATTGATCATATTAAGCTTGATGACATAAACTTATATAATTTAGCACAAGTCATGTATTATTCATTATGAAACAATATGAAATGATAGAGATCATGCCAATAAAGTTATTTAGAATAAATGCTCTCATGTGCATAATCGATTGATATAGTACACTCCCTTATGATACTAGCTAGGAAGTATTATACCCATGCGAGTGAAATGAAAAAGGTTATAAAAAAGAAAATGGATAAGAAAGTATATATTTTTGGTATTATTTTAGACAAAATCTCTTATGACTTTTGTATCATTTACAAGAATGATAAATATATGATGTGTGTGTCATGCATAGATATACAAAACATTGATGATCATTTTCAAAATAAATTAATTTTAGATAGGTTTACATTGTGTTTTGTGATGAGCATGCATATCATTCAAAATGTCTTGTATTATTGTAATTTAAAAGAAGACATACAAATTGAGTTGTATTGTAACTCACTCCATATTTACAAAAGTGCAATGGTATTATCCAAATAGTTTAAATGAGTGAAAGAGCAGAGTACGTGTATCATAGGCATGACATATCGAGAGAGAGATATTTGTTTAAAGCAGTTATAATGTTTTGCTTTAAAATACATTGAAATGTAGTGATAGTGTCCTTTAGTGTATTGGAGATAGTTACTTTTAGAAAAATTAGTAAAAAATAATAATAATAACCGTTCGACCATCAATTCCCAGCTCATTAATTCGAAGCTCTGAGTGAGATTGTGATAATAAACCCGATATACACAATGTCACTGACTAAACTCATCCATGGTCAAGCCACTTCCACTAGAGGGTCTCGCCTCTCATTCCTCAGGAGTTTCCTTCACAAACTTAGCCTTTATATTAGGTTTAGAAGACTCACCTAAAGTACACACTCCTGAAAACTCACCCCAGGTACTTGGTTGAGGGGAGGGAACCACACCAGATATAGGGGTTCATATTTATATCATCCAGTTGGTCCATATGTCGGTGTGAATTTATTTAGTAACATTATGTGCTACTTTTTTATTATTATTATTATAGCAGTAGCCCATTTAGCCCTATATATAAGAGGAGAAGAGGCATATTTTAGAATTCATGCTATGAGGACAAGTTATAATAGAGATATTAGAGTGTTCTACTAACTCACCATAATCACTAGTTTTCCTCACTTTTGTTCTCTTCAGACACGGCCTCTTATTTTTGAAGAGATTTTTGTTATAAATTCCAAAATAAAAGGATATTTGAGCTCATTTTACACAATCCAATTAAGAAAACAATTAGATTGAGAATGCTAATCAATACTTCAATGCCATTCCATCCTTTTTATTAATTGTTTTTTTTTTTAAATTTTGTGCAATAAATCTTAAAAGGTGTGGCTCAAAACTCGAACCTATAAGCTGGAATTAATATACAAAACATCATATTATCTTACAAACAGGCCACAAATTCCTTCACATGCAATTCTAGGTTAAAAGCAACAATCAAGTAAGATTTGATCACATCAATTCAAAACTAGCATTCTCGTCTGAGGGCATTTCAAATCGAACTGAATGTCATTCGCCTATGGAGTTGCGGCGAGTCTCCATCAGAACATAAAAAAAAAACATCACTATCAAAAAATAGAGTTATCGCAGCACATTTTTTACTTTTTCCAACAGTTATAACCGACACATTTTACTTTTGCAGCGGTTCTAGCTAAAACCACTACATTTCTGTTGTGATTGCAATGCGCTGCAATGACATTCCGCAGAGGTTTTAGGATCGGTGTGATAGAATAAAGGATGTGCTAGTTTTAACAGCGGTTATAACCGTTGCTAATTAAGTTACATATTTGCGTCGGTTAGAACCGCCATAAAAATTAAAACCTAAACAAATTTTTAGTATTGTAGTGTTTTTCAGCGGGGCCAACAATTAAAACCAAAGTTACTCATTCTCACAAGTGCTTGCCAAATTAAAACCTAAACTTTTTCTTCACTCATTAAACTCCATCCCTCTCATTGCTAGACCAACAAAAAGACCAACTACTAACTTTATATAAAATATAGGTGGTAAAAGCTGTGCACAACCAATATGCATGTCTAACCAATTTGGCAAGCAGTTGTGAGAAATTATATGGATCATATGTATGTAAATGACTTGGTTGAAGCTAGGATGGGAAAAAATAAAAATGACTCTATTAGGACAAATGATAAAAATGCATTGATTAAAATTTGAAGAAAATACCTACGGACCCGAGCAACTGAATCGCTACCGGGAATTCTTTGGTGACAGCTACGGTGATGGAATCGCCGTTAGTAAAAACAGATTTGGTCGTGGATGGGCAATCGACGAAGATTCAACCACGCGAAGGGTCAAGATAGGAGATTCAACGAAGAGCATGCATGAGAATGGGTTGATAACGGCTGATTCGACGGAGAGCAACCAGGGATTCGGTGGCGGCGAATCTGGGGTTGGTGGATTCGACGTAGACGAGCGAATGGTGAGGACGCAGCAAAAAAGTCGAATGGTGAGGTTAGGGCACGGGGATGACAAATATCTTTGTTTATAGCAGTGGTTAAAACCGATGTTTATATTAATCTATAGCACCGACTTAACCCACAACTACATGTGGCGGTTAAAACTGCAGGGAAAAGATATACATATAAGCAGTTTTAAAACCACTGCTATCAAGTGCTGCGAAAATCCCACTTTTTTGGTAGTGCATATTTTGTATTTTTCTCTGCATTGTGAGTATTGTGATCTCAATATTGAAGTCGCACTATTCAAAATATTAAAATTAATAGGCCGGTTCGATTTGCCAGTGTCTACTGCAAATCAGATAATATTGTTCGGTTGGAGATGATCTGAACATGAAGCAATAAATAAGCTGGTTATTCTCAATTAGTAATGTAATATTCTTTTTATTTTCGTCATTCTTGCAAGAATACCTAGTGTTCTTTGGATTTGCATATAGGACAGCAAGATTCAAACTTATCTTACCGAGGAATTGAATTCAACAACAAGAACAAAAAAAAAATTAGCAATTCATTATTATTCTGAAACTACCATCAATTCTAACAAATCCTTATTTCCCTCGATCAGCACCAAAAAGAAAAAAAAAATGAAAGAAAAAAGTTAAGAAGATGGATCATATCTCAGAGAATGTTGGCGTTGCACCATTGATATTAGGCAAAGGAGAGCTTCCAGGCAGCTCGGTGTATTTGTATAATGCATTGGGCAAGTCGAAGAACTCTGTCGTAAACCCTTGCATGAACAACGGTACATCTGACAGCGGCGGATTGAGCTCAAAGTTGGTTGTCGCCGGCGTAACGGAGGGTCGTTGCTCCGGCGTCAATTGCAGTGTGTCATCCAATGATGGTTCGCTTAATTCTTCCTTTTTCTTTTCAACAGAGATCTTTCTTTTCTTGTTCAGATGGATGCTATCATCATTGTTAGAAGAAGATGTGGTTGGATTGTCGTTAATGTCATCATTGGAAGAGCGGGAGAAGCCGGTGAGCTTTTGGACAAGGGCCATAAAATCACAAGCCCGTGTGTGGATGATTTTGGGGGATTGTGTGTAGATTATGACCGGCGGACGATATGAGACAGAAGAAACGGAGGTGGATGAGGTGGAGGTGATGGTGGTGGTGGAGACTTTATTGAGCTTCATAATTGGTGAAGTTCGGACGAAGCCATTGATCTCCGGAGATGGATTCATTGTGGAGGCAAAATTGGTAGAAGTAGAGGAGAGGAGATGAGAAGATGAAAACGAAGGGATGGGGGAGAAAGAGAGAGGGAGAGAGAGGTGGGTAGGGACGGGAGTTTGGAATGCCTTGAAATAGAAGAGGGGAGAGATAAATATGAGCGTGGAGAGGGGCAACTCCAACCATTTAGGCCGTTCACGATGGGGGTGTTAAGGTGGAACGGCTGCAGGAGTTGTAGGCGAGCAAATAGAGAAAATTCCCTCTATGATCGATTTCGTTTGCTGTGCAGGAAGCTACAGAGTTTATGCACGTGTGAGATATATACAGGCCAAAAATTGGGGGTTATTAGGGCTGCAAGCAAACCAAATGTTCGACGATCGTTGCTTGATTCAATTAAAGCTTGTTTGTGATTGATTAATTAACTAAACAAGCACATTTGAACAATATTTTAAATGCTCAATCCTTAAATAAATAAGCTTGAACACTAATGTGTTCAGCTCAATTATGTTCGTGAACAATATCATTTAAAGCTCTTAAACAAACTCGACATTAAGCTTGATTCGAGTTATATTCAAAACTCGTGAATAAGTTCGATAAAAACTCAATTAATATCTGATAATATAAATAAAAAATATACATAATATAAATACTTTATATTTATTATAATATAGTGATATAATTATTGTTAAATATTAAAATTTAAAGTGATTAAATATTATAACATATGCTAACTAAAATTAAATTTACATATTTATTAAATTTTACTAAATAGGAAAGACAAAAGCAATGCGGCAAACGACGAACCCTTCATCATTTTTCCCTCGCCATTTTCCTATAGTTAAAAAAATTCATTAAATATGTTCACGAACATGCTCAAGATAATTGTTTGTTAGGAGGCTCGATAAAGCTCATTTGTTAAATTAATAAATATTTAGAAGTAGAGCATGTTTATAGTTCATTAAGGCTTATTTGTTTAAAGCTCAATAACTACTAAACGAACCGAACATGAACCAAACATAAACACAAACAATAAAACTCGAATCAAGCACGAACCAAACTTGAACGAGCTGATAATAATTGATCTCAAACATGAACACACATACTCGGCTCGGCTCGGCTCGGTTCATTTGCATCCCTAGGGGTTATAGTTTTTTCTTCAAAGTGCGTGCATATGTATTCTAAAAATCTATTTGGCAAAGGAGAAAATAAATTTTATTTTAAGTAAAGCTTACAAAAAAAAGAGCAGTTCATATATTTCTATCATTAAAGTGGCTATAAAATGATCAAAGTGTCTCACAGATTCTCGCGTCATTTTTTCCTTCATCTTTCTTACTTGTATGTCACTTAAAAAAAAAAAAAAAAAAAACCTACTCATAATAAAAAATATATATCAAACATGCAATCTAAAACGTGCATCCACCCCTAACATTCGCACTACTCATCTTGGATGAGAATACAGAAAGCAGCAGACGAAGCACAAACCCTAAATAGCAACAAATATAAAACATGAAGAAGATCGTGGGAAGGAATAACATGTTGACCGTTTTTTCCATACATATTCACAAGTAGAAGCCAGACATTGTGGATCTCAGAAACAAATTAAACTAATCTGCGCTATTCTGTCTTTGCACAGCGTTTCTCGAGCCAAGATACGATATTATCGAGTACCAGATTTATGGTTTCATCAGGTTCGCCTTCAAGAAGAGAATGGTACGCATCTTTGTAGATTAGAATCTCCTTGTCTGAGCTGCTTGCTTTCTCGTATAAAGCTTCGCTCACCGAGCAATCAGTTAATACATCCGCCTCACCATGTAGAATTAGCAAAGGAAGGGATACCTGAAAGATCAATCAGATCATGATGGGCTTTAACAAAGAACACTCGCAATAGATAGAACTATAAAGAATAAATTGCACATAGGTTCTTTTGTTTTTATAAGGCAGGGTATCAGGTCTATGTTTTCAATAACTCAAAAAAGGTCCCATGTTCTACTAAGGAGACTTTGCAGATAGAGAAGGGAGGGACCTAATGCTGGTGAATTTGCTTCTTACTGGCATGCATTGGATGAATGTCTAGGCAAATATAAGGGCATCTCCCTGTGCATGAGAGAGTCTCAACAGTGAGCCCCCACTATTCATTTGCAAAATAAAGTGAACTTTCAAAATAATGGAACTCTATGATGCACAAACATGGACACGAGATGAACTTTCAAGATGTTAATATTAGGATGTCTATCATTCATCGAGAGAGAAGATGTCAATGCTGTCGAGAGTTGGGCATTGATGTTATCCAGTAAATATTGGACGTCAATGTTAAGAGGGCATTTATCATCGATGTTGAGAGGGCGTTGGTTGTCGTTGTTGAGAAGACGTCGGACCAAGATGAGATGTCAAGTTGTGGGTGTAGAAATTGCTAACATCAAGCATCAATGTAAAGACGACGTAAGACTTTGATATGAAGATTGTTTTGAAATATTGATGTTGTAACGACGTCAGACATCGATGTTGAGATGACATTAGACATTATTGTGAAATCAAAGTTATAACCCGCCAAAAAAAAAATGAAAATGAGAATATTCAATGAATGGGGTATTAAATGTGGCCGATTAATTTGGCATTATGAATAAGAAATAAGAAATTTAGTTTTTATATTTTAAATAAGTATAAATTTAAATACAATAAATTATATTTAAAATTATAAAATATTTAAGATACGCATGTTACACATGCGTGTCCAATTTGTATTTAATATTATTTTTTTAATCGGACACATTTTCAACGTGTCCAACACGTGTCGGAGGAGTGTCAAATGCGTGTCGTGTCGGACACTGCATGCCTCTTTGAGGAGAAGTGTCGGTGCATCATAGATGGAACTTGAATAAGAATTTAAAGGGTATCTCATTTCAGGGTAGATGATAACAGGAGAGGCATATTTATTGAAGAAACTAAGCAAATGAATCTACCTGGTGATTTACGAAATTATATATAAAGAGAGAGAAAGAGAAAAAGACCAAAATGTCCCTTGGTTTTTTATTAAGGATCAAAATGGTTCTTTAACATTGTTATCCCTTGAGTCTTTAACAATGAATCAAATAGTCTCATGATGAAACTATTTTGATCCTGTTTAAGAAGAGTTGAGAGATCATCCCTTAATAGGGGATTATTTTAGTCTTTCATAAAGAGTCAATTGACCATTTGATTCTCTCTCTCTCTCTCTCTATATATATATATATATATAATCCTATGCATAAAAAGACGAGTAGAAAAAAGGCAGGCATCCGTAGACATGGGTAAAGTTTTATATACGTGAATGGAGCATTTGAATAATAGGCTGAAAAACACAAATGGCAGGAAAATCAATTACATTCAATTTTTAGGTAGTAGGTGTATTTTTCACTTCAAGCAAATCTTATGAAAACTCATTGCTACGATGTCACTACCCCTTAATGTCCTTCCCTAAAGCAGAGTATTCTTTTTCCTCAGTATGTCTCATGTCACTTGTTTTAATTCATACAAGAAGAAATCTCAGATATAGATAACTATAATCTTTTTTCAAACCAGCTCCTCATAGAGCACCAAAAATGGATAGCTAAAGTTAGAATACAAAAGAGGATAGGAAGAGCTATATTTTAAAACTGGGTTTAGGTCTCATCCTGAATGCTCCAGTTTCGGTAGTTCTTGTATTTTGACAATTTCGTCAGCTTATAAATTCAATATCATTAATTTCGGATAGTTTTTCAAAATTAAATATTTCAGAAGTAATTTGTAAGTATCTAATTGGTGCTTGAATTATAACAAACATTAAAGTTGGTGGGCCCTTGATGATAAATTCTAGAAAATATTTGATCAATGCTAAATGGCTTTGTAAGTTTATGAGGCTTCAAATGAAACTACTTGACGTTTTTTAGAAACTTCATCGAAACTGTTGAAACCCTGTCAAACCAAAATGATTTAACGGTCTCAAACTGTTTTCAACAGAGCCAATTCAAAACCAACAAAATTAAAAAACTGATGTCTTGTCACCAGAAAGGTAAAGGTTAAGAGTATGCACCTTTTGTGGGAATAACTTATTTATCAAATTCGTGCATTACACTTCTATAATGCACATATATAAGAATTATTCAAAAGACCGTCCGTTTTCAAATCTTATAAATATTGGGTCTATAATAATTTCACTTTCATGAAAAATGTTTCGTTTTAAAGTCTAATTTAACACATCAAGAATAGATTTTGATCAAAATTGTTTTCATATAATTTCGTTCAAAACTTTTGAGTTTAGTCAACATGATTTTGTGTTTTTCACCACCCGAACTATTTTATGGCCGATTTCATTAACTTCACCTTTAGACTTCAAAATTGACAAAATTTACATTAATGTCTACAGTTTTGTTTCAAACATTCTTTCACTCTTCTTATATTTTTATTAGCTTGAGTACATTTGACCTCAGATGTCTATTTAGCATTCATCGCATACGATTGCATGCCTATATTTAATCCCATTACCATAAATAAAGAACGTTCAAGCACCAAGAATATGCATTAAGTGAGTTTTATATCAGAAATACCTAGCAAAACTCAAATTATCGCCAAAATTGCATCTAATTATAATATTGACAATTTGATCAAGAAAAATGATACCATGTGTTGCGATGACAAAAATTCCTGTCTAAGAAAACATAATACTTGGCTTGAAACACATACATCTCAAAAGAATTTGAAAAAAAAAAGAACTAGTGCAAAAGTTTATTTAGATTGACTAAGTCAATGACCAAACAAGCTCATAACAATATGCCAGCTCCTATAGATGACTTGATGCATCACTCTTCGTATGTGGACAACAAATCAATTGGATTAAGGCCAAAAAATGTAGAATTGTTTGAATCGACTGGTCTACATGCAAGCCAAAATGGCTTAAGCTTAATCAGGTCGATCACCCCCTTCGCATGTGACCTAAGGCAAGTGATCCCATTGAAAAGCAACTACTATCGAGCAAGATCCTGATTAAATGTCCTAAAGAGTGGCTCCCATGAGTAAGCAATAGTATGGGAGGTGTGTAGACAAAGCTTTTGTGTATTATAAGTCCCTGGGAGCACTCCACAGTAAGTGGGCCCTAGAAGGAAAACTTTGCTTTGAACAAGAAGCACATAAAAAGTCATTATGAGAGCTCATCAATGAGTGAGACTTCAAAAGGAAGGTGTATGAATAATGTTTCAGCCTATTCAAAATTCCTATGAGAGATTATCAATAAGTGACCGGTAGAGGACATCTAGTGTTGGTCACATACACATTAAAATAAGTAAGTCATCGAAGGGCATGTGTTAAAAACAAGATCTCTACATAGTTAAGTCCTCAACGGGTTTACCAATAAGTAATCTCCAAAGGGGGCATCTAGTGCTAGCAGGGGCCTTGCGATTTCAGATACTCAAGAGAAGCCACCATTGAGTGAGACCCCAAGAGAGCATATGATGCAATAATAGGTTCGTACAGAGTAAAGAACTCTAAATGACAGAAAGAGATCTAGTGGCCAATACCTTGCCTACTCAACACAACCAAAGGTATTTATCAACTACAAAAGTTCAAGAGATATTTGAAGTTTGCATAAGCATCTTAAAATATAGAAGATATACTTAGTGAGAAAGTTTCAATCCCATCAAGTTCCCCAAGAATTAGCTTGGATGGATTCTGCCTCTCCCAAAAGGCACACATATCAACCATATAATCCACCTCGTGACATCCTTCGAAAAATTTTAACCAAAAATTTTGCATATAAAGCTTATTTCTTCCATACAAGAAAGGATACAACCATGGAGACATAATTTCATCCATGGCCCTAAGGAAATGCTTGAATTTCTCTCATCTAGGAAATGGGCATGGCCTTGAAGTTCCCTCATGTTGCAACATTTTTTTAACCACTAACACGCTCAAATCAAAAGAATGGAGGACATATATCGAGCATCCAAAAATAATGAAGGCCATATGTCAGGACTGTAAAATCATTATCTAATCAAGCGTGTCTCCGATAAGACAAGACAATCAGGTAATTTCCACCCTCAACATTCAAAATTATATAGAACTCTAAGGTACCGTATTTAGCAACCAGAGCTAAACAAACACTAGTTGCAGACCTAGTTCAATAGAAGTAGAACTGCAGAAAGAAAGCTTTTCTATAGGTGATTATTGATATTCACTATTTTATCAATTTGAAGAATCAAAACAAGTTCAACGTTTGTTTTTTACCTCTGCTAGCTGGCATTCAATTTCTTGAGTGGTTTTGAGCAACTCACAAGCCGTCTTCAGCCGTGGCTTGTCCTTATATGCAATAACGTTATAAGAAGCCTGCAAGACAAGAAAATAAAAGCATTTTCATACATATTCTATAGGGTATATCTACAACTGAAATACAAAAGTCCATTCAATGGGGTGGAGGCAGCTCAAAAAATATTTTTGTGGGTTAGGAATCAATATTTAGCCAGATAAACTCAACCAGGGCCTTAAAAAAGGTCTGCTCATAAAATGGCTAGGCTAGGCTTGGAATAAGATGATAAGGGTCTGGTCCAGCTTCTGCTCCATCTATAATTCCAGCATACTTTAATTGCATGTCAGAACTACTTGAAGATCCAATGGCAAAATGACAAATTAGAGAAAAATTTATTCAACACAATAATCAAGGCAAATTTTGGATCGGTTGGCATGCAAATAAGCCAGGTATAGTGAGCCTAATGTGGAATTCACTAGAAAAACTCACCTGAAACTCTAGATGTTAAACTGACTAGGGAATAACCATAGACAAAAAAAATTGCCATACTCAAACAAAAGATAGAAGAGAAAGAAACCAACCTGCTCTCGTTTCTTCAGCTCTTTAAAACCCATCTCTGCTATATCTTTTGGTGGAACCAACTTCATTTTTGGAAAAAGTATTGAAATACACGTAAGCAGCTGCAGTAAAGGCCAAGGAGGTAGAACATCTTCTCCCATCTATAGAGAAGTATTTATCATTAAGAGGTAACATTTAGATTAGCATGTTCTATGTTACTCGAAGCGAAATTACCTTACACATAGGTGCTACTAGAACGGCACCATCCCATGCATGGGGTTGTTTAAAATGCACCTTGAGAGCAACTGCTCCACCCATAGATTGCCCAAACAGAAAACTCGGAAGACTCTGGTATTTGGGATTTTCTGACATTTTAAGAACAAAGAAATCACATAGCCAAGGGATATCAGTATTTATGTAAGAATATGCTACCATAAGAAACACTAATGAAAATACTCATAGCATGTCTCTGTGTGTTCATAGGTATGCATGTGTGTACATTTTGGTTGTGCATGTCTCCGTATTATCTTTGTGTGTTTGTGTTGACATGTATATGCAAGGACACAAGCGCATGTGTGTTCAAAAGCATCCATGGGTGTTTGATGTCAAATATAAACTGAGATTCAAATAAGCTCATCATACAACAACATCAAGCCTTTATCCCAATATGTGGGGTCGGCTACATGAATCTTTTTTCTCCATTGTGTCTTATTAAAGATCAAATTCTCATTTAAATCTAATAAAGAAAGGTCATTCCTAATATTTTCTAACCAGGTCTTTTTAGGTCTGCCTCTACCTTTCTTAACATAAGTCAAATCTAACACCTCTACTCTCCTAACCGGGTCATTGGAAGGCCGCCGTTTTATGTGACCAAACCATCTAAGGAGACTATCTCTAATCTTATCTTCTACTGGAGCTACTCCAACCTTTTCACGTATATGCTCATTTCGTATCCTATCTCTACGGGTAAAGCCACTCATTCACCTGAGCATCCTCATCTCTGTCACACTTAACAAAGAATTATGCTTCTCTTTTAATGGCATCTCCTAAGTATTTCCACACCTCTATTGGAATATCATCAGTTCCAACAGCTTTTCCACCCTTCATTTTCTTTAAAGCCTCTCTAACTTCAGTTTTACTAATACGCCGATAAAAACAGAAATCTTTATTTTCATTTAGGGTGCTAAGGTCACTATAGTCAATCTTATTTTCACAATCTTCATTAAAAAGTTTAGCAAAATATCTCATCCACCTTTGTTGAATATCATCTTCTAAGAAAAATATTTTTTTTATCTTCATCCTTAATACACTTCACTTGAACTAAATCTTTATTATTCCTATATCTTTGTTTGGCTAATTTATATATATATATATATATATATCTTTTTTTCTCCTTAGTATATAATCTATTATATAAATCACTAAAAGTTAAGGTTTTTGCATCGCATATTGCTTTCTTAGATTCCTTACGAGCCTCTTTATAGCTTTCCAATTATCAGAATTTTTAAAATTAAACCAATTTTTATAACAAATCTTTTTATTCTTAATCTTTTATTGCACATTTGGATTCCACCACCAACTATTTTAACTATTAGGAGCTTTTTCATTTGATACTTCAAGCATATCTTTTGCAATATTCTTAATATCATTAGCCACTTTATCCCACATAATATTTGCATCCTCATGCACAGATAAAATCTTAAGATCTAAAATCTTACTCTCAAAAATATTTTTGTTAATATTCTTTAAATGTCCTCATTTAATCCTGAAATATTGTTTTACTTTCTTTTTTATTATCTGTCCCTTTATCTTAAAGTCCAAAACTAATAATCGATGTTGGGTACATAAATTTTCACTCGGAATAACTTTACAATCTTTGTAATTTGACCGATCTAATTTTCTTATAAGAAAATAGTCAATCTGGGTTGTATTATATCAATTTTTATAAGTGATGAGATGCTCATTTATTTTCTTAAATAAAGTATAGCAATTGAAAAATCATAAGCTAAACAAAAATCTAAAATGGTCTTGCCACCTTCATTTGTTGTTCCAAAAACATAGCCACCATGAATGCTTTTAAAATCATCTACATCTCTACCAACATGTCCATTTAAACCTCCTCCAATAAAAATTGTTTCTTCTAGAGGTATCTTTTGTAATAATTCTTCTAAGTCATTCCAAAAATTTAATTTAGAACTCATATACAAACCTACTTGAGGGACATAAGCACTTATAATATTAACAATCTTATCATCAATAACAATCCTTCAAGCTATAATCCTTCAAACTCTTATCTATAATAACACTTACACCATTTCTAATACGACTCATACCCGAATACCAAAGTTTAAATCATAAACTATCAATTTTCTTAGCCTTCTCTCCAACCCATTTAGTTTCCTGAATGGACAAAATATTTATCTTCCTATGAGTCATAATATCTATTAATTCTATTAATTTTCCAGTAAGGGAACCTATATTCCAAGTTCCTATCCTAATTTTAGTTTTATGAACTAGCTTCTTTGCCCACATCCGCCCTTGATATGGGAACCCTTGCCTATTTAACACTGCACCAGGGCGCCGGTACAACGACCCTTGCACACTTGTCACTGCATTCAGGCCATGCAGCGCGTCGCTTCCAGGGAACGTCCTAACATTAACAAAATTTCATAAAAGATTTATGTCATTATTATTCGACAAGTTTTACGCTGGCTGTCGACTACCTAACGCAACCCTCCACTTTTCTCATTCAGGACTTGGGACCTGACAACGGTAGTATTAAAATTAGCTCATCATAAAAAAAATAAAAATAGACATGCATACATGAAATATGTCTTTTTCTATCCAAATTAAAGTATGCAATGCAACTTTATGAGTATTGATATGTCAATAAGAAATTCATTTGATAAAGCATGAATCTCCACAAAATTTCCAAATCTCAAAACACCTAGATCTTTGAACTATAACTTTTGGAATATACTATGAGACCATCCGAGCCTTGTTTTTAGTAAACTTATAGTCACAAAAAATCCTATCAATAAGAGAAGCCAGATGAAAAAAAAAAAAAGAAACCCTCGATCCAAGTTCAAATAGGTTAAAAGCAAACACTCAAAAGTATAATTTCAAACATCAAAAGATCATTTGAGTAGACAATCAACATCCGGTTGTCATGTGTTTTTTGCTAAAAAGAGCATATTTACAAGAAGAATCTGATAAGTTCAAGATCATTAAATTTTGAGTTCACTAATATGATAAAAGGCTTAATATAAAAGATAAAATAATCAAGATGGATAAACTCTGATTGTTTGAAGGAGTTCTAATTTTTTTCATAAATGATCAGAACACCCCTCAAAATTCTATAAATATACTATCGGGCTATTTTTCTACATATTCAAAAGTGCGGAAGGGTTCCAAAGTGGATTTCAACAAAAAAAATTCTTTCACTAGGAGAACTCCAGAGCTCTAACTATCAGCAAATGATACTCATCAGCCAATCGTGACACTTGTAGTCAACCAATGCTAATGCCTATCATCGCCCAATGCTAACATCAATTATCGAACAAACCCAATGCTAGCAAGCAACCAATGTCAACACTTCACCTTGCCCAACATCGATGTCGTCCTCCCCCACCCAACATCGATGCCCACCCTGACCCAACAACGATGGCCATTTTTGTCTAATACCAATGCTCATCGTCAAACAATATCCATGCTCATCATCAGCCAACACCAACATCAAATGTTTGTCAATCACTGCACCCAATGATTGCCTCCCTGTTCATCAATTTTTTCTCTGACAAGTAGAACGATCAAGCAAACTACAAACCATCACATAATGATTAATGTTCTCAGTCAAACATATGAAGCATGATATTAACTCACATGTGAAGAGAAATTAAAGGGACCAACTCCCAAAATTAATTTAAGATGCAAAGATCATTGAGCTTCATGGAAAGCTAGATGATTTGGACAAGGGAGATGGACAAGGGAGAAGAGTACAACCCATTATCTTATAAGTGAAAAAGAAAGATGAACCATCCAATTTCGATCAATGAGTCATGAGTTTTCGTTCATCATATTTTATATATAACAAAATATTTTGTGATAGGCATTACGTTAAAGAAGGAAACAATTAATGATTAAAAAGGAAACTCCAACCTTCTAAAGTTAAGGTAGGCGATCTCATTTCTAAATTAGAGTAATGTTTTCTAAGGCCCTTATTTATAGGTCATAACATGAAAAAATAGAAAATTACAAAAATGCCCCTTGGGCCACAACACTCAAATAAATTAACCTAGGGGTAAAATAGAAACTAAAATGCAGAAAATAATTCATAAATGACAACTTAAATTAGAGCCGTCGATTTAGACGCCTCCTATGATAGATGCGCCAGATCTTCGTGCTAATGTCCGCATCATTTTTTTAGACATGTCACATTATTTAATATAGTTATGATTCTTGTTTGTTTACATACATAACATGATTAATAATTATAAAATCATAATATCATATAATTTATAATGATTTATCCCAATACAAAATGATCATTCTTATTGACATAAATGAAATGTACATTTCTAGGTTATGTTTCAACCATTAATATTGTAAAATATAATGATCATATAAATAAATGTTGCATGCGAATGTTTCAATCATTAAATGAAATTATATATAGAAATATTTAAATGTTCATATTGAATAATGGAGATCATCCCCTCATAGTATTAGATAAAAACATAGAGGTTTGCATGCCTTACCTCACTCGGTGTTAGGATACAGTTGGAAAAGAATATTAACATTGAAGTATCTTAAATGGTACAAAAAGACGGTGCTCTTATGATAGAAGTATTATAAAATAAGATTAAATATGATATGATTAGATGAGCACTTTTGCTTGCTCAAGCTATTCATGTTTAATGGAATGTTCTGTTTCTTTTCATGCTCACCTTCGAATAAAATTCAGATGTTATGTGATTTTGTGCATGATAACTAGCCTACAGTTTCTTCTTTATTCATTTAAGCTATTGTAATTTAGAATTATAATATAATATTTAAAACTCATATTTCTTACTTAATAAATATTTAGAGGAATATATCACATTGATTAAATGATGAACAAATAGCATTTGTGTAGCAAATGACAAGTTCTTATATTTGCTAATGTTCTTACAACTATATTATATGTTGTTGTTCTTTTGAAATAATTATACTTTATGGATTAGTGACTCTTTTAACGTATTGGAAGATGTGTTAGTAGAAAATTAATCATACAATATTTCAAAAATTATTATATAGGCATAAGGTATTTAAATTATCGTTCAACCATCTATTATAAAATATACATTTACTTGCTCAAGTTGCATATGATTTATAATGATTTATCCCAATACAAAATGATCATTCATATTGATATAAATGAAATATACATTTGTAGGTTATGTTTTAATCATTAATATTGTAAAATACAACAATCATATAACGAAATGTTGCATGCGAAGGTTACAGTAAATGAAATTATATATAGAAATATTTTAATGTTCATGTTGAATAATGGAGATCATCCCCTCATAGTATTAGATGAAAACATACAGGTTTACATGCCTTAGCCTCACTTCGGTGTTAGGATAGAGTTGGAAAAGCATATTAACATTCAAGTATCATAAATGGTACAAATAGATGGTGCTCGTATTATAAAATAAGATTAAATATGATATGATTAGATGAGCACTTTTACTTGCTCAAGCTATTCATGTTTAATGGAATGCTGTGTTTCTTTTTCATGCTCACCATTGAATAAAATTCAAATTCTATATGATTTTGTGCATGATAACTAGCCTACAGTTACTTCTTTATTCATTTAAGCTACTGTAATTTAGAATTATGATATAATATTTAAACTTCATACTTCTTACTTAATAAATATTTAGATGAATGTATGATATTGATTAAATGATGAAGAAATGAACAAAATTTGTGTAACAAATGAATGGTACTTATATTTAATGTTCATACAACTATATTATATGTTGTCGTTCTTTTGAAATAATTAAATTTTATGGATTAGTGACTCTTTTAATGTATTGGAAGATGTGTTAGTAGAAAATTATGATAGAATATTTCAAAAGTTATTATATAGGAAGAAGGTATTTAAATTTCCATTCAATCATCTATTATTTCCTAGTAATCCAATCTTTTAGGTCGGGTCATGATAAATAAAAAGCTCCCCAAAATAATCAAAGTACAATATCAATTTAAGAATTCAAGTTAGGAACTCATCCACATAGTATGCTCTCTTAGAGAACAATATTAAGTAATCAACTTCAAGGGAAAGTCCAATAAAAGCATGAAGAAAATCAAAAGTTCAGCTGAATATTTTCCAACCAATCTCAGCTCAGCCATGAATATATGAACAATCTCTATACTGGGTCACCTCAAGAAATACTTGCAAACAAGAGGAAAAAAAAAAGGAAATGTCAACTTAAAATTCTTTATCTACAAAATTGAGTGACTTTTTCAACTGAATATTTCTAACCAATCTCAGCTAAACCATGAATATATGAACAATCTCTATACTGGGTCACCTCAAGAAATACTTGCAAACAAGAGAAGAAAAAAGGAAATGTCAACTTCTAAAATTCTTTATCTATAAAATTGAGTGACTTTTACATGGATATGATGAAAACAGCTTGTGATAATAAGTTTATACCCAAAAAATAAATCAGGAACAAAAGACGAGCAATTCAACAGTAGTTGAAATCATAACTATAAGGGTGCCTGTATAACCAGTTGGATCGGTTTAGCTGAACCAAGCCTAACCAAAGAGCAGGCGAGCAAATGGATTGCGAGCGAGCGGCCGATCAAGCAATAGGGCGAGTGGACAACTGCAATTTGGACAAGCACGGGTTCGGGAGCATTCATGAGCATATAATGCGACTCCTCACATGCGATTTTAATGATTCGCTTTGTCCAATTAAACAAACAAACCAAAGGAACCGAGAAGACAGTGCCAAGAGGAATAAGAAGGAGAAAAGAGATTTGTCAGTCAAATTTTTAATTTTGCATAAATTTCTCTGTGATTTTAATCTAAGAAGAGATTAATATCTTGATTAGAGGCGTAAGAAGGAAGTTGGGCCAGAGTTCTTAGGTTTTTAATTTTGTCAACAAAAACTAGGTAAGTCATTTTACTTTTATATTTTTCCTATTCAAATTTAAGTATAATATAAATGTATAATTATTAGTTCTACTAAAATAATAACAAACGGATGTTTAATAGGAAGAAATCAAGTTGCTTGAAGTTTCAATTTAGCAAGGAAGAAACAAATTTGAAGTAAAAGATACAAGTTATATGATTGAAATTTTCAATCTATTTTAGCAAATTCTATATCCAATGTAATTAGAAATATAGTTTGTTAAATTAGAGGAATTTGACATTTTTTACAGAGTTGACGATTCCTTTAGAATTCGATCTAATAATATTTAATGTCAATTAATATTATTTTGGAACAGAGGGGAAATTAAATACTTAAATTGTTAGTATATTAAGTGTTTTATATTATTGAAAGAAATGAATTAACCGTCCAATCATCTATTTCCGCATTGTTAATTTGAGACTCTGAGCCAGGTCATTACAAAAGTGGTATCAGAGCTCAAATAGGATATGAATCATACTGAAAGAACCATTAGGTTGTAATTGAGTTTAAGAAAGTTGATATTCTATAAAATTATGAATTTTTATTTGATACTTTATTTTATTTCAGGACTTGGTATCTTGAAGAAGAAGTGAAAATGCATGTCCTAACTATTGTTGTTAATATTAATGCACTAACCCAAATAATAACAATATTGATTCAATTGTTTCAGGATTCAAGATCTCATCCATTAGGAAGTGGTAGTAACATTAACATGTCATTGGACAATTATTTAATGATATTTTAGGATATGTGATCGTCATTGTTTAAAGGAGTAGAGGACCAACAGAGGCAAAAAATTGGTTATTGCATATTGAAAAGATATTAGAGGGGATATTCTTTCCAAACAAGATAAAGGTTTCATTGATGATATTTGTACTTGATGGCGAGATTGAAAGTTGGTGGAGAGGACAATGTCAAGATAAGTTTGGAGGGATACCTAATATCCAGATCAAATGAAATGAGTTTACTTTACTCATGTGTTCATAGATTAGTTTGTACTTCTTTCTGCAAAGAGGCATAGACAATAGGATAAAAAAAGGCTTGACACTTTAAGTGCCAGAGAATTCTACGATGTTTCTTTTGCTCATATATTACTTCTTCTTAATCCCTCTATTTTGCATATTTGAGTCTTTTGCATTTTAAATATAATTAATAGTCTTAAAAGTTATTTGACCCAAAGAAATATAATTACATGAGTAATAAACTAGAAGGATGAACCCTCTAGTTGGAGCCCTAAATGCATCAGAAGCCCAAGCTTAAAGACCCACAGTTATAATCTGTAATTATTACTCGCTTGTTTAAAGTAGGCAACTCATATGTCATTTTTACAGCATTTTAAAATTGTAATAATTTAGATATTACTTTTCTATTGTTGATCCATATATGTACATGTGATAGTTTGTTACTGAGTGCGTATTAAAAATGCACATTTTCTCTTAGGTTTTTTCACTTATTTTGAGTGAGAGTGGTTTGAACATGTGATATTCAAAAGGATCTTAGGACAAAATTAAGATTTCTACCAATTAAATATAAAAACTTAAAATCAATAATAAGATATCCATTTTTCCAAATAAAAAATTGCATGGCTCACTCTAATGAGCCAAGTTTTCAAAATAAAATAACTATTCATAACCAATATATCTTATGTAGAAAGCCCTCACATTAAGAATTACATAACAAATAAATATGCATTCAACGATTTAGCATTTGCATACCCTCATGGTCACGTATCTTAGCCAAAAAGTCAAGTTGTAAACCCTATTTTCTAAATAAAGACAGCCTTCTCTTTCCTTCATATGCATTGAAACTGGATGCCATGAATTTAAAAGCATTTAGGAGGGTTAGCTGGCGCCCCTATCCAGGTAAGGTTGTATTTCTAGAGATCGGCCTGATTTAGTCTCAGGTGAGGTATAGGTTTGTACGTCTCTTGCATTTTGTTAGACATATATTCAAGATAATATCCCTCAATAGTTCTCACCTTAAGTATACAATCCAAGGTGGAAGTTTGTACTAGTCCCCTCATAGCCCTCACATTTTAGACATTTCCTTCAACCTATATTGTTGTAATATAAGCCCCAACTTTCTAAATCAAATTGATCAATTTAAATAAAATAAAAAAAAAACTAATTTTATAATGCAAACCTCAATACAGGATAGTTTGAATACCTATGAGTTTCTCATAATCAAGTATTCCTACATTTTTCTCCATTTGGCTTCCATTTTTTAAAATTTTATTTAAAGTTAATTGCATCTTTCTTAAAATTCCTAAATACCAAATCTTTTAATATGAATTTCTCAAACTCAAAAGAAAAAATATTAGTCAGTATTCTAATGACTATAAAGAAATCAATGGTTTAATCAAAAGTATTCTCAAGTAATAAATATTTGAGATGTAATTAGTTATAAAGGCTTGCTCTTATGAGGCATCCGTACTCCAGAATAAAATAAATCATATTCAACCAAATATTGAATAGAAAAATTTTTTTGTTAAAAATATAAAATTGTGAGTTTTATTATTGAGTCCAAAGAGAAATAATATTTATGTGATTCAAGATAATTTATAATTTTCTATGTCGTGCTCAATCACAAAATATCTCAATTTGTTGAGATTGGATGATAAAATTTCACCAACAACTAGTTACTAAATTAGAACTTATTCTAATGGTGCATAGATAAAGCCTTACTTCACTTTTTGTGTGAGTGTTCACTCAAAAATGTCCACAGAAAAGGCATGGCATGGCTAGCATAAAATTTGCCTTGAGTTAAATAAATTCATATTTATAGTAAGGCTGCAACATACCTTTGACTTTCGAAAAATGCTCAATCACATCATCTACAAGACTGTCAAAACTAGGTATGTAACCATGAAGTCCATCAGAGAGCCCATACCCAGGGTAGTCCAATGCAAAAACTCCATAGCCAGATGCCGCAAGCTTCTTAGCAATTCCTATAAAAACGGTGCATATATTTACATTCAGAAAAAGCATGAAATGAAATCATTAAGGAAAACCGTGCATATAGTTTAAATTTGGAAAAAATATGAATTCTACAATAAAACCCAATTTATTGCAGATGTGATGTAAATTTAACAGGCATATGTGTCACTTACCTTCAAAGAAAAATGTACAAGTGTCACCATAGCCATGACAGAAGCATATCAAAGCCTTTACAGGAGAGTTTCTGGGAAACCAACTTTTGGAGAAGATCTCAAAACCTTTTGAATTTGTCTCAATTGACTGCATAGTGTAGACACACATGTAGATGAGAAAAAACAACAATACAAGAAATTAATTGGCAAGACAAGAAAAACAACAAAATCAGTTGACCCTTCTATTAATATTATTAATAAAAATACTTGAAACTTTGTCCTCTCAAATCTTAGGTACATAGTATAATCTAATCCATTAAAGGACAAGCAAATAACACAAATATCCAACTATTTTACATCAATAAAAACGAGATGAGCAAATTTATTTGAAAAGTCAGCATTATCCTTTTTTTTAATTTTAAATATTTATATTTTTTTATTTTTATATTTTTTTAACATTATCTCTGTATTAGGACATTGGCTACATTTTCAATTATAATATTGGTTAAATTTATTGCACTTGAGCCCTGACCGTTCAATCTTTACTTTAAATCAATGATTAATCAAAACCACGTATCAATCCAATCACATTTTTTTTCCTTTTTGTCTCTTTAACTTGATCATTCTCACTCCAAAGAAGCAAAATCACACATTATTTTTTTTTTTTTTTAATCCTTGATATCACTTGCACTCATGGTTTTAAAAACCGAACCACACCGACCGGTTCGATTGGTTCAACCGTAAATCAGTAATAATAAAAAAGCAAAAAAATTATATAAATCATACAAACAACACTTTACAAGTCATGTGAGACTAAACCATACAAAGTAAAAAAGCACTCTTTAGTTTCATGTTTACAGCACATATATTTTTTTAAACAATTTTTTTAATTAATTTATATAATATAAATAATATTTATTTTTTTATTTGGCAATATTTAAATTTAACTATTTAATTTTTTATATATTTAATTATATATTATAATTTTTATATATTTA
>NW_021319019.1:117010-167676 GCF_001605985.2 Dendrobium catenatum | reverse complement strand
TTCCAAACAAACATGTATATGTAACTCCTACCATGTAATGCAATCTATATGATGTACATTTACTACATCAATCCAAGGCCTTCTCCCAAGGAAGGGCCTCATTTGTAATCGACTGCAAATACTAGTGGATTCATTCAAACTGGGTCAAGCCCCGTGGTTTTTCCCCCTTTTAAGGGGTTTTCCACGTAAAAACTTTGGTGTCTCTTATGAATGTTACACCCTCTCACTTATCTGTTTGTGTGCTAGATCTTCGTATAATGCTAAGACGTTAAACTAAATATTTCTCTACCGTCGCTAATACTCTAGGACGCAACAATAATTCATTATTGTTTAAATGAAAACAATATATATAACTAAGCTATGGAACTTTATCAAGCAATTAATATTTAAAATTGTAATTTTTTATAAAAACTGAAAAATCAAATATGTTTTTTAATATTAACTAAATAACTTTTTTATTGATTTAAATTAACAAGAATAATAACATGATTATAAATTTGATAAAATAAAATATTAAAATAATTTCAATTAAATTTATGTTTTCAGAATCAATAAATAGAAAACTTTAAATTGCTAATAAAATATTCTCTTGCATTTACGATAATATCCGCCAAAATTTTTTTTTAAAAAAATTATATATCAATAATTAAAAAAAATCTTATTTCAATAAATATAAAATGTTTTTGTAGCCTACAAATAAATTTATAAAATTGCTTGACTATATTTTAATATTATTTCATTTTCATCGTTACAATTTTAGTTTTATAATTGTAGTTTTGATAACGTGCATAGTAAGGTGTTTAATTTCAATTTTTTTTAATCTTATAATGAAATAAAATATTAAATTGTTTAATTAAAAATTCGTAAACTCCAATACTTCAAATAATTAGTCATTAAGATTTCATTTATGGCCTTTTTTTTACTATGTTTTAAAGCAGCATTTTAGTTATAAAATTTTTTGAATTGACATTTTGTTACTAAAAAGGTATTTTAAAAAGTATTAAAAAAGCCGTCACAAATAAAGCCTAAATTATTAAAGCTTCGTTTGGGGCTGTTTTCTTCTTGCTTCTTAAAGCAGTTTTTTAGTATAAAAATTTTGTACTAAAAAATTATTTTATGAAGCAATAAAATAGCCGTCCCAAACGAAACTTAAATCTCAAAACGGGCGGTCAGTATTAATATATATATAACAAAATCAGATTATTTTTAATAAATAATTAAATTCAATCCTAATTATTCAGTCAAGATTAAGGAACTAAAATTCTATTTTGATACACTGCAAATTAAATGGATTGCTTCAGAAGTTGGGAGTGAAGAATTGTTCAGAAAACTGTCTTCTGAAGCATAATGTCACTGTAGCTTGGCAGCGAAGTATTCATTATGATCACCAGAATCGCGTGAACCTTATATATCACGTGGGTAATAAAAGTCAACCATGCAATTTTGTGGCAAATAAAAAAATAATAATAAGGATAGGATACCAGAAAGAAATTTTTTTTACTATTTAAATTTATTTTGAGATGAGCTAATTTAAGTTTAAAATAAAAAAAGGATAATTTTTAATTCTATTGCTCTCAAAATTTAAAAAAGAAAATTCAATATAATCATAATAAATATATATATAAATTATTATAAATAGTTTGATGATTTGATTTCGATTTTGATTATTTATGAGTTAAATTATTGTGACCGGTTAGTTGAGAATATTCTCTGCAACCATCGAGTACGTCCAGTCTTAGCTCATCTAATCCTTATAACCCTTGTGATTTCCGCTTAAATTCCTCAAAAAGGTTTGTTTAGTATTTATTATTATTTATTTTGAAAAATGTTAACTTTCAAAATAGTCATCTAACTGTTTCTATATGTTCATTTTAGTCCAAGAGTATATATAACATTGCTTCAATTTAGTCTCCTGATCATACAAAATTAATCCAAAATGATCAACAAAATTGAAATCAATTTTGTAAAATCAAGAGACTAAATTAGAATCAATTTTATATCATAATTACAACATCATAGACTATTTTGTATCAATTTTGTATAATCGATAGGTTAAATTAAGGCAACATGATATTCTGGAAATAAATTGATCATATAAGAATTGTCTGGGAGAACTCTTATATTTTTTTTGTAAAATTTTCTAATATGTATTATATAGTTTTTTGGTTTTTCATCTGTTTAAAATTAATTTTTTTATTGTGATCGGTCAAAGCAAATAGGCCTACGCAATGATTCTCGATTTGTTCATTGGATTATCCAAATCACTTGATGTCCACTTCAAGAAAGTTGGCATCAATTAGATAAGCTGCCCACTTAAAAGAAAGATAAAAAATTTATGTCTCTTGGAATCATCAGTACTAAATTCATCCAATATTGTATATATGAATCTTGATACAGTTATTTAAATCATTAAATTCATCCATATTTGAATACTCAAACCAATAAATGTTTTGATTAAAAAAAAGATAAAATTAGAGAAATTTTTGGTAACAATGAAGTTTGTATATGCTACTAGATCAAAATAAAATTGCATTCACAAAATCAAATGAGATTATCTTATAAAAATACTATTAATAATTAAGCATAACTAATGATTTTAAAAATATAGATAATTAGTGTACTCAACTAACAATGAAGTTTGCTTATCATGTGATGAACTAGTTTAATGCTCCATCTAAAAAAATAAGAAATATAAAAAAAAATATTTATTTTAATTAGCATGAATTTTATAGATCAATTAGCTATGATTCATACCAAAAATTATTTATGTAAAACATATGTTATACAAGTCTTATTATAGAACAAATATTCATATATTTTCCTTACTAAATATATTTATTACATTATGTAGATTATTTTAACAAGTTCAAAAATAAGCTAATATGAGGACCATAACATAAAGAATGGAATTGGTTAGAATTACACTAATATTTTTACTTTATATCGAGTCTTCAAAACTTTTTATTTGGATTATAAATATTTAAAAATTCATATTGATATTTCATTGGTCCTCTAGGAAGATAAACCTAGATCACATAAGCCTACTTCTCAAATTTTGAAACCTAAATAAGTTTAAGTTTACTAATATTAGTATTTAAAGTAGTGCATGCTTATATAGGTGGTGAGTATTATAAGCTATTATTCATAGGAATCCATGTGTGTAGATAAAATATTTAGTTGTGTGGATCTCCTATATGAGCAAACATATAAAACATGACATTGTCTTTCACAATAAGTACAAGTAACACTAGAAAAAATTTGTATGAATAAATTTATAATTTTAGATTTATTTTTAGAGAATGAGCTAGCATACTTATGAAATCTACATATGTACATGTGAGTAGCATAAAGTGTGCTTGTGATCAGAAATATAATGAATCGAATGAGTGCAAAAATCATTGTTGACGTCATAAAAATACAGTCTATAATTGAAAAATACAGTCTTGTTGACTTTATGATTTGTAAATATTTCACATATGACGTCATAAAAATACAATCTTCATATCATGAGTGCAAAAATCATTGTTACTAATTCTAAAGCATGTGTAGGAAAATTTCTTTCTTGGTTCTATAATGGGCTTGAAGCATACACCACTATGTTACCTTGCTACATTAACATGCATCCTAATCCCCTCAACGAGGCATCACTAAATGTCTGAAATCCTTTTGTGCATGATGGAATAGTTAATATTGAAGAAGTTATCATATAAGTTCTCAACTATAGAAAAGCTTCTTCAAATTTATTATTTCATTTAAATTTCAATATATTTTGTGTTAAGTTTTATAATAACATTGCAATTTAAGAAAATTCCTCCATGAATCACTTGTAATAACCTACAATAACAAAAAAAAACTCCATACTTCTGAAACTATTGCTTTCTTCAGACATCTTGCAAATAGCTTTAACTTTATTATAATCTACATAAATACCTTCGTCACTAATCACATGCCCAAGAAAAGTCATACTACTGAATCAAAATTCATATTTTTTAGAATTTTGAATATAACTTATTTTCTAAGTGTTCAGAACATTACATGTAAACTATTGAAATAATTGTCTTCATCTCTTGAAAAGATCAAAATGTCATATATAAATACAATTATAAATATGTCTAAAAATGATTTGAAAATTATATTCATCAAATCGATAAATATTTTTGGAGCATTCACTCCAAATGGCATCGCCATAAGCTTATAATGACCATATCTAGTTTTGAATTCAATTTTAGCATTGAGTTATTCTTTAATGTGCAATTGATGGTATCCACAACACAAATTAATTTTTAAGAAAACTACAACTCCCTCAGGTTGTTTAAATAAATCATAAATACTTGGTAATATATACTTATTTTTAATTGTGAGTAGGGGTGTCAAAGTTGGGTTTTTGGTCATGTTTGGGTCGAACCTAGAGTTGACCCAAGTTCAAACAAGGTGACCCAAACCCAACCTAGTTTTGTAAACAGGTCGAAAATACAAACTCAGACCCGACCCGTCAGGTTACCGGTTTGACTCGACCCAAAATGGCATCGGCGACAGCAGGCATACAAACGAGACGCAGACAGACGGACCTGGGATCGGTTGGTCGGTGGTGACGACGGGCTCTCGGTCTTAGACGGATTCGACGCAGGTAGACGGATGCGAGTTCAACGAGTCACTAGGTAGACAATGGACTCTTGGTCTCAGATGGACGCGACACAGGTAGACGGATGTTATGACGGACAGTGCATACGTGACGCAAGCAGATGGATGGGATGACTGTTAGCATAAACGAGCAGATGCGATCTCGAGTTAACCCGGGTTGAGTTTGGGTTACCGAGTCAATCCAAACCCAACTCAATTTTCCGAACAGGTTGAATTAGAGAACTCGAACGCGACCCGCTTGTGAAACGGGTTGACACTAACCTAGAATTTTTTGGCCAGATTCGAGTTAGATTTTTGGGTTGTGTCAAATATTGACACTCCTAACTGTGAGTTTATTCAATTCTCAATAATTAATATAGATTTTAAAACTTACTCGAGCTTCCCATGATGATGAGGTAGGCTTGATAATTAATATTTATTTAATAATTCCTACAACTGAATTTTTAATTCTTTCAACTCTATTACTGCCATCCTACAAGGGGCTTTGGCTTTTGCCATGGGTTCAGAACATGGTAGTAATTAATTCAATACTAAAATCTGTTTCTCTTTCTTGTGGCAATCGATGCAAATCATCTAAAACTATCTCTAGGTACTATTTTATTATTTATATAGCTTTCAACCCTTTAACTTTTTTAATTGAAGCCTTTAAATGGGTAAGAAAACCTTTATACCCACTATTTAACGATTTGGAAGCTTTTAAATAGGTTATCACCATTAAGAATAGTCCTCTATTGCCATAAAATTTATATTTTTGTTTCTCTAAGAAATTTGATTTTAAAAATATTCTTATTGTAATCTATAGTGATGAAATAATTTAATAGTCAATCTATTCCTAAGATTTTTTTTTTGAATGAGGTGGTCAATCTATTCCTAAGATCACATCAAATGTATGCAAAAGAAACACATTCAAATTTGTCCCAAATTTCCTCATTTATATGTAAGTATATTCGACATAAATTATTAATATTCATATTAGACTTATTTGACATCAAAACCTATAAAACTATAGGCATTTTGAAAATATCCAATCCAATTAATTTTACAAATTTTATTTTTTTTAACCAAAAGATAATTTCATTAGAAAAATAGAGCATTACACTAGAAGGCCAAAACAAAAAAAAGGCCATAAAGGAAATGATTACAGTTTGTGGAATATACTAATCATCAGGGCCAAACATTCTGAACGCAAAAGTCATACAGACTCAGACCACCGCCTGGTTTCTAGGCTTGGGCCATCTTAGGAGGAAGAGAATGTAACATCCAAAATTTGAAAAACCACCAAAATAGCAAGTGAAGAATTCCACCTAGGTTGCTAACCAAGCCATGACCATCCAAGGCACATGCAGGAAACCTGTTTCATCGTTGTATTCACTCGAAATGAGCGCCGCAAATAAATCCAAAGCCAAAGGTAACCAACAAAATTGAAGCCAAGAAAATACCAAAAAGAATAATTGTTTATTTTTGTGCTTACATTTTTTTTATGCTTAACACTCTTTTTGAACAAATCAGCATCTGCAATTTGAAGAATACTTAAGTCAAAATTATCTCGAGCCTCCAATTCTAACTCATTAGTTTCCTCCCCTCCTGCTGAAGAAATTTCATCATCTAACCAATCATATTGCCCCACTGCATTATCCCTCGCAAGGTGAGTTAACATCCCCACACTGGAAACAACACATAAAGGCACATCAACCAAAGGCGCCCCCGAATAGTCCTCTATTGCCATAAAATTTATATTTTTGTTTCTTTAGAAAATTTGATTTTAAATATATTCTTATTGTAATCTATAGTGATGAAATAATTTAATAGTCAATCTATTCCTAAGATCACATCAAATTTATGCAAAAGAAACACATTCAAATTTGTCTCAAATTTCCTCTCATTTATATGTAAGTATATTCGACATAAATTATTAATATTCATATTATACTTATTTGACATCAAAACCTCTAAAACTATAGACATTTTGAAAATATCCAATCCAATTAATTTTACAAAATTTTTTTAAAACCAAAAGATAATTTTATTAGAAAAATAGAGCATTACACTAGAAGGTCAAAAAAAAGGCCACAAGGAAATGATTATAGTTAGTGGAATACATTAATCGTCAGGGCCAAACAGACTTAGACCACCACCTGGTTGCCAGGCTTGGGCCATCTAAGGAGGAAGAGAATGTAACAGCCATTCATATTATTACCACAGCTTTGTGCTAACGGCAATGCATAAGTCAACAACACATCAACAATTGGTTCAGGAGGATCACACATAACGTTCGTAGATGACACAACCAAATGCCCCTCCACACCAGAAAGATAAAAAGTCATTAGGAACGAACTCAGCATGATTAACAAACAAAGGATTTTTATTACCATTTTTTACTGGCTTAGTATCAAGAGGAACATCACCCAACTTAGTATGAGCTTTTAACAAATGTGGGTGAAGGATATGACATTCTGACTTAGAATGCCCCAAAGCTTTATAGTGAAAGAAATACAAGGGAAGGCCCTCCAACCTAACCGTTTAAATATAACCCAAATTATCAGGTCCAATCCACACCTTATTAGAAAATTGTTTGGAAACATCTAATTTGACCAGAATATGTGCAACCGAGGGTCTAGAGCTAGTAGAGGTAGCATGGTCGATTTTAAGGTGGTGGCTAAACATGGAATTGAGCCCATGAATAATCCTAGGGGCGAAGAGATGAGGTATCAAATTCGAGAAAGACACCCAAATTGAAATAACAGGTGACTCGACATCCACATCAAACGAAGGCGACCACTTAATCAACCTCATGTAACGATTATTAATAAAATATGAACGATGTGCAAAGACACGACAATAATCCAAATTATTAAAAAGCTTGATCAAGACATGCTGTGGATTGAGAACAGTCACCAACAAATTACCAATAAGTTTAAGATTGAAAAAAAATTCAAATAGCTTCAAGGGAAGGCTTGGGGGTAGGAAATTTTCCAACCAAAGTGAATTCAAACTGTGTAACAAGCGCTAGAATATCGGCCTCAGAAGTCCACAAAAAGGGCAAACCATAGTGAGTAGAGATTTTTAGGTCAGGAAAAGAAGAAATACTACAGAATAAAGCATCATGAAATGACTTAGAGAAGATTTTTTCATCCATAAAACCTATATGAATTAAACGCTTATCCGCCATCAAACGTGGTAAAAGTCCAAGAAACCACAAAACTCAAGAAATGCACAAAATAAAAAAGCAAAACACTTCCCTTAACCAAGAGTTGTCGTCAAAGAGCAGTGGCGAAGCAGCAAAATGGGAAAAATCATGCCGAGAGGAAACCCTAGCAGAGCGCATTCCGTCGAATCATGGAGATTATTTGCCTCTATAGAAAGACGATTACAAATTTTGTTAAGATAAAGGAATATAAGGCTCGAGTCTCAAATATAATTCATACAGGTCAATCTTGAATGATTATAGTATCTATAATGATTAAATAATAAATGACATAAATAGTATTATGAATATATAAATTGCTATATATATATATATATATAGTCATACTTATAATTACTTAGGTAAATCCTTAGCATCCTGTTGTAACAAAGCATACACTCTTGGTTGAGTATTCTATCAACTTTGATTTAAAATTGGAGTTGATGCTACTAACTGTTATTTTTAATTTGTCAAAATTTCATTGAGATTGTCCAACACTAGCTTTTATTTCCCTTGAAGGTATTTATCTAGGATAAGACAATTCTCAACTATATGTTCAGCCTAATGACATCAAAAATAGGTATTCATTTCAGAAAGACATTCATCCTTATGGTGCTTCCCACATTTATTGGAGTTATTTATTTATTGGAGTTATTTATACTTATCTAACTACCATTACTATCAGGCTTTAATTTCTTGCAATTAGACTTTCTTGACTGAGAAAATGATATAGATTGTGAATCTTTTGAAGTTTTGGTGCTTTATAGATTTTCCCCTCTTTTAAAATTCAGGACTTCTTGGAGTATTTAATCAAAAAAGAATAATGATCAATCCCTAAAGGAGCAAGAGGATGTCTGATCGAATTTTTAAGCCCAAATAAAAATATATAACATTTCTCTTTTGTAGTATGAACTAAAGGTGCATATCTTGTTAAAATAGTAAGTTTAACTACATATTTCATCCCTGATTTGTCCCCTTGAATCAGCCTCAAGAACTTATCCTACATTTGCCTCCTTGTAGAAAGAGGCACGAAAGTCTCTAAAAACATGTGTAAATTCTTCCCATTTAATTTGGATATTGAGCAACCCTACAAATTTATCTTGATGTTGCCTCATCTACCATCTTTCAGTCTCTCCATCTAATGCAAATATTGCCGGCGAAACTTTGCACTGATCTATGTAGAATATACCATCTATTCCAATTAAATAGAATAAATTAACTAAAGATTATCCTTATTTATTCTCATTAAACTGTAGCATCCTCCCTCAATCTTCTGAGAGAAGACTCACGTCTTCATCCATGACAAATTATTGCATAGAGTCACTGGACGCGGAGATAGGCCTGGATATTAATAAAATATTATTTTAAATTAAGCGCGTCAAAACGCAGGTAAAGGGCACCTAAAGCGCAGTCAAATGCATAGGTGATGTGACATGTTTTTATTAGATGTCCGAACTTATTCTTCGCGTTCGGAGACCGGATGCAATAATTTGCCCTTCATCCATAGCAACCATACAAAACAAAAACGTCACATCCACCGTTAGGGTCTGGAACAAAAAGAAGCCGTGTTCAGCTAACAAAAATACAAAATTAAAATATTATTTTTTGGTGTTAAAAATGAAGTCCAATGAAAAAATAAGTTTTTCAATTGGAGATGCCCTTAGTGTTGATAACTGTTTATAGCACTCAAATACCATAAAGCAATTTTGAGTATTTTAAAAAGTATTTAAATTGATTTTAAAAACTAATATTATAAAACATAATAAATAAATATATTTAAAAAAATAAAAAGAGAAAACCCAAAAAAATTCTTAGAGATTATTTGGGATCACTGGGTTATGTATGGTGGCCATCAATGAAAATTTTATTTCTGGTCAACATTGACGGATGGTTAACAACAGATATGGCTGTGGCTGTGCCGACACTGCCATTGAAAATTATTTTAAAAAGTAATAAAAAATATTTTAAATATTTTTTAAAAATAATTTAATTGAATTAAGATTGGTAATATTCTAATCAATAAGTATAAACCACTTCATAAAGAAAATGTTTTTCTTTAAGTAATTAAGGAGAAGATACAAATATACATTATATATATAAATTAAGGCTTCGTTTGAGATGACTTTTTAACTTTCAAGTACAAAAATTTCGACTTTTGTACTAAAAAATTATTTTAAGAAGCAGTATAAAAGCCATCCCAAATGAAGCCTAAGGTCATCTCCAACCGAGAACTCTATTTTTCATGCCAAAATACCGAAAAAAGCAAAAATGGCGTGGTGCTGCTCCAATCCAACGCCATTTTTTTGCTTCTGCGCCAAGGTAACGACCCTTCTCCTTTCCAGCATTTTTCCGGTTGACAGAGAAAAATGGCGTGGGTGAATAGTGCAGCGCCAATATTGACGTTGCACTGTTCACCCGCAAGCAAATGGAGGATTTTTTGGCGTTCGGCTGGAGCGAAGGAATGACGCCAAACGCTCGTTTGGCGTTCGGTTGGAGATGCCCTAAGAACATGATAAGGCCTCCCTGAATAAAGCAATTTTTGGGATCATATTGCAGCTTGTTGGTCGTTATATTTTTTTACTATTTTAAAAAAATATTTATACTAAAAAAACTATTTTAAAAATAATAAAAAATTATCTCAAACAAAACCTCATACATATTAAAAAAATATATATATCATCATTCTTTGTTTATTGTTTTTTAAAAGCTTAAAAGAGGAAGCAAGCAAAATCGAAGGAAGAGAGATCTTCCACACATGTTTACTGGCTTGATTAATTCCGGGTCCACCGCAGCCGCCATAGACTCGTGTCGAGCACGATCTGAGAAGCCAGTCAAGAAAGATGGCATTGCCATGCGAAACAAGTTAATGGCAGGAAAGTTCAAACAAACAACGGTAGCTTAAGAATAATTACAAGGCAAACATATTAAGAAACTCGTCAAACTACCCTTTTTTTTTCCTGTTTTCAGTCAAAAAAACACCTACAGTCCATAGCGAAGAGAGAAGGAGAAGAAAAATATATACGTCAACCGTTTTACAGAGAATTAAAAGCTAATTAATCACTTTGTTTGGGACTTTCCTGAGTAAATAATTTAACTTTGCTGAGCTCAGCTGCAGCTCGTGCAGCAGCTAAAGCATGCTCAGCTGTGGCGAGTGCTGCTTTTGCTCTCTCCATAGCATCTGATGGCCGTTGACTATCGCTGGATTTTGGCGCTATGTTCTTCGGGGTAGAAAATGGGGATTCTCTCCTGGAAGCAGGGTTATTATGCTCTTTAGGCTCAAGCTGCCCAATCTTTGGTGATGAAATATTTGTTGGGTTGCTTAATGGAGCGACCTCGGTAAGCATGGGGATTGAGCCATCCTGCATTAGCAAAGGAAGAATCTGTAAGACTTGCAGAGCACCATCATCGGAATGTTCATGGAAGTAATTATTAGAAAGACGGGAAACAATGAATGCTGCCATTATTAGTTAGGAAATTTTTTAACACTATTGTCAAAGTTAATTGCTGCATAGGTGACAAATTCATGAATTTTCTGGCCCAGCACAGGAAGGTTTTGGTAATGATCTTTGGCTTTTCTAAAAGAAAAGAAAGGTGGAGTCGGGGCACATATGCGCAGCATAAATTCAGGAGAAATGAGCACACCCTGAACAGATAAAACATAAATGAACTTGAATGTTGTTGTTCTGAAAAAAATTGTTGATTAATTCTTGTTTTGATAAAAATTCTCAAAGGCAATATGAGCTTCAAAAATTTATGCTTTAGGACTCTTGCCTCTCCGTGTTATATTCGGGTAGAGTTTAATATACTAAGTTCGGGAAAAACTTTTGGAAGGAAATTTAGATAGAAATAATACACTACCAAGATATTTCCCCTTCTTGGTGAGGACTTTAAAATATGAGTTCTGATTTCCTATAAGTGCAAGCCCCTATAGTTAATTTCTCCTCCAATAATGAGAGAAAACTTTCAATTCAGGTTAATTGTTGAACATACACATTGTATCTAGAATATTCGGGGAGAGTTTAACATATTAAGTTCGGGGAAAATTTTCAAAAGACAGATTAGATAGAAATAATACACTTCCCAGATATTTCCCCCTCTTAGTGAGGATTTTAAGATATGAGTTCTGATTTTCTATATGCACAAGCCCCTCTAGTTAACCCCTCCCAATAATGAGAGAACTTTTGATTTAGGTTAACTGTTGAATATATGTGTAGTATCTAGAATATAGTAGCAGTAGATTAAGAATTTAATGTTAGAATGTTATCACCTATCACATAAAGAGGATCGTGGAGGGAATGATGAACCCGATCAATATCTCAAGTTTTATCATCCTGACTCATTATGGTTTTTGGTCTACTTAGTCAGAGGAGATAGTCGACCCAACCTGACTGATGGATCCTTGTCGGCAGCCATAGGTTTCTTCGTACAAGGATAACTTGTAGACATTGGGTGAATGCTTGTCAAAAGGACGAATTCAAGTTAGCATAAGCTAACAAAGGGCTTGGTGTCCTATCAATCATACCCTATGACTCATTACTAAATGATAACTAGTCATTTGTGGAACATACAAGCTTTTAGCCGTGACCGTAATACAATGGAGTCGGTAGGTCAAGGGTCATGGTCATAATCATTTATCATGTGGAGCTATCCTGGCCAAGCCACAGGTTTATTGTGGAGCCGTCAGGCCAAACCACTGATTAGAGAACCAATTATAACAATTTAATGCAGAACCGTCTGACCAAGCTACGGATTTTGTGGAGCAATCTGGCCAAGCTACTAATTAGACCACAACTGTCAATTCCTTACTAACATGAAATTATTTAAGAATGAATCTGAATAATATTCTCAATTGGATATTTGTTCTTTGTGAACTAGAGTTGCTCTTGAGTTTATCACCCTTGGAGGGTGGATGAGTTTTACTTTAAACATACAATAACAAAAACAACAAAAAGTCATTATCTCATTATGTGGGTCAACTACATGAATCCTTTTACTTTAAGTTTAGATGATTAAATTTTAATATTAAAAATTAATATTTTTATAGACGTTAAGTTTTGACGTTTGGTAGATCATTAATAATTTGCCCCTCTGGCTGAAATTTACATTAAACACGGTCATCATCGAAGTTAAATTAAAGTCATTTCAAAATATTTGTATTTTGATAAAATTTGGATGCATTTAAAAGAGTAGTCCCCTCCGGTTGAGATTGACATTCAACATAGCCATAATCGGAATTTAAAGTTTTAGTTATTTGAGAACCTAGCCAACTTTATTTGTCCGCTAATAAAGGATTAGGTTCTATTATTGGCCTCGTGACTTATCATACGAACACCATTAACCGAAACCTTTATAATTTATTATTCATTTCATCTAAAGAGCCTTTGAAGGCTTGATGTGGACTTTAAAACTAAATATTCAGGTAGATTTGTAATTAGATGTTCATTTATTAATCCAAGTCGTATCGACTCAAGTCCTTTAAGGAGGATGATGAAACTTGAATATTTGCATCGCATATCATTCTCAGGCCTTGAATTTTAGAGTATGAAGCAACGGTCGGAACACATTCGAGTTTTAGTTTGAAAATAGAATTTTATATTAGTGAGCATTTAACCCTTGCGCAACATTCTTAGCCATTTATGTTTGCAAATTTAGCACATTTCTTAGAGCACATGCGGGGTATAAAAATCTTCTTTTAAAAATAATGTGCACACTTTTCGATGAGTCGCATTTAAATTTAGGGAATTATATTTTAGTGCATAAGAGGAATTTTAAAATAATTAAATATGATTATTTGCATAAGTGATTGTCACTAAATTTTGTGCAAGATTTCATTTGAAGTTGAAGAAATGTCTTCTGTATGCTTGTACGAGTGTTGTGGATCCGAAGGTATGAAAGCGTAGTATTTGATTTCAGTTATTGTGTATAGGAGAGATATTGTTCAGCTTTTTTTCCCTCATTCAAGTTATCATTTAGCATAATTGATATGTGATGTTTGCTTAATAGGCAGTAAGAGATCGTACTTTGCTTGTAAGTGAACTACATTATTCGCTACGAATCTCCTATAGTCGATTGTAGGAAAACTAATTTATTCAATACGAGCCCCTTATTCTTTTCTTAAAAGCTAGCCGTATGCACTACGAATTTCTTGCTTCTGTTCACAGGTTAATTGTAGTGTTCTTTGCAAGTTCATTGATATTGCTTGTAGGCAGGTAAATATGTTTAATACGAGCCCCTTGTTCTCGCCTATAGACTAGTTTTTTCTGCACTACGAATTCTTTGCTACTACTCACTAGTGAAGTGTAGTATGTATTAAATGTTAGGCAAGCTGTTATAACTTAAAATTTAGAAAAAAATATTTTTACCTATAGCAGTAAAAAAATTATTTCGAGAGTCATTATAAGTCCAAATCACAAATCATCTTTGTTATAAGATATTTATTATTGTGTTTTAGTTTCACCAATTTTTTTTAAAATATTAGGCACTAATTAAATTCTTTAAGAAATTGACACCTAATGGTATAGGTGGGGGTTTTAAAACTATTAGGTGTGTGTTTTGCAAATCGATTTCACCAAAATTCTTTAAATAAAATTATCTATTTTATGGATATTCTTCTATATTTATTGAATTCTGAAATATCTTTTTACAAATTTTATATAAAATTGATTATAATAATATTATTAAATTATTATTTCAACATAACTATCTAAACCCACTTAATATATTATTTAAATCTCTTTTCCTATGCCATTTAATTTAACAGAATAACGTTTGGGGGAATTAGAGAGAAAAAATAAGAGATCAAAGAAGAAAAGCTTGGGTTTAGCCGTCGCAGAGCGATTTTTGTCCGTTGGCCCACTTGGAAATTTTGCCCGTCTCAAGTTAGGTTACGTTTTGCCTATTTCAGTATTCAATAATTTAATATTTTTGATATTTTTCGAATAAAAAAACCCCGTTACTGAAAAACAAGACTAACTTTGTATTGGCAAAATTTTTACTGCGTAACTATTTATATGTATAAAGATTGAAATTATGAATATTTTGAATGTATTCTTAAAATTTTTTGCCAGGTGATTTCGAAAAAATAATATTTTTTGTCAACTTAGAAATTTATTTTGACATCTAAAAATAGTGATTTAGTTCAATTGAAGCTTCAAAATGATATTTTACACAATCTCTGATAATTTGGTTATATTTTGAAATTATGAATTCTTGCTCACTAGTATTTCTATTATCTACCATTATGACATTTTGACAATATTTAAATTTAGTCCAAATGTGCTTTAATTAATGAAATGCATTGAAAAATATAAAAGAAATGTTATGGTGTTAAGTCATGCCTGCGCCAGTGGGCGACCGAGGTGGAATACCGTTACTGAAGTGTTGTGATGCCGACGCCAGTTGGCAATCGAGGTGAGATTCTATTATCAAAGTGTTGTGATGCAAGTACCAATGAGCGAGCGAAGTGGGATTCTATTACCGAAGCATTGTGATGCAAATGCTAGTGGGCGACCAAGGTAGGATTATGTTATTTAGGTGCTAGTAGGTGCCGAGGTGAGGTTTTGGTAACGAAGATATATAGAAAATTGAGCTTAAGAGCTATTTTGATAATCATTATGAAGTGTTTGTTTATAATTCAATTAATTTCAATATTTGTTTAATAGTATGTAATTTCAGTATATGATTTAGGTTAGTTTTCAATTCTTTTGGTTTTATTTATTGATTTCTGTTCTAGACTGTGATAACTTACTAAGCCATGTTAGCTCTTGCTTTTACTTTACTTTCAGGCCCAAGGAAGGGTAAAGAGAAAGAGGAGTAGTTTGAATAACAAGCTCTAATCTATGTTATATGTATGTTTTGGTTAGTTCTAATTTTTGCAAGTTTGACTTTTATTTTGTTATTCTTTATTGCCAAGCGCTATTGTAGATAGCCTTTAGATTTTTTTAATGATATACAAAGAATCATTTTGAGATTCAATAATCTTCTTCTTTATATTGCATTCTATAGTGCCTCTATGTAGTATATAAATTAGAGGCTTTATTTCAGTACTTCTCCAACTAGATCTTGGGGTCAGTCTCGGTACAATCTTGCATAATATGACCTGTGTGATATCAGGTCATATCGGTTGAGTTGTGACAAGCTTTTTGATATCAGAGCAAGGTTGGATAAGTGAATTGTAACATAATTATAGGATTTAACCTGTAAAAGAGTGAAATGCTTATGGAACGCTTGGGTGCTCATTGTGTTTATTTTCATATGCATGTGTTGCATTCAACTGTGTTCAATATTTTGAGATAACTGATCCACCTCAGTCTGATTCATATATAATCAATGGGCAGAGCTCTAGTCAAGCAGCTCAAGTGGATGACTTGATTTTACAATATATTAAGGAGGGTTCAAAAGGTGAAAATAATTCTTCAAGAACTTCTCAGGAAGGTGCATAAAATAAATATAGTGGATGACTTGATTTTACAATATGTATCCGAAAAAGTAAGTAAGAAACTTGCTAAATCAGATTTGGATAATTATCTTGAAGATGGCTTAGAGATTTGTCCACCCGGCAAGACTTTTGATGTTATTGGGTGGTGGAAAAGCAACCAAGTAAAATATCGCATATTATCAAGACTGCCAGTGGAGATATTAGCAATTCCTATTAGCACAGTTGCTTATGAATCCACCTTCTCAGCGGGTGAGCGAGTGGTTGATACATATCGTTTTAAATTGGGCATTGAAATGGTTCAGGCATTGATATGTGGATCGAATTGGGTTCATGCTCACTATAGTTTAAAGGAAAGAATGAAGGTATTCATTTTTTTAATGCTTGTGTAACTCGTTTAATGTTTATATTATAACTGATATACTTTGCAATTATTTATTGGAAGAGGATGATGATGATGAAATCGAGATACCAATATCTTGCACTTGAAGATTATTATCATGGTAAATTTTTAGTCAATGATAAATCTCGTGGCTTATCATCTTTTGTTTCAATTTAATGTTCTTTCATGTTTTTTGGAAAAGTTTTTCTTTAATATAATTTATTGTTCTTGCATGTCAACGATAAAATCAATTTACTGTTCTTGAATGTTAATATAAACTTGCTAAATTAATTTACTATTCTTGCATATCAATGATACAATCATGTTATTTGTGGATGATTGATGCGAGCAAAAATCCCCTGGGGAGAGGAACCCTAAGAGAGATTCTTGATCACCTCAAAAAAGACACAAAATACAACTAAGGAACTAAGTAAAGAGAAGAACAAACTCTTACATTTCATATAAAAGACACTTACAAACTTTTGACTCAATCGACTCAAGCAAGACACCTTATAACTCTTACAAACGATACAAACACAAATTAAAACCTAAACCTGCTTTTCAAGAGATGAAGGATACAATGGAATGGATACTTGCGGAAAGACGAAAGAGATTAGAAGCAAAGAAAAGGGTGAAAAGTACTCGCAAGTCTTTCCTAGAGATAGAAGAAGAAGGTGGACAAAGCTGGCAAGCTCTTCCAAGAAAATCACAAGGATTTTTTTTCAAAAATTCTCACATATCTTTTTTAAAACATTCCAAAATATCTCATATATATAGGCATAAGAAGGGAATACAAACAACCAATTTATTGAATTCCCACAGGAATCCAAGCATCACAAACCACAGAAATCCCCCCAACACTTCACGGGAAACAGCCCAGTCAGGGACCCGAAGAGGCAGCCACGGAACGAAAGAGACCCGCACAGAACTGAGGCGCTAAAAGGCACGGAAAAAACCACCCAGCAGCCAACCGAAGAAGCCAAGGAGCCAAGCACGGAAAACAGCCAACCGTGGATACCATGGAGCCAAGGCACGAAAATCCAAAAGCCATTTTGGAATCCCAAGGGACAAACTCAAAATTTAAGAGATAAAACTATAAATAAAACTACATAAATAAGATAATAAGTAAACTAAAACCTAGCTAATAATGAGCTAACTTTTAGTTCAATAAGTGAACTAAAAACCAGCTCATAATGAGCTAAATTACAGCTCAAAATTTATTGAGCTAGTCAATATTTAAAATTGCGTATTCAGGTATTGAGGCGTTTTTCATTCGTGAGGCGAGGCGTAAGCCTCAAGGAGTTTTAAGGCATAAGCCTCAAAATCAAAAGATTGCGTAGATATAAAATGATAAATTTTTTATATGCTGATAAGTGAATAATATAAAACATAAAAAAAGCATAAGAAATTAAGTGAAATCAAAATATCCTAATAATAAGAAAACATGAAATATAGTTCAACTCAAAATTCTATCTTTCCCAAATCCCAGTATTCTTTTCATTAACATATAATTCAAATTTCCAAAAATAAATAGCAATGACATATCACATAAGAACTCAGAAGTCATCAGCACTATCATCACTAAGGATTCTTCATTTGAATCATCATTATGATAAACTGCTCTCTCCCCTTCCTCCTCTCCTATAGAGTCCAATGTCGGACATTTACTTCAAGATTTATGTAAATTTTAATATATATAGCGTGAGGCGTAAGCCTCATGCCAGTGAGGCGAGGCGGACCTCAACCAAGTTGAGGCACAAGCCTCATTAAAAAAACTTGAGGCATAAGCATCGAGGAGTTTTTTACTGGAATTGCGCAAAGGGGGCCCTCAAGGCGAGCTTTATATTGCGCAATTTTAAACCATGGAGCTAGTAAGCTCAAGGGAAGTCAAAACCAAATTTTTTTTGGGTGACCCCCCTTTGCCTACATCAATGATTCATTAGATTCATATGAAAATGAAGCAACAATTGTGCCGTCTCTGCAATATTCTTAACTGATTAGAAAATTTTATCTCAAACTTTTGAATCTGTACTTCACTATTTGGCAAGTGGTTTATTTTCCCCCAAATATCTGAACTTGAGTAGTTCTTTTTTCAATAGAATTAAAGTATCTTTATGTTAGTTGTGTTTTTCTTGCATGGGATATTTGATAAAATAAACCTGTCTGATGGAGTGGAGAGAGGATCTAATATATTACATAGGCTACATGTGTACAGTAATAGATAGAAAAACATAAGGATACAATAAATAATCATTTCATTTAAGTACTGATTCCTTAGTAAGGTTTTTAATGCTCTTCTTTTTAATTGCATCTTTGCAGGTAGATGAAGATGAAGGAGATATGAGAAACTTGGAATTTGGCCGCACTGTATCTTTTTAAGAGTTGTTTGAGATATATTATATATGATTATGCTTTGGGAAATTTGTAATTTGATTCTACAATATTGA
Source organism: Dendrobium catenatum (assembly GCF_001605985.2). Classification (NCBI taxonomy): domain Eukaryota; kingdom Viridiplantae; phylum Streptophyta; class Magnoliopsida; order Asparagales; family Orchidaceae; genus Dendrobium; species Dendrobium catenatum. The sequence goes on along the minus strand of NW_021319019.1, from coordinate 148,588 downwards.
CTATTTCATATCTTTCATTTATTATGTTCATCTCAATAGTCATGAATGGTGGCTAGACTCTTAGACCATGCTAATATTTATGGATTCTTGTGGTTTGTTCTTGTCAAGAGAATGTAATTTTTTTATTGCTTTATATATTTTAGATATTATCTAAATAGCATCATGTTTTTTTAAGTAACTTATAATGTTCTTTTTAATGATGATAAATTGAAAATTTTAATAAAATCATAATTTTTTAATGTGAAAAATTCATAAAAAATAATCAAATCGAGCTTGTAATCGAGCCGAGCACGAGCTCACTATTCGAGCTCGAGCTAACGAGCCCAAAACGAGCCTGGGAATAAGACACACGATTCGAGCTCTAGCTCGAGTTCTTGACTCGAGTCGAGCTCGAGTCGCCTGCATAATTAACAAGCTCGGCTCGAACAAACTTTGGCTCAAGCTTGACTCGACTCGTTTGCACCCCTAGAATTACCTACTGATTTTAGTGCTCACCAATTTACATATTGATTTTTAGATAGCATTTTTAGAGTTTCCTCTTTCCAAGCTAAGGAAAACAAATGTGTGTATTGTTAGATTTAAATTATTTTTACAATGATGGATGAATTTTTAAATACTTACTTTGTTTTGTTGGGTTAACTATATGATTGTTTTGAATTTAGTAGTATTAAAATATAGATTGGTGGATATATTATTTATATATACGTGATATATATTGAATCATAATTTTGTAGAAATATATATTTTTAGATGGTTGAATTAGGAGGTAGGGATTGAATTACTCATATATATAAAAGATTTTAAATTGAGGATTTCAAATTTGTAACTATTATTTATTTTTTCAATAAATGGAATACATTACGTCATTGTATACTCTTTGCTGGTTTAAAAATAGATGTCATCAAAAATTATTTTGATTGTTGTAATTATTCTTGTAATAAAAAATTCCTTGAAAAAAAAAAATGAACTGAGGTTATTGGTTTGTGTGTGGTAGCTGTTGAAGAGCTCAACAAATTCATTCACTACCTCTGAACAAATCCAGATACCGCTCGCAATAATTTTCCAGAACCAGATGCTGTAGAAATAAGATCTCCAGTTTTTGAGGAAAAGCATGAAAAATGAAGCATAATGAAAAAAATAGGGGAACTTAGCATATATATATATATATATATATACTCTATACTACATAAAAATAGCTTGAGATTCCACCCTTAGCAAATCCAGATCGTTCATTTATAAATTTTAAAATAATCTGGAACGTTCATCTATGACTCTTCAAATTCTTTATTTATGACACACTCGCATAATTTTTACCTACAAAATATTTATTCACTCATTTAAAAAAAATTTAATTTCACACATCAAAAATAGAGTTTCTATGTCATGGTCATACTGAGCGTTACCCACCTCTCATTCACTGCCGAGCATTTCAGTGCCGAGCAATTAAAGAAATTTTTTGCAAGCGGTTTCAATACCCAAGCTTTTCTGTCTAATAAAATTCTTAATCATTTAATTTTTTAAATTAAAATAAATGTTCACCGTACTTTATTTCGCAGCCCTTCATATCTCGATCCAACTTAGCTTTAAGGCTTCGCACGAAGAAGATTTTTGAAATATTCTGTGCTTCTTCGTCTTCGTTGTTCTTGTCAGAGTCGCCGCTCCTTCGCCTTCATTGTTCTAGTTGGTTCGGAAGTCGCGTCGGGAGTTCCCTGCGAAGGTAACATTTTTTTTCAAGCTTTCGTTATTCTTGTTGGCTCGAAAGTCACGATCGTAGATCGCAGTAAAGGTAACAATATTTTTCTCCATTTTCTCCTTGCGTGCTTCTTCTACTATTCTCTCCTTGTGCGCTTATCCAGACAACACTTTCCGAAACATCCCAAATGAACCTAAGCCTTGTCAGATCGCCTATTTTTTTTCCTGTAGTTCGCAACAATACCGCTATTTATTCACCTACTTTCCGATCCCAAACTGTTGTTTCGTCTTTGGCATGCTTCCTTTAAAGAAGAGATTTGAATCTTTGTTCTCTTGCTCGCTGTCACAACCTTCATTCAAATCTAAAGTTTGTCGGTCTCATACAGAAGGTGTGGTCCGTGCGGCCTCTTCTCTCTCTTATTTCTTAGAACTTCATTAAGCATATTGATTCGGTTCCTTAGCTTTCTTCCACTTTGGGTTTAGCCCTCTAATATGAGGTGCCCCTTCACGCAAACCCAGAAGCTAAGCCCCTTCATGCAAACAGTCAGACAAACTGTCCTCCCTATCGCTTGAGCTCGCTAACGGTCTCAATCTCCACATTCTACTGGCAGGAAAGGTCTATAGTTGTACCTCTCTCTCTCTCTCTCTTACTATATTCATTATTATCATTCCTAATACGACTGTGATTTAAGAGTTGTTGGTATGGCTTAAATTTGAACACTTTGCAAACATTTCTACTTCCTGTCTTCAGCGGTGGACTCACTTTTGGGCATAATAGAAGACTTCGATCTCGTCGCGTTCAATCCGAACTTCTTCTAATTTTGTAGATCCAGGTGAGTTTTTCAACTCAATGTTTTGCTCTCTAAAGTTTGATAAATTTTGGGATTTGATTGTTGTGGGCTCTGAAAATTCGGCCTTGGCCTCTGCCCGCTGACTTTTCTACGGGGTAGTTTTAACGGATTTAAGTTCCGAGGTAAATTTTGAGAAGAAAGATGAGTTTGTAGATAAGACACAACCCAGAGATTTCGTCCTCATTTTGCGAGGACTTTATGATATGAGTTATGGTTTCCTATAAGCCCCTAAGTTAATTACCCCTCCCGATTAAAAGAGAGAACTTTCGATTAAGGCTACTCGTTGATCAGATATGTAGAGATACGTGTTATCTAGCATATAGTAGCAGCATGGTACTTAGATATTTTCTTCTCAGTTGTCAATTGTCTTCTTTCCATCCCATTCTATATCAGATTCATCACTATTCTCTTCTGACTATGTCTTATTCTTTCTTGCTTTTTTTTTTCTCCTGAGTGAGATGATTAATTGGAATGTTGGTTTTGGGGGTTTTTTGTAGAGCGGGCATAGCAAATTGGGGAGCCAAGTGACTTTTGTTATGGATTTCTGTAATTATATTGGGAATGCTATTAAGGTAATATTATGAGATAATCCTCTTCTTGATTTTTTTGATTAATCTATTATGAATTTATGATAGTGATATATACTCTTATGATAATAATATTTGGGCATTACATTTACCAAAGAAAATGAGGAAAATTTATTGAGTGAGAGAGTGTATCTAGATATTTGTTCATTTTCATAAATTTTTTGTATAAAAATTGCTTACCCGTTACTTTTGGTCTTAGCTTTCTTGCTTTGCAATCTTCCTTTCTTTAATGATTGTGATGCTATTTATTTCTTATATTAAAGGCATGCCATACAATTTGTTCCAAAAGGGTTGCTAATTTATTAGGCCTAGCAAGTACTTCTTGTTTTTAAACAAGATTTTTATTTGAGATAATTTAATACTTGTGTTGATTTTATGTAGAATCAATTTTTCTGCAAGATTTTTTAATTTATTTTAATTTTTTTGATTCACTTGCTTTTTGTTGTTGTTCGGTACAATCAGTTTTTTAATCAGTTGAACTTGATATTTTTAAATTTGATATTATTTTCTTAGACATTGTATGATCTTTTTTGTAAGATAGAAATATAAACTTTCCAACAGAATTTTTTTTTATCTTAATCGGTGTGTAGTGTTCATTTTGAATACTTGAAGTTTTAAGGAGTTGTCATAAAATTATTTTTATCAGTTAACAAGCCAAATGTTGATTGGTCTTTTTAATCAGTATTAATATGAAAAGTCTTATATAAATGTTGCATAATAGAAAGTTTGATATGATAGAATTTGACTATGGAATGCAATAATTTGGATTGTTTACAGGTAATGAATTTTATGTTTGGATATTTAAGCATTTGAATTATAGAAGTGGTAAGTATGGTCAATATGAATATATGATGTTATCTATGTTGCACCGATACGGATAAGGCGACACTGATACGACACGATACGGATGTGGGACACGACAATTCTTAAAAATACAAGATATGGATACGGTGCGGATACATCATTATAATATATAAATCATACATAAAAATAACAAATTAATCAAAGCATAATATTTGAAATGACAAAAAAAATGAAAGCAACATCATTTGTAGCATTGTATCTTATAATATTAAAATAGAAGTAAGCATTAAATATTTAAATGTATAGTACAACAACCAAAACATAAATTGTCCAGCATATAAAGTTTTTAATTAAAAGTACGAATGATTGACACAATTAATCTACATGAATTTGAAACATGAAATTTTTTAATAAAAAGTATAGATATGTTGCGCCTATGCCGGGGGTCCAAGGGGGCGCTGCCCCCTGGCGGGGTTCGACCTTCCTGGTCAGGTCGTGGGGTCAAGGGGCAGCGCCCCTGGGGGGTTTCCGGGCTGCCCCCAGAATAAATTTTTATTGTAAGAGTTGCTTTAAAGTTTTCTCTACCTTCTCGGCATTGCTTGGTACCATTCGGTACCCCTTTGTACCGAGCAGTACCGACCGGTACCGAGTGGTACCGAGCGGTACCAAGCAGTACCCATAAATTGTCCAGCATATGAAGTTTTTAATTAAAAGTACGAATGATCGACACAATTAATCTACATGAATTTGAAACATGAAATTTTTTAATAAAAAGTATAGATATGTTGCGCCTATGCCGGGGGCCAAGGGGGCACTGCCCCCTGGCAGGGTTCGACCTGCCTGGTCAGGTCACGGGGTCAAGGGGAAACGCCCCTGCGGAGGTTTCCGGGTTGCCCCCGGAATAAATTTTTATTGTAATTGTTGCTTTAAAGTTTTCTCTACCTTCTCAGCATTGCTTGGTACCATTCGGTACCCCTCTGTACCGAGCGATACCGAGCAGTACTGAGCGGCACCGAGCGGTACTAAGTACTGAGCGGTACCGAGTAGTACCGAGCGGTACTAAGTACTGAGCGGTATTGAGTACTGAGTAGTACCGAGTACTAGTATCGCTCGGTACCGAGCAGTACCGAGCGGTATTGAGTACCAAGCAGTACTGAGTTCTAGTATCGTTCGGTATCGAGCGGTACCGAGCAGTACTGAGCAGTACCGAGCAGTACTGAGCAGTACCGAGTACTGAGCAGTACTGAGTACCAAGCGATACGCATGTACAATACGCGTGTCCGATCAAATTTAAATAATATTTTAATTGGACACGGCAAAGCCGTATCCGACACGTATCCGTGCCATATCAGAGGCGTATCCGTATCCGACATGTGTCCGATACAACATGCCTCATAAATAGGCGTATCCGTGCAACATAGGATGTTATTGACTTTTTCAGAGGTTTAATTATTTTTATTATTTTTCCAAAATTAAATCCTAAGCATATATTTGCTTCTCAACTCTTTGTATTCCCATATCTTATTTTAATTCACAAACCTTCCAATATTAAACATATACATTATTATTTTCGAAGTTCCTTTATCTTCAACATTACAAACTCTCTGTGTCTCCCTTGAAGATCTCTTTCACCATCATCTGTCTCCCATGTGAAAGTATCCTCTTCTCATATTAGCTTAGTTGATTACGATAATTTTGGTGAATTCCTTCTATATTTAGTTCTGATTGCAAACAAGATAGCTTTTAGAAATTGGTATATTCATCTCATTTGATTGACTTTTTTTTATGAACTTAATTTTTAAAATTATAGCTCTTCTTTTTCATTTTAAATTCATTTTATCAATTATTTGTATGTGGGTACCTATATGAAAATTTTTCATTTTCGATTCATTGCTTTGTCTTGAAGTTCATCATCTTCATCATTGCTAAACTATCTTCGTCTCCCTTAAAGATCTCCTTTGCCGTCGCTATATTTCTTTGTCTCCCTTGAAAGCTTAAAACATCTTCATGTGAACGTATCATTTTCTCATGTTAGCTTAGTTGATTACGATAATTTTGGTTAATTCCTTCTATATTCAGTTTTGACTGCAAGTCTGCAAGCAAGATAACTTTTTGAATTTGATATATTCATCTCATTTGATTGATTTTTATTTTATTAAGTTCATTATTGCAATTATAGCTCTTATTTTGCGTTTTAAAATCAGCTTATCAATTATTCATAGGTGTGCTCCCGTGTGAAAAATTTTCCTTTTTGATTCTTTTCTTTGTTGATGTTCTTTGTCTTCACCATTGCTAATTCTGTCTCCCATGAAGATCTCTTGCATCGTTACTATCTCTTTGTCTCCCTTGAAGACTTTGAACGTCTTCATGTGAAGGTATCCTCTTCTCATATTAGCTTTGTTGTTTAAGGTAATTTTGATTAATTCCTTCTATATTCAATTTTGACTACAAGCAAGATGGCTTTTAAAAACTTAATATATTCATCTCATTTGATTGGCTTCTTTTTGGTGAACTTCATTGCAAAAATTATAGCTCTTCTAATGCATGTTAAGATCAATTTGATGATTATTTCGTGTGTGTGTGCTTGTATGAAAATTTTCCCTTTTCGATTCATTGCTTTGTTTTGTTATTTTCCAAGGTTGATTGTAGTTTATACTGCTTTTTTTAGCTTTTTATTTAATACCTCTTGATTAATACTATTTGTTGATTTTGATATGAAATTTATACTTTTTTTTTTATTTGACTTTCAACTTACATTAATATGGTTAACCTTTTTTTCATTTTATTTGAACTTTGAGTTAGGTTTTAATTAATTAATGGGATAGAACTTAATATATTTTACATGTTGTTGTTTAGTTGTAACTTAATTTTTAAAAACTTTTCAATGTTTGTAGAATTGTGCTATTTATATAACTAATTTTTTATTTAAGAATTTTATAGCTATAATATTTCAGTTGTAAAAAATTATTATTTAAAAAAAAAAGCTCATCATTTTAAAAGGGATTCATGTCAATAATTTATTTGAATATAACATACGAAATTAAAATTATTTTTCTTGTTATGATAAAATATAAAATGATTTAGGCTTTTAGTAAATTTATTTTGTTGGTTCTATGGACTATTTAAAGTGTAAAATTTAATTTAATACAGTTATATAATAAAAAAACAGCCTATCTACGGGAATGAAACATATAGTGTATGACAAGTATTTTAATTTGTAGTAAAAAAATATTAATTGTCGGTGACATTATAATAATTTTGTGATATGATTTTTTTTCAAAGAAAAATTTCTTAATTATCCTTATTAGAATTGTCATCACAAATTGTATGTTCTAATTCTGATTTAATTCTGTTTGTTTTTATCAACTTTCAACTCGATTGTAAGTAATTCATACCTTTAATTAATTAATTTTATGAAAAATAAAGTTTTAAGTTTTAATTAATTAATCTTATGAAAAACAAAGTTTTAAGTTCATACTTTTCATATTTTCTATTATTATTTTATCATCTTAAAACTTTTTTAAAAAAAATCTTAATATCTCCTGACAGTTTCTGGAAGGCCTCTTTTTATTTAATAATGAAGGACATCAAAATCTAAAATGACCCCTACTCCTTATCACGATATAAACTTTAAATTTAAAGAAAAAATAAGTTATCAAACATGGAGAAATGCTTCATTCCAAGCTAAATGTTTTTTTCCATTTTCCTTGGCGTTATTTGGTTAGCTAAAACAAGAATACAATATAAAAGGAATACTTTGGAGTTGTTTGCATAAGTATAAAATGAATGCATAATATTATTATTTTTTTATTTAGTATGAAGTAAAATGAATGCAAAGTAAAGTGTAAAATAGGTGGTGGTAGGTGGCAAACATTGGTGGTGGTGGTGGCCAGCGCGATCGCGGTGGTGGAAGGTGGCGGCACGTGGTGGTTGGAAATGACGGTAGCGATGGTGGTGACCGGTGATGGTGATGACCGACGATGATGGTGGTGGTTGACAGTGGGTGTTGGTGCTCCTAGGCGGCGGGCACCAATGGTGGCCGACAGTGCGAGCGAAGGTAGTGAAGGGTTATGGTGGTGGTTGGCAGTTGTGGTGGTCGGTGCAGTAGCCAATGACTGGAGGGTTGTGGCGAGCGAGCAACTATGGGCTATGGCGGTGGTCAGCAATGGCTGCCAACGATGATGGTGGCAGGTGATGGTCGGTGGTGGTGCTCAGCAGCAGCAGTGGTGGTGGTTGCCAACGGGTGTGGCAGCGGCCAACAATGACAATTGCAATGAATTTCTGGTGTATTTGGAATTCGCCCAAATCTAAGAAATTTAAAATACAAAAAATGAACTAGATGATGAAATCCAAATGCATCAAAATTTCATTGCATTTATTTTGCTTCAAACCAAATACCAATATTTTCAAAATTCCTATGTTTGGAATACTTTACTTTACACTCCTTTTATTACAAACCAAACAGTGCCTAAAGGTAATAGGGAGGATCCTTGCTCATTATGACTTAATATATAGCTTATATTACATAGTGAATCAATTATAGAATAAGATTATGTGAGAGGATGATAAAAAAAACCAAAAAACATATGAATATGGTGAAACAATATGTTCTGAAAGGTTTAAATACCAAGTAAAATAATCATCATGCATGAAATGCTGGGTTAGCTGTGATGACTGAGCAATCAATATGTAGGGACTCGCAACCTCTTATGTAAACTAATTAGCGAGAAAAGATAAGTTTCGCATAAGTAAACGATTAATTAAAAATAAAGTGGGGACAAAAATGGTACCAGCAAGTCCTCGTGCTTTTTGCTAAATTCTTTCTCAGTGCTTGATGAGTCCCAATCAAGATTATGCTCATAAGCAATCTCCTTCAAAACCTTAAGTATTCTATCAACTGGTGGAGCTGCCACCGAGAGTTTCTCAATTACCTGCAGAAGAAGTATAATAATCACTTGTGTGGACAGTTCAGACAAAGAATGGATATAGATAAAAGCAAAGAATCCATAACCCAAAGAAGGAAAATGAATAACATGAGGCTTCATCTATTTTCTTGAGTATTAAAGAAAGAAATGCTTCTTACAGCTCGGTTAACACCACTATCTGGCCGTAGCTCTGCAGCAGCTGAAACGAAATCTTTTCCATATTTTGTTGTAAACAAATTACGGACCTGCAATAACTCTGGAACATCTGAGCACCTTGGTGAAGCAAAGATGATGCTAGCAACAGCCTCCAGCAACTCTGAAGGGCAATTCCTATAACATGGATTAAGCTTTAACTAAATTAATCCGAGCAAATTGCACTAAATAAACATTTAAGAAGAACAACTCATTGCCAACAAAATGATTGTTTCACTCTAAACCAAGCTTACTAGAATCAGTATGATCCGGGATATATCATTTACCACAATTAGAGTTCAGAGAATAGATAAAATGAGAAAGTCAAGTGAAAAAGAGTAGAGAAGGAAGAAAGAGTAACCAGAAAGTGAAGATCGTAAATGATTGTGAGCCATTGGTACACAGTGATTTCTGAAAAAGGTATTTTATGCATTTACTCCTATCGTCGCACATATGCTAGCTCTAGGATGCCATATTGAAGAAGAGATTTGATATATCATCGGACATAGGACATATGCCACGCATGATGCCAAATATTGTTTGCCAGACAAATAATCAAAGGTTTCAAATGACACCATCAACTTGGCAGACTGCACAAAAGAACCTAATTAGGAAGAATAAAAGAGTACACTACATAAGCGCAATCCTGTTTGTTAGAGATTCAGGCACAAAAATGTTCGCTACAAAAGAGATTTAGGTTAAGTGAATCATACAGAACAGGAAAAAAAGAAAACCTGAAAATGTCCATCCAGAGAGTCAAATAACAGCTTTTTCAGGGTCTCTTGAATGTTGTGCTCTAATATTTTTATTTGACTGATAGAATTTTGTGCGGTGTTTAAAGGAAGACCTCTGTAAGAAGGTTTAAAATCTTACTGTTGACCTCCAGATCAAAGCCAAAAAAACCTGAAAATGTCCATCCAGAGAGTCAAATAACAGCTTTTTCAGGGTCTCTTGAATGTTGTGCTCTAATATTTTTATTTGACTGATAGAATTTTGTGCGGTGTTTAAAGGAAGACCTCTGTAAGAAGGTTTACACACTTACGCTCCAAGACCAAGGACTGATGGCAACAGAAGATAAATAACACATAGGCTGTAGTTACTATTTCATCATTAGATCGTTCAATTAGTCAATAATAATATCAAACTAAATAAGAATGAACAAGAGTCTGATAGGGTGGCAGATTCAACAGGTGGGGCCAGATGGTGCACCAGGAGCCAAACCAAAGCCAGGACCGGTCGGGGCGGGGCGGTGCGGTGCAGGGGTGGGATATTCGGCCTCCCTTGTGGGGCCCAACAACATTAAGATTCATTATGAGAGGAGGAATAAGGAGAGAATCAGGGAAGAAAAGAATTAGAATTTGAAATTCAATTAGGAGAGGAAAATTAATTAACTATGGAAGATATGATGGAGAAGAACCGCTTCAAGACTATGGAAGAAAGGCTCTCATCCACAGAGAAGTGCTTCGAGAACTTGGAAGATATGATGATGAAGATGATCGAGATGCAGTCGAAAGTTTCAAGTGCGATTCCTAGGGCTGAATCCAAGGGAAAGGAAATTCATAAGGACAATGATGAAGTAGAGAGTGTTTACCCTCAAGGACCACCCCAGGGGATCCCAGTTGGGAGGCCACTCAGGCATGGGGGGAGGTGGGCCGGAGGAGGCTATGGTTGGGCTGAGCCTTGTGGTCCCAATCTGCTAAAGTAAGAAGGGAGGAAATCACACCATCACTATATAGGAGGAACCAACCGAGAGAGAAACCATTGGGGTATGGATGTGAGATCAAGCAAGTTAAAAATACTGGTTTTCAAAGAAGAAGAAGATGCCCAAGGTTGAGTGTATCGGGTGAAGCGTTACTTCGCAATCAATGTGCTGACTGAAAGAGAAAAGCTCATGGTGGCGGGAACATGTTTAGAGGGCAAAAGCCTTAGCTTGGTTTGAGTGGAGGGAAGCTAGGTATCCGATCTATTCATGGGGAGAATTTAAGAATTGCTTGTTGGAACATTTCTGAGACATTCGGGAAGGAGACCTCCACAAGCAGTTCTATGCCTTAACACAGGAGGAGACAGTCATGGAATATCGGGAGAAATTTGAGCTGCTGTCGGGTAGGCTGAGGGGAATTGTTGAGGAAGAATTGGAAGAGAATTTCATGTAGGGACTTAAGGAAGACACACAAGTAGAGCTCATGGTGTTGAGACCTAGGTGGCTGAGGGAGACGATGGAGCTAGCACAGAAAGTGGAAGAGAAACATCAAAGGGAGAAGGCCAGCAAAACCAAAACCATGGGAGTTGCTTACAGAAACACCCCCATGACCCAAGTACCGAGGAATCGAACGTTGTCGTTGAGGGAAGCGCCTAAGGAGAAGAGCATTGGAGTTTTTCCTGGAGGAAATTTCAAGCGCCTTATAGAAGGGGAGGTGCAAGATAGACAGGCAAAAGGGTTCTGCTTCAAGTGTGATTACAGATTCACATTGTATACCAATGCGTTCAATCAAAACATAAGTTAGTTAAGCTCAATAGATATCAATTTAAACCATCTTTGAGCTTGTTATCATCACTTTCAAAAAGTTGGATTGAAATTAAGATGGCAATTATCACTTCATACAAGTCTATAAAGCTAAAACTCAATAATATCCATGACCTGATCTTGAGTTTGAGTGCAGACATCAAGCCATGGAAATCAAGAAATGGTTCTTTTTTTGCTTTGAATCTTGAATGTAGAGGAAGAATTGTAGAGAAAGAGGATGCTAGGAGTAGGTATGAATCTCAATAGATCAGCCAATCCAAAGTTTATAGTGGTAATTACTGGTGAAAAGCAAGACTGGCCAGGTGAAAAGCAAGACTGGCTACAGAGTAGTGGGCAGAGTTCAAATCAAATTAAAAACTTTGTGAATGTTGCAAGAGAAGATATATATAATGTATTGGTTTTTAATGAAGATAGTCCTATAGAATTATTAATCCTAGACTCAAGCACTTCTTTTCTTTCCACTCCATATAAAAAGTTTATGATAAACTATTCTATAGAAGATTGCATAAAGATTCAACTTCTCGATTATGAAACTTTGAAAATTATGGGGGCGGGGGGCTAGTGATGTATAAATCAATACTAATAATGAGACAATGTGTAAGCTCTAAAATGTGAGACACCTTTCAAGCTTGTACAAAAACTTGATATCGATTGGGCAACAAAGTGAAGGAGGTTATGTCTTAACCATTTGTCTTGACATTTGGATGGTGATCAAGGGTGCTATGGTGATAGAACGATGGGGGAAACTACAAAATCAATTGCATAGTTACTATGAAGGAGTAAAGTGGGCTAATGCATTCATCATGTGGGAGCTTGCAAAGAACCGGAGAGCATTCAAAACTAATGATATTTCAAGATATAAAGGAAAACAAAAATAAAGTAAAGTTTAAGGTAAACGGATTTATTAGCACTACTAAGGAACTAAGGCACTACAAAGCCCAAATGGTTTATTAAAGGGAGTATCACACAAAGATGATCTCTTTCCGTACAACGCATCACAAATTAACATCTAAGTAGGGGATGGTAGAATTGTGGAGATTTAATCCTAATAAAAACCTTAATCTCAAAGTCAAAATAAAATCACCAAAATCTTTGTTATGAAATAGAAAGGATTTTGGCAAAGATAATGTTCAAATTTGGAGTCAAAATTTGTTGTATAAACATAAGGTTCACACCTAACCTAATTCCTACACAAGTCAATATATGGATATAAAATCAACAATTGAAAGGAATCTTCCAATGGATGGAGAGATCTCTGTTCCCGACCCCTTCGATGGTCAGTGGTTTTCATGGTATTTGGTGATGATCTGGTGGAGACTGGTGGAATAACCAGAGAGGTGGCAATCAAAGGCATAGAGTTGGGGTAATGGTTAAACAAGGAAAGAGATTATAGTTATGGTTGGCAACTTGTGTTGATAAAGTAGTTGAGGAAAAAGCTCTATGCTGAGAAGGGATGAAAGAATGAAGAAGAAACCAATAAATCCTTGTATATATATATATCATTATTCGTAATCTTATTCTTATTGTTATATTTATGGTTCTATCTTATTGGAAGCTTTTTATCAATAGATGTTAGGAAAAAAATGAGAGGGATTAATGGAATATAGCCAGATAGAAAGAGCTACTAACACAAAATAAGACTAAAACATTTAGCATGTGCAAATGTTTATATCATGAAATTTATCTATAAACTACTAGAATATTCATTTCTCTGCTTGTCATATACGTTTGTGAATCTTACCTAACCACATAACATTTTATTTGCTAGTGCTTTTCCTGGGAAATTATTAATTCCATTCTCGTGCTCATCAATTCTCTCGAGCATTCATTTTTTTCCTAATATTATTCATTCTAATTATCCATTAATTTCACGTGAGAGACCTCATTTCTCTATTATCATCACCTATGACAAGTATATCGTCAACATATATGATGAGAATTGAAATTTTTACTATCAATGGAATGTTTAAGAAGATGGCATGATATTTTGGACTTTGTTTGTATCTAGCTTTATTCATGGTTTTTGGAAATATACCAAACCTTGGTCTCTAGGATTCTTTAAGGCTATATAGAGCTTTTTTTAAATTGCAAAAATTGTTCTTTGTGAAATAACTATCAAATCTAAGTGGAATATTCATTTAGTCTTCTTTTTCAACATCCTCATGTAGGTATGCCTTCTTTACATCATACTACTGCAAAGACTATCCATCTTTGGCTGCAAGAAAAATTAATTTGAGAGGTATTTCACAATGAGTAAAAAATTCTTGATCGTCATTTCCATATTTTTTTTTAAACTTTTTTTTTGGGGGACATTTAGGCCATTTAAGGCAAACTCACACACACAACGCATACACATAGACTCGAACCCTGGACCTCTTAGTTGGAAGCCTAAGCTCTCAACCAATAGGCCAAAGAGAGTTGTGTAGAATTCCATATGATTGAATGGATCATTTGGCAATCAATCTCTCTTTATATTATTCTAGGCTTCCATATGTTTTATATTTAAAAAAAAAAAAAAAAACTTCATCTGCATCCTATCATTTTCTTTTGTTTATATAGTTTAGCAATCTCCCAAGAATAATTTTTTTTCAAAGCATTCAACTCTTATCTCATGGGATCCTTTAAAATCTTATTTTCAAATGCCTCAAACAAAATTTATGGTATTGTAATAGAATTAGAGATGATATTTGTAATGAAGACTTTATGGTCAAAAGAAAAATTTTGAAAAGATGTGTATAAGAAGATGAGATACAAAGAAGAATATGTAGTGATAGTTTGATCATTGTTACCTAATAAAAGTTCTCAGTCTTGAGCCTATTGGAGATTTTGGCTAGCTTATTTTTTCTTGTATGGACTTATAGGCATATAATGTTTGAATTTTTTAGATTTTACGACTTTATGTTAAAGTAATTTTAAAATGAAAGATAAATGTTTCATCAAATTTATCTTTTAGTCGAGAGTTCTCCCCTTCTCCCCTTGAAGATGAGTTTCATTGAAAAAAATTTACTTCTCATCAAAGATAACATCTTTTGAAGGAATTTTTTTGTGATAGTATAATAACACTTTACCATTGAGTGGAGGAATACCTGATAAATTCATATTTGAGAGGTATAAGATAAAGTTTACCCTTATGTTACATGTGAAGGTGGACATAGGCAATACACTCGAAGATGTTTACATGAATTTTTGAACAAAAGTTATTTGTGGAGAAAAATTCAGCCAAATAATTTATAGGACTTCTAAAGTCATTCATTCTTGAGGGTATTGTATTAGAAATGTGATAATTAGGACAACTTATCTCTAGTATATTTTTGATGTTTGATTATGAAAGAGAAGAGTCCTGATGACTTCCAAAAGATTGTGATTTTTTTCTTTCCAGAAGTCAATTTTGTTATGGAGTACCAGGATAGGAGGATTGGTGGATAATACATTCTTTCTGATCGAAAAAAAGATAATAATATATGATTAAAATAATTAAGTATTATTAGTTTGAAACTTCCTTAATCTTAGTATAAAATTATTTTTTTATCATGGAAATAAAAATGAGGAGAATAATGCTTTCATCAATTTTTTTTAATTTAATAAAATGTACTCATATCATCCATGTGCAATTATGAATGAATGTGACAAATCCTATAGCTTCATAAATGTTTGGGATTTTGAAAGATTTTTAAATATCAAAGTGATCAATTAGAAAAAGACTAGAAGATCTAAAATAACTTTAAGTAAAAACAACATGATGATGTTTGGCAATTTAACAAATCTCATAATTTTCTCTATCTTGCCCAATTATATTCTTTGTAGAGAGGTTTTCAAAAAAAAAAAAAAAAATATTGCACTTATGAATTTAATGATTATCATTAAATGATAGAAGATTTATGGCAATATAAGGAACATATAGTTCATTGAGGATTAATGTTAAGAAAATTAAAATGTTTTATTGATAAATAATAATTATTAAAAAAAACCATCAGCCACTTCCTTTTTCTATTGCTGGAGCAAGGTTTAAGAAAGGTTGACAAGGTTGGTCATGTGATCAATAGCTCCTAAATCTAACATCCAATTGTGAGGAGTATTATTTAAGGCACCGGAAAGACAAGAATTATAAATCATACTATTTTTAGCTTAGAGTCTAAAGGTTTTCGGTTGAGTAGATCTAAAACGGAATATATAGAGTGTAATTTTAGTAGTAATAGACCTAGTGAGGGGATTGTGACTTTGGGCGATCAAGTCATTAATAAGAGTACACGTTTTAGATATCTTGGATCTATTGTTCAGAGTGATAGTGAAATAGATGGGGATATTATCAGCAGAATTCAAGTTGGATGGTTGAAGTGGAGGAATGCATCGGGCTTGTTACGTGACAGAAATGTACCCCTCAAACTTAAGGGAAAATTCTATAAGATGGTAGTGAGGCCTGCAATGCTTTATGGTGCCGAATGTTGGCCTTTAAAAGAGAAGCATAATACTAAGTTAAGTGTGGCAGAGATGAGGATGCTCAGGTGGATGAGTGGCTTTACCCTTAGAGATAGGATACGAAATGAGCATATACGTGAAAAGGTTGGAGTAGCTCCAGTAGAAGATAAGATTAGAGAAAGTCGCCTTAGATGGTTTGGTCACATAAAACGGCAGCCTTGTGATGACCCGGTTAGGAGAGTAGAGGTATTAGATTTGACTTTTGTTAAGAAAGGTAGGGGTAGACCTAAAAAGACTTGGTTAGAAAATATTAGGAATGACCTTTCTTTATTAGATTTAAACGATAATTTGGCTTTTAATAGGACACAATGGAGAAAAAGAATTCACGTAGCCGACCCCACGTAGTGGGATAAAGGCTTGATGTTGTTGTTGTTGTTGTGAATTTTATGCATATTAAGTGAGGATGAGAATTACCCACTGAGTTTACTTAGTAAACTAAAACCACGAATCTAAATATTTCAGATAAGTTCCTAAAGGTAAAGAGATGGCTGAAAGAGAAGAACATGTTTATAGAAGACGACATGCAAATGAAAACAGGTAAATATACATTTTTGTTTTTTTTAGTGGCTATTCGGTATAAATGAAGAAATAAGTGAAATGTTTAATGATCGACTTTCCGTACCCGCCTCGTTAGATCGAGCATCCGGGCCGAGTCGTGACAAAAGTGGTATTAGAGTCCAATTAAGATCTGAATCATGTTGAAAGAGCTATTAGGATGAATATTAATGATAGAAGGTTTAATGTAGAATGGATTATTTTATTGATAACAAGAACCAAATTAATCCTGAAGAAGAGGAAGAGGTAGAGGAAGTGGAAAGATCAGTTCCAAATGTTAATGTTAATCCTAATACGCTAGCACAAATGATGACAACTATGACTCAGCTGATTCAAGATTCAAGAAATTAATCATCGGGGAGTAGTAGTGGTGGTGGAATGGTTATGGATAAGTATCTGAAATTATTAAAGGATATGAGACCACCATTATTTAAGGGAGTAGAGGGATCAATAGAGGCTGAAAACTGGTTGCTGATGATTAAAAAGATATTAGAAGGAATGTACTGTTCAGAAGAGAGGAAAGTTTCCTTAGCAACTTTTGCAATAGAAGGAGAAGCTGAAAGGTGGTGGAAAGGACTATATTAAGACAAATTTAAAGGAATCCCTGGTATGCAAATTAAGTGAAATGATTTTACTTAGGTATAGGTAAAGGCTGTAGAAATCCTCCTGTAGTAACCAGCAAGTCCTAGAAAACTCCTCACCTCTGAAACTGTCATTAGCCTTGGTCAATCTGATATAGCTTGAATTTTATTCTTATTCACAGAAATTCCTTCACCACTAATCACATGTCCCAAAAAATTTACACTGTTCAGCCAAAATTCACACTTTGAAAATTTGGCATATAACTTATTCTCCTTTAATATTTGCAACACTACCTGCAGATGACTAGAATGACTTTCTTCATCTCTTGAATAAATCAAAATGTCATCAATAAACACCATTACAAATATGTTCAGAAATGGCTTAAAAATTATGTTCATCAAATTCATAAATATAGCTTGTGCATTTGTCACCCCAAATGGCATTACTACAAATTCATAATGGCCATATCTGGTTCAGAAAGCTGTCTTTGCTATATCTTCCTCCTTAATCCGTAGCTGATGGTATCCAGATCTCAAATCTATCTTAGAGAAAACTGTAGCTCCTTCCAGTTGATCAAAGAGATCATCAATTATGGGCAATGGATATTTATTCTTAACAATCAGCTTATTCAGTTCTCAGTAATCTATGCATATTCTGAAGCTCCCATCTTTCTTCTTTACAAATAGTATTGAAGCTCCCCATGGTGAGGAACTTGGCCTGATAAATCCCTTATCTAGCAATTCCTGTAACTAACTTTTCAGCTCCTGTAACTCTTTGACTATCATCCTGTAAGGTGCTTTTGCCACTGGTTCTGAACCAGGTATCAATTCCATAGTGAAGTCTATCACTTTTGGAATTGGCAGGCTACTATAAGAGGTTTGTAGAGGGGTTCTCTCATATTGCAATGCCATTATCAAGATTAACACAGAAAGCAGTAAAATTTGAATGGAGTAATCAGTATGAAATAGCTTTTCAGAAATTAAAGAATTGTTTAATGACTGTCCCGATTTTGACAATTCCATCAGGTTCAGAAGGGTTCCAAATTTTCTGTGATGCTTCCTTGAGAGGACTTGGATGTGTATTGATGCAGCATGGTAGAGTGACGGCCTATGCTTCAAGGCAACTGAAAATTCAAGAAAGGAACCACCCCACTCATGATTTAGAATTGGCAGCTGTAGTTTTTGCACTCAAATATGGAGACATTACCTATACGGGGTCAAATGCGAAGTGTTTACAGATCATAAGAGTCTCAAGTATATTTTCAATAAAAAAGAGCTTAATTTGAGACAGCGAAGGTGGTTAGAGCTCATTAAAGATTATGACTTGGACATACAGTATCATCCTGGAAAAACAAATGTAGTTGCAGATGCACTTAGCAGAAAAGCACTTGGAAATGCAAATTGGCTAATCACCCAATAGGAGCAGATAATCAGAGATATGAAAAAGTTAGAAATTTCAGTGGTTAATCTGAAAGAGACAAAAGATATGATGTTGAATCAGCTGATGATCCAATCTACGTTGAAAGATAGAGTGCTCAATGCATTATCTTATGATGAAAAATTTCAGGCCATCATAAAGAAGGTGCAAGCAGGACAATTAGAGAACTTTTTTATGGATGGAGAAGAATTATTAAAATATAAAGGTAGGATCTGTATTCCAAATGTTGGAAGCTTAAGAGAAGAGATATTGTAGGAAGCTCGCCTCTCAACATATGAAATTCACCCAGGTAGTACAAAAATGTATCAGGAACTTAGAGGATTGTTTTGGTGGCCAGGATTAAAGAGGAGTGTTGCATAATTTATAGCAAAATGTATTCCCTGTCAAATGATTAAAGCAGAACATCAAAAATCCAAGTGGTCAACTGCAACCCTTACCTATACCTGAGGGGAAATGGGAGGACATTGCGATGGATTTTGTGATTGGATTACCTAGGTCAAGGAAGAGTAGAGATGCAATATGAGTTATTATTGACAGATTAACCAAGCCAGCTCATTTCTTACCAATCAGACAGACAGATTCAGTGGAAACGTTGGCAAAATTATATATTGATGAAATTCTAAGATTGCATGGAGTTCCAAAATCTATAGTTTCAGACAGAGATGCCCGTTTCACTTCTAAATTGTGGAAGAAAATCAGGAGGCTTTGGGCACACGATTGACTTTCAGTACCGTATTTCATCCACAAACAGATGGGCAATTAGAAAGAACAATTCATACTTAGGAGGATTTAATGCGATTATATGTTTTAGATTTTGGAGGAAATTGGGAGACTCATATACCATTGATTGAATTTGCTTACAACAACAGTTTTCAAGCTAGTATTGGAATGGCAACATATGAGGCTGTTTATGGAAGAAAGTGCATAACACCCTTGTGTTGGGTAGAAACTGATGAAAGAAAGGTAATTGGAACTGAACTGGTAGATGAGGCTACTAGAAAAATCAGATTGATTAGAGACAGACTAAAGGCAGTTCAAGATAGGCAACAGAAGTATTATAATGCAAACCACCGACCCGTGGAATTTGAAGTAGAAGAATTTGTTTTCTTAAAAGTCAGCCCAATGAAAGGTATTCAAAGATTTGGAAAGGTATTCAAATATTTGGAAAGACAGGGGAACTGAGTCCAAGATTTATAGGACCTTTTGAAATTATAGAAAGGATTAGAAATATGGCTTACAGATTGGATCTGCCAGTGCATATGCAAGAAATTCATAATGTGTTTCACATATTAGTGCTTCGAAAGTATGTCTCAGATGATTCAAAGAGAATCCAGTCCAAATCAATTGAATTGCAACCTTATTTGAAATATGTTGAGGAACCTTTTTTTTATTTTTTTATTTTTTTTATATGTTGAGGAACCTGAAAGAATACTGGATTATGAAATAAAACAGCTGAGGAATAGAATAATTCCTTTTGTGAAGATTTTGTGGAAGCATGGAACAGAAAAAGATGCCACCTGGGAGAAGGAAGCTAAAATAAGAAGTCAATAACCTCATCTTTTTAACTAAGGTATGTTTCTTTATACTTGATTAATTTCGAGGACAAAATTTTTATAAGGGAGATTGTAATAACTGGTTCGGTCCGGCCGGTTCAATTGAACCGGCCAAACCTATTATAAGCAGCGGACGGAACTGTTCGCGAAATAGAAGCAGTTCACGAACAGAGAAGGGCGGACGGTCGGGGCTTCAGGCGAGAACAAGGTAGGTTTCATTTTTTTTCAATTTTAGTGAATGATCTCCTTCAATGATAAGAATCAATCATTCCTTTTCTTTCCCACAGTTAAAGGAGTACTAATTTGGGAGAAATTGAAACGAGCGAGAGGAACGACGAGGAAAGAGGGAAAAGGTTTGATATGCAAATTTTTTTGTATAAATTGTTTCCTAATTATTTCTCTAACCCTTAGAAACATTAATTTAGATATAGAAGAAGGAATTGAAGGCAAGGGAAATGAATTTTGGGAGAGAAGAGTTTAGGGATTTTGAGAAATCTCCATTTTTCCTTTGCAAGTGACTCTCCTATTATACAAGTTTATTTCAATTTTATTATAAAAGCACGTTTTTATAGAAGTTACATTTTGGGAAAGTTGTAGGAACTCGAAGTTGAGGTTGCTCCAAAAAACAAAGTTTTGGGAGGAATAAAGTGGGTAATTATGCTTGTGAAAATTTTTACTAGTTATTTTCATTTCAAAATTCAAATTATAGTACATACAATTGGTTGTATTTTATACATGCTATTTCATTTGA
This sequence comes from Dendrobium catenatum, assembly GCF_001605985.2. NCBI lineage: Eukaryota > Viridiplantae > Streptophyta > Magnoliopsida > Asparagales > Orchidaceae > Dendrobium > Dendrobium catenatum. Next base: position 127,659 of record NW_021319019.1, on the reverse strand, counting down.
AGATAACTATAGATGAGAAACAATGTGAATTATAATACATGCATTGATATCGAAGTTGTATAAATGAAATGAATGAAATACTATAAGCATGTGAAAGTTTATCAATATATGTGAAAGAAAATATATGCAAAGAAAATGGAAAATAGCTGAAATGCATATCTATACATCTAAGAACACAGATACATAAACATTAAGGGAAAATGATATAGTATCAAATGAAACAAAATGAAAAGATTATGCATGCAAAGTATACAGGAGTTCGCCCATGTATAGTACTAGCTGGGGAAGCAATGTACCTGTGCACGTAAAAAGGAAAAAGGAAACGGAAATATATAAAGGAAATGGAAATGGTTGTACCTTTGGGTACATTTAGACGGTGCTCCTGTACGAATTCAAAAAAAAAGGAAAAGGAATATAGATTAATGGAAATTTTATGAATGAATATGATGTTATATGATGAGATATATGATTGAGAAATGTTTAAATGAAATTCATGAAAGGAAATGAATAAAGTAAAGCAAAAGTACACTAATGTAAAGGTTAAATTTATTGTATCTTAGTGAATTTTATGCATATTAAGTGAGGATGAGAATTACCAACTGAGTTTATTTAGTAAACTCAAACCACGAATCTAAATGTTTCAGGTAAATTCCTAAAGGTAAAGAGATGGCTTAAAGAAAAGAACATGTTAATAGAAGACGACGTGCAAATGAAAACAGATAAATATACATTTTTGTTTTTTTTAGTGGCTATTCGGAATAAATGAAGAAGTAAATGAAATGTTTAATGATATTACTGTCGGACTTTCCATACCCGCCTCGTTAGATCGAGCATCCGGGCCGGGTCGTGACATATTCCTTCTCCAACTCATATGAGAGAAAAAAATATCATTTAGTGATGATAGATTCTTGGATTAGGATTTAGACACAAACTTGATAGAAATCATTATTTAGTCCTATAAGAAATTAACACCACTTCTCTTTCTATAAATTGTTTGAGAATTACCATATCATTGCAACATGTCATCTTAAAATCTTGGTAACAATCTAGTTCAAACAAATAAACTTTCATTAGAATAAAGTACTACATAACAAGAATGTTATCTTTTTAACTGTTTAAATCTCAATTTTGACCTCACAGATGAGAGAAATATTCGTCACTTTTGAGTATGTTTATTTGACGATATCCCAAACTTCTTTTGTGGTAGAGAAGACAATATATGTCTTACTAATAGCAAGCTTCATGGTATTGCACAATCATGTCAGGATTGTAAAATCAACTTCATCATAAAGCACAAACTTTAGGCCTTCGGCTCCATAGGATATCTACATGGTTATTGATTTTTCACTTTTCTTTTGAAAAAGTACTCATAATTTTGAAAAGATAGTTTCTCGTGTTCAAGCAATGTAAGTCTTATAGCCCATGGAGTTCTCATTGAGTGCTCATCACATACTAGAAGGATATTAGGGGAATAAACCATTGAAGATAAAATAGTAAAAAATAGATAGAAGTCTTTTAAAATGTACAAAAAAGAGTTAAAAATACCATAATAAGGTAGATAAATTTAATGAAAAAATATTTGTAAGGAAAATGGGTAGAGAAAATTTAACATGAGTGGAAGTGCAAGAAAAACTTTTGCGCTGAAATTTTAAAACTTCATGCAAAACTCATTTAATGGAGTAAGATCTATAAAGCCAACTTAAAATAGTTAGGATAAGATTAACTATGATGTAGAGCAAAGAAAAGTTTGATATAAGATTTTTTCAATTTCTTCTTTATATGATGGAAGGATAAGAACATAAAAAGGGATCATAATTTTTAATCAAGCTCAAATTTGAACTTTTCACACAATGTTATTCACTTACCCAGCATCCACATAACAGATAGAAGAAGCTTATGCTTTTCCGAGTTGTGACTGGGGAAAGTTAGACCTACTTAATTCTGAGCACAAATTAAAGCAGAACTCACTTTTGAGGACTTAAGACAGCCTGAATTCACAAGGCACAAGATTGTATAAGAGTGCATTGTTGCATTGTTAGAAACACATATCTTCACCTTTGGACTTCAAGAATAGGGATTCGTGCAATTAGAAATTCACAGAACAGCTCTAGAATCTCATAAGCAGATGATATGTTCTGCTCACGAATGACATGCTCCACCTAACATTGCATAAATAATTAATTTAACAAAACAAAATTTGATTGAAGAGAACAATTATTTTCATGATTGAAAAAGATTAGCACATACCTTGATCCGAGCAATGGCTTCTTGGCCGGTCTGAAGATACTGGGAAATCTCTTTACGCATATTTTTCAGTTGAAGCTCTCTCCTATTGTGAAGTAGCTTGATTCGTGAGATGGCCAAATTCAAGCATGTCTTGCTGAGAAAACACACAAGAAAGAAAGAAACTTCATGAGTATAATTTCTCGCTTCAGGCCGAATGCTTTTTCTTTTACAAACTACTGTTAGAAAATCTCATTCTGCATACAAGAGGAAAGCTAGAATCCCTGCCTAACAATGAAGTAGTAGCTCAAGACGGAAAAAAAAAGGGATCATCCTTGTTACTAAGAATACACAATAGAAGCGCATCGAAAAGAAAATACATAACAGCTGTGGTTTGGTTACAAGTGTGCATGTAGCCCCATGGAATTTTAATTTCTCCTTGCCTCCAAAGGGGTGGTCTGCAATTCAAATCCTCATTTAAAAGAAAATCAAAAGCAGAAAATCTATAGCATGTTTCACTGAATATTTATGTATGGGTTCTAAATACTAGTTGATCACTTCCATCTGTAGCCTAGTTGGTTAAGAGCTTATGCTCCGTTCAAGAGGTCTTGAGTTCAAGAATTGACATCCTTGTATGTGATTTCATAGATTCATGCTTCTGCACTCAACTTTAAAAAAAATAAAAATAATAGTTGTCCGACTAGCTAAATTTTAATCGTGAGTTCCTTATAAGTAACATATGTGGTTGATGTTAAGAATTCAACATTCAAAGTGATGATTAAATGAAGTCTATGATTTTTTCAAGTCCACTAACAAAAAATTAAATTTAATGCACCCAAAGTTGATGTGACCCAAATTTTTGCTAGAAAAATTAAACCTTTCTAGATAATATAAAAAGCATAAAAAAGACAAATTAAACAAACTTTACTTATATAAAATAAAAGACTTACAACCATTGACTCTTACAAACGACACAAACACAAATTAAAGACATAAACTCCTAAAGTTGCTTTCCTTGAGAAGAAAGATACAGGTGGGGTGTAAACTTGCAGATAGAAGCAGAGGTTAGAAGCCGAGATGAAAGAGGAGAAGCTTGCAAGCTGTCCTAGAAGAGGAGTAGAAGAGATGGAACAAGCTCGCAAGCTTTTCCAACAAAACCCGCAGGTTTACATTTCCAAAAATCATTCACATAACATGCTTCAAACAGCCACAAAACATCTTATACTTATAGACAAGAGAGGGGAATACAAACAGCCCCAAAAACCCTTCATATTTTTAATTAAATAAGGGAAATGAAAAGCCAATAGTCAACTACAGGAAACAAAGCACCAAAGCCATAGAAAAGCCCCCCAAAAGTCACGGGAAAGTAGCCCAGGCGGAACCCGAAGAGGCAACCGCAAGAACCAAGAAGGCAGCCGTGGGAACCAAGGAGCTAAGGCACGGGAACCCAAGAGCCATCCACAGGAAACGAATAGACAAGGGGAAGGAGAAGAGACAAAATTAATGAGCTACTAATAAATTAATAAGTGAGCTAAAAACATAGTTCATAATGAGCAAACTCTTAGTTAAATAAATGAACTAAAAACAAGCTCATAATGAGCTAAATCTTAGCTCAAAAATTAATGAGCTAGAAAGCTCAAGGGAAATCAAAACCAAATTTTTTTTTGGATTGATTTGACCCCCCCCCCCTTATCCACATTAGACTCCCCTACTTGAGGACTCATCTCCCGATGAGTTAGCTTTGTTCTGAAGGCGTTGCATCAAGAGACACCAAGGCTTGAGATTGCTCACTTGACACCAAGACTCAAATGACAACATGACTCAAAATAAAACTTACATGATAACTAACATGACATCAAGACACACACAACTCATAAACCTAAGACTTCCTAACTTGCTCTGATACCAAAATGATGTAAGCAAAAATTTGGGTGCCTAAACCAAATTTTTCCTAGAAAAATTAAACCTTTCTAGATAATATAAAAAGCATAAAAAATACAAATTAAACAAACTTTACTTATATAAAATAAAAGACTTAAAACCATTGACTCTTACAAACGACACAAACACAAATTAAAGACAAACTCCTAAAGTTGCTTTCCTTGAGAAGAAAGATACAGGTGGGGTGTAAACTTGCGGATAGAAGAAGAGGTTAGAAGCCGAGACGAAAGAGGAGAAGCTCACAAGCTTTCCTAGAAGAGGAGTAGAAGAGATGGAACAAGCTCGCAAGCTTTTCCAACAAAACCCGCAGGTTTACATTTCCAAAAATCATTCACATAACATGTTTCAAACAGCCACAAAACATCTTATATCTATAGACAAGAGAGGGGAATACAAATAACCCCAAAAACCCTTCATATTCTTAATTAAATAAGGGAAATGAAAAGCCAACAATCAACTCCAGAAAACAAAGCACCATAGCCACGGAAAAGCCCCCCAAAAGTCACGGGAAAGCAGCCCAGTCGGAACCCGAAGAGGCAACCGCAAGAACCAAGGAGGCAGCAGTGGGAACCAAGGAGGCATCCGTGGGAACCAAGGAGGCAAGACACGAGAATCCAAGAGCCATCCACGGAAAATGAATAGACAAGGAGAAGGAGAAGAGACAAAATTAATGAGCTACTAATAAATTAATAAGTGAACTAAAAACATAGCTCATAATGAGCTAACTCTTAGTTCAATAAATGAACTAAAAACCAGCTCATAATGAGCTAAATCTTAGCTAAAAAAATATTGAGCTAGCAATCTCAAGGGAAGTCAAAACTTTTTTTTTTGTTTGATTTGACCCCCTTTGTCTACATCAAAAGTACACTAATAGGAAAATCGAGTTATTGGAGGACTTTTATGTTTTAATAGTCTTTCTCAGCATTCCAAAGATCAACCATACTTTGTAAATTATCAATAATATCCATATGCATACAAATATGGCTGCTTTCATTTATTATAATCCAAAGCAAGATAGAGACATTGAATGCTAGCAAAGAAAATGAACAAAGTATTTGCCTTATATTATTTATATTAAAAGTTGAAATTTCACGGAGATGTGGTAATAAATTGTTATGCAGGCAACCCCATAAACAAATATAATTAAACGTACAGTTATTTCATATTGGAAAAATTAAGCATTAATTTCAATTCCATTAAATTTTCCTTGTCCTGTATACGTGAATTGATATAAAATAGAAAATTATAATATTTGAACTTGAATACATTATTCAATCTTTATAAATTTTACTAATATATTTATGTATTAAATTACTTAGAGGTGTAAACGAGTCGAGTCAAGCATCTAACTAATCGAGCTAGGCTCATTTAGTTTTACTCAGCTCGAGCTCGACTCATTAAAAAATCTAGAGGCTCAAGCTCGGCTTGATTTTTCGAGCTCGTTTGGAAAGCTCGAGCTTGACTCGATTGTTAAGCTCGATTTCTTAATTTTAAATTATAAATTTAATTCTTTTTTTTATTTTTAATATGGAATTAATTTAGAAAGATATAAATATATTATATAATACAACAACATCAAGCCTTTATTCCACTATGTGGGGTCGGCAACATGAATCTTTTTTCTCCATTGTGTCCTATTAAAGGTCAAATTCTCGTTTAAATCTAATAAAGAAAGGTCACTCTTAATATTTTCTAACCAAGTCTTTTTAGGTCTGCCTCTACCTTTCTTAACATAAGTCAAATCTAATACCTCTACTCTCCTAATCGGGTCATTAGAAGGTCATCGTTTTATGCGACCAAACCATCTAAGGCGACTCTCTCTAATCTTATTTTCTACTGGAGCTACTCCAACCTTTTCACGTATATGCTCATTTCGTATCCTATCTCTAAGGGAAAAGCCACTCATCCACCTGAGCATCCTCATCTCTTCCACACTTAACTTAGTATTATGCTTCTCTTTTAATGGCCAACATTCAGCACCATAAAGCATTGCAGGCCTCACTACCATTTTATAGAATTTTCCCTTAAGTTTGATGGGTACTTTTCTATCACACAACAAGCCTGATGCATTCCTCCACTTCAATCATCCAACTTGAATTCTGCTGATAATATCTCCATCAATTTCACCATCACTCTGAACAATAGATCCAAGATATCTAAAACGTGTACTCTTATTAATGACTTGATCGCCCAAAGTCACAATCCCCTCACTAGGCCTATTACTACTAAAATTACACTCCATATATTCAGTTTTAGATCTACTCAAGCGAAAACCTTTAGTCTCTAATGTTGACCTCCATAATTCAAGTTTACTTTCAACTCCCTCTCTAGTATTATCAACAAGAAGAATATCATCAGCAAAAAGCATACACCAAGGTACATCCTCTTGCAAATGTCTAGTGAGAACATCCATGACTAAAGCAAAAGGATATGGGCTTAAGGCTGATCCTTGATGTAACCCAACCAAAATAGGGAAATACTTGGTCAAACCACTTTGTGTTTGAACAAAAGTAATAGCTCATGCATACATATCTTTAATGATTTGAATATAAGCATTATTGACTCCTTTCTTATCAAGAACTCTCCATAGCACTTCTCTTGGAACTTTATCATATGCTTTTTCTAAATCAATAAATATCATATGTAGATCCTCCTTATTTCCTCTATATTTTTCCATCAAACCTCTGAATAAATGTATGGCTTCCATAGTCGACCTACCCGGCATGAATCCAAATTGATTTTGAGAAACATTATTATCAAGCCGCAACCTATGCTCCATAACTCGCTCCCATAGTATGGCTTCCATAAAAATATTTAATAATATTTAAAAATAAAATATATATATATATATATATATATATATATATATATATATATGTGTGTGTGTGTGTGTGTGTATATGTGTGTGTGTGTGCAAGCACGTATATATTATCATAATGTAAAACATTTATATGAAATAAGTCCAAAACATATTACATTCCAACATTATCTATTCATTATAATTTATGCTCAAATTAGTTCAATTGCTCACAATTTAAATATTAAGTTGTTTGACACCAAATTTTAAATGTTGATCATGTTTTTTTTTCTAAAAATCTATTTTTTACCGGATTGAACCGATTTGAGGATTGGTTTCTGGTATGACTAGTTCAATCATCCTGTTCGATCTAATTTTCACAACCATGGTTACAACATCAATCTAAAGTTTCTAACATAAATAATTTTACCATTCCATCACTAGCCTTTTCCTACCAAGACACAACACTTTAAAGTTCCACATGAATGACATTTTTGTAATTCGCTTCATTCCATCCATTGCACGATAGAACAATGTCGACCATGGGAAATCCACTAAGAGATATATGCTAAATGTTTGATATTTTTTCTTACATAACAATCCTAAGTTTTGGCAGAAATTTCTAATCGTTTTTAGTACTAAAAATAGAACTAATTTAGTCAATAAAATCTCATCCATCTTTAGTCATAATTATGAAAAAAAAAATTTAAAAATTAAAACCTCAATTTCTCTCTATACTTTGCAAAGCAAATTTTTTTTCGTGAGTAATTTAAGGGTTGATCAAAGTTCTATAAGTTCGAAAGCTAATGAAAAAATCATTTTAATGGATCATAATGACACATTTTGGAGAAAACTCTAACAAAGATTGAAGTGTTCAACCTTTCGAAGGTTTTTGAGACTACAAGTTTTGGTAATATCTTTCCCCCTATTTCCAATGATGTTTATTAGATTGTTCGAGCTTTTCTTGCATATTTTACAATCCATTGAACTAGTAGATTCCTCTTATAAGCTACAAAGTGAAAATTTCTGTTCAACTTCAAATTCAAGGAACTTTGGCTTATATAATTTCTCTTATAATGGAGAGTTTATTGATTCTTTGGAGATGCTTAATGAAGTTTGGGTTGCACTAGCCCATGAAGATAGTGTTAGGATGTAGGGCTTCTCAGCCAAAGGAGGTTTGAATTGTAGTTGCAATCCATTGTAGCGGGAATCCTAAACTGGTGAGTTCAAGGCATGAATGTCAACCTAGTGAGGGCCAAACAATATAAATATCTTTTGCACCCTAGAGCTCTATAATTTATATACCTTGCACTTCCCTTCTTATTTATATATTTAAGTTGCTTCGTTGCAATATCTTTTTGGTGAATGCTAAAACTGTTCTTGTGTTAAGTACAGTGATTCTATAACTTTGGTGCAGTATTATTTGTCTACGCAATTAGTTAAATATTTACATTATGCTTCATAGCCAAATAACTTTCGTCAGTTAAGATTTTTATCATACACCTAAAGTAAACCTTGTGTGGTGGTTAGGTTTGGTTTGCTTGTTATATAATTTAGCTTCGCATATTTAGATTTGTTTAAATGTTATATCCATCTACTTTCCTTAGTCATCATAGTGTGGAATTAAATCGGTGGCAAAGAATTAGTGAACTCCCACCACCCCTCAGGTTATGATTACAGCAAAGATAAAAAAAGGATTTTTCTAGGTGGTTGATAATGATACTATAAAATTATACTGCCACAAACATCCAGCCATCAATCTGAAGGAAATAAATGCTTAGATTGTTCTCAGCGCAACATCAGTCAAAGATTAGCTCTTCAATTTTAACTTAACATGGAGGTGGTTAGCCAGGCTTTGTCATTTAGTGGCCCAAATTAAACTAGGAGAGCTCCAATTTATTCTGCTAGTTCAGGCAGTTCTCAGGCACTTGCAGGAGGAAACCTACTGAGTTAGAAGCTGTATAGTCATCTAGCTGGCATGCTTTGGTTAATCAAGGTTATTAACAATTAGTATTGAGAATAAATATTTTTGGTTTTCTCAGTCAAGTACAAGACTTTCACGAAGTGATTTAACGAATCAAACCCTACGATTTGTATAGCTACAATTAAAAGAGGTCATGTTGTTGTAATTATCAAAATTTCATATCTTACAGTCATATTGATATTTTTAATAAATTACAATTCTTTCAAGTTGAACAAATGCCAAGACAGTACAAATTATCAAAATTGTTCCTCATAGTATATCGACAGTCAGAGCACAAAATGAAAGCTTAATGTTCTTCTCCTGATCATAAATACCCTCCTTGTTATTCTTAATATCAAAGAAATCACAGAAAAAAAGAACAATTCCTGACGTAATACTGGTGTTCCTGGTAGAATTACCTCATCAAAATCGTCTTATTGTAGATAAAGGATTGCTAGTGAGAAAAAAGTACAGAGAAAAAAACTAAACCCTAATCAAAGATATTAAGAAACGAACCATCTCGTTCCAAAAGTAGCTCGATTGAACAGCGAATTCAGGCCGGACATGTTCGCTCGTTGTCGTTAGATCCAAACAAATCTGTTCAGCGACTTCAAGTGAAATCGAGGCAACTTCCCAAGCTATGAACTCAAGGAAAGTCGCCGAAGCAGTAATCCCTCGACATGTAACTAAGGGAAACCTGACCGTAGAAATCTTCCATTCTTCATTTATTCTAGGTAAATGTATCAGAAATTTAATTTGGAATCAAAATAACTTCACTTTTTTAGAGCAGTAATTTAAAGTCAGCTGCGATTGATATTAATGTAGCAACAGGAATTTTTTTTATAAAAAAAAAAAGAAAGAAAGATATATATATATATATATATAACTAAGGGAAACCTGACCGTAGAAATCTTCCATTCTTCATTTATTCTAGGTAAATGTATCAGAAATTTAATTTGGAATCAAAATAACTTCACTTTTTTAGAGCAGTAATTTAAAGTCAGCTGCGATTGATATTAATGTAGCAACAGGAATTTTTTTTATAAAAAAAAAAAAAGAAAGATATATATATATATATATATATTAGTGCAGCATCAGGAATAAATTTAGATCAAATATTTTTTAAGATGTGATGGGCATAAGTTGATGATAGTAATAAAAAATCGAACACTATCAGAATTAAGGTAACCACATCACAAAATATCAAAGAACATTGAGAACTATGGAGTTGTAGGAAAAACTCAGAAGAATGATCCAAGAAATATTAAAGCGAAGCCCAATGAGAAAAAAATGTTAAAATGATCCTCTAACTTGATGATATAAAGAAGGTGATTTAGCACTAGGGCAGTAACTTTGACACCCATTATATATGAGATCCACTACCACAGTAGTGATGAATAATCCACTCCCCCACTCAACTGAGTGAGGAGGGGTGAACCAAGACTAACTAATGTGTTCTCCATAGAGATCATAGAAGTGTAGTTGTCAACAAGATTTAAAATGCCCCACTTGGACTCATACTAAGAAAATTTAGATCTTACAAACCACATCAATACTTTGAGTCAACAACATCGTTGATGGCAAGGCTTTTAAAACCGGACCGGTCAATGAACCGGAAGAAGGAGGGGTTAGAGGTTTGATGGTTCGACCGGGGTTGAACCGGGGTCGAACCGAATGACGTAATAAATATATATTATATTTAAATATTATAATAATGACACAATT
>NW_021319019.1:104467-115426 GCF_001605985.2 Dendrobium catenatum | reverse complement strand
CCTGTTACCTTCCAAGTTTGTCTATAACTATCAATGAGTAGTCTGCATTCTTCCTTGCAATCCCTAAGTAAGTTGACTCTCATGTTATGATAACTGGGGAGCTTATAACCAGGACCTATTGCAGCAATAGCATCAACAACTTTCTGTGCATATACTGAAGTAAGAGCATTAAAAGGAATACAATAATCAAAAAACCACCTTGCTAATGTCATATCTGCACGGTGCACTACTTCTTTAGATGCTAAAGCACTCTTAATTGAAGGTTAGGAACCTCCTGTAGTTCTAGGAGCATAGAAGGTATCTATATCAGAAGCTTTTCTTTTTCCTTTGCTAAGTTCTGAAACATGTGCTTGCGAAGATTGTGTTTTTGGTAGCGAGCAAGAATCTCTCTCTTCATCTATAGCATCATCCACAGAAAATGGTGTACTGTCCAATTCTTCCTGTGCTTGTTATTTTTTTCTTAAAATTTCCTTCAAGTTTTCATTCATTTGATATCTAACATCATGTGGAACCTTCTTGCAAGCAGCTATATTCCCCTTTACACCTGCTAAATGTTGTTTCATTCTATTAATTCCTCATCCCTTGTATGAAATACCACAATGTAGACATTTAAATTGTTTCTTCCCATCAGATCCTTTAACTTCAGCAAAATGGTTCCAAGCAATATCCATTTTCTCATGCACAGTATAAGTTGATCCTGAAGTCTGATTACTAGGTGCTTCCATTCTAATTTGATTTATTAAATAAAATCACATACAAATAAATAAAAACCATGCAACGTAGAAAACTATAAAGTAGAAAACTACAAAGTAAAAAACTATAAAGTAAAAATAATAATAAAGTTGAAAACTATGCAAGGTAGAAAATAATGCATACCTCAATTCGTCGTAGTAGCAATTTTATATCACGTCAAAGAAAGCACGTTCAGAACCTGGAATATATTTAAGATGATTTCAAATTGAATATGCATTTTAACTATAATACTAAGAAAGACAAAAGTATCCAATCATTAAAGAAAAACTCAATCATTATGATAATAAAACTGGGCTACATGAATCTCAACAATATAAGCATATGTAAGCCAACTTTTATTTCATAATTCCTCCAGCACAAGCTCTAAAAGACAAGTTATCGCGGTAACTTAATTATAACCAGTAGTGCAACACAAATGTGATTGTAAATTTATGTCAATCATAATCAAACTTAATAGTTGCCACTTGCCACTATTTTGGTATAAAAATCATCAATAAGGTAACTCTTACTCGGAAAACATCCTTATTAGTTATTACTTAATGACATCAACTTAAGCAGCTTAGTCTTCTATATAACATAAGATCAACACAACACAAAAAAAACCTGTCGTAACTTGTAAGTTCTCCCTATATTATGGATTTCTTCCAAAATGCCTAAACAAAGTTGATTATAATAACTGGCAAAAGTTATTCAATTCAATCTTTATGTCATTGCTCTATCATGACATCGGTAAAAAAATTATAAAAAAAAATATAAAGAAAACTTGTATATATTATAAAAAAAATTAAGATCCATAATCCATTGCAACAGAGATAGTTAAAAGCTTTCACAATCTCCACTGGCAACTAAAATCGTGGATGAACCGTGAACGGCATTGGATGAACGTCGGTGGATGAATGGCATTGGACAAAATTGCAACAGAGATAGTTAAAAGCTTTCATGATCTCCACTGGCAACCAAAATCGTGGATGAACCGTGAATGGTATTGGATGAACGTCGGTGGATGAACGACATTGGAAAAAAGTTTTAAAAAGTGATTTTGAAAATTAAAAGTGCAAAATTGTTTCACATTTTGTTGTATATTCCATTAATCCCAGTTCCCACAAAACCCTAAGCAGTATGCTTAAAATTTAAAATAGATGGAAAGGGAAAACAGGTCGGCGGTCGTCGGCCTACTACCGAATGCAAGGAGAAGGAGAAGCGAGTGAAGAACTTACAGTGGGTTGGAGAAGAGAATCCCTGGTCGGTAAAAGAAATGAACGGCGAACGAGGCGAAAACGTCCGAACGAACGAAATAGCGAATATGTGAATAGTAGGGTTTTTTGTTTTGTATCAGCTTTATCTCATATTAACCGTAGGATCAAATCCAACGGCTTAGAGAAAAAATTGCTCGAACCGTCCAGTTATCCGAAACCGGAGCCGGTTTTCCGTCGAGGCGAAAACGGTTCTCAAGCAAACCGTAACCGGCCGGCCAGCCGGTTCGCGGTTCAACCGGTTGAACCGGCCGGTCCGGTCCGGTTTTAAAAGCCTTGGTTGATGGACATAAAAAAAAGTGTTGGTTATTCCTTACCCCATTCAAGGAGCCTCATCTCTGATGTTCTCAAGCTCATCATTGGGCATCATTGCATTATTTACCGAGTTTAAGAGAATGTTCAGTAATAGTTTGAAAGCACCTAGAAGCATTTTAAAAAAACTCAAGCTATCTAGAAGATGAGGTGGAAACCATGTGAGTCACTCAAGAAATTCATTATTAGGTTATAGTAGAAGATTATAGAGGTTAAGGACTTGAAAACAGCAATCACCTAAGTGGTTATGACCTAAGGCTTAAGAGAAGGTTCATTCAGGTATGCACTTGTTTTACAGCAATAAAAGATATTAGTGGAGTTGCTGGAACTTGGCAATAAACATTTCAATATTGAGAAATATAATATCATGTCTAAGTTTTCTTCCACTATTAGAATAGAGATTTTTTCCATGAGAAAAAATCATTCTCAACCAAGGGGCATAATAAAATTAAACTAAGGGAATATAAGTTAGAGAGGATGCAAAACGTCCTGCGAACATCCAAATCACCATTAATAGTCGATACCTTTACCTGGAAGACCACTAAGGATCGTGGACCCACCTACCATATGAATTGAAGTGGTTCCACATAGTAGACACTAGTAACTGAATTAGAGGATGCACCATGCTCATTAGTACTCTACTATTACCACTATGTGAGTGTCAATGGCTGAATTGGTGGAGGCCATCCAAAACAAAGAGTTCTTTAAATGTTGTATACCCATGGAGTTGTTGACCTATATAAGAGATATATCCAATTAGTATGACTTCTACAAAGATCATGAGCATGACACTGAAGAAAAAATAATCTTAAGAAATTCATGGAGGAGCTTATCAAAGTGGAAAAGTTAAAAGACAGCATGGAAAGCACCTATGGAGAACTAAGAAAATGAGTTAGTTTTGGCATTGAACCATTAACATAGCTTGAATAGCACTGTCCTTCCTTGAAGGAGATGGACTTGAGACATCTTGTCAAGTGAGTCTTAAGTGACCTCAATTAGTAAATGCTATCTCAATAACCATGCTTGGAATGTTGTGAATTAGAGTCATCCTAGTCATCATCACTAAAGTATATATACCAACACGAGGAAATTTTTTTAATGATAATATCGTGGTCAAAGCCCTAATCGCCAACTACAAAATTGGCAAAATCCTAATCAAATAAGCAGCTCAGTCATTATAACTTTAAAATCTATTTTAAAAAATGTATGAATACACTTCTCACCTCACCCCCATTATAAGTACACTTTATGGCATATCAAGAGTATGAAAGGAGACTGAATGAATGATTGTGCTAGCTATTAGGGTGAGAAGTAGACTTTATAGCTTCTCAAGAGTATGAAAGGAGGCTAAATGAAAATGTATGCTAGTTATTAATTAGGGTTAGTACGAGTTCATATTGATGGATTGCTTCATCATGGTAGACACACTTGCCAACTAAAATGTCATTTTTGGGTGACCACTATTAAACACATATAGAGTGGTCATTTTTACCTACATGCAGTGGTCAAGTTCCCTAGCAGAAGGCCAAGAAGTCATTGTATAGGGCAACATGTGATGCCATGTGATATAATGGAAGGATTAAAATTTGTAAACCTAAATTTTTACTCAACCTTAATACAAAATAAACCAGAGCTAACTACAAAATCCAAAATAACATACATAATCTAAACATCATCCAAATTTTATTTCTCAAAAATCAAGTACAATAATCTAATTTTCATGCAATTATAAATCAATAAAATTAAAATTGAATTACAAAAAAAAAAACCTCATGTGTTCTAAATCAAATGACCATGTCCTTATCTTTCTACTAGTTCGTTGGGCCCTTCCTTTTTCCTTAAATATTAGAGAAGTATAATAGAGTGAGTACCACTTGTTCATTAGACCTCTACCATAATCCCATCACATATATCCTTATCCTTTTTAATTACTAAAAATAAAGTATTCAAATGTTTAGTTGATAATAAATCATAAACTAAGTACTAGCATAATGTAGTTTATTTGGATTATCAAAATGTATTTGACTTCAGCATTATTACAGGTACTTTCATACATAGCCTTTAAAGAGATATTAGAGATGATAGAAAATACTAACTATCAAAATTTTAATTGAACTTAACAATCTTATTTCACTAGAATTTATATGGGGAGTTTAGAGTTACCAAAACCATCCTAGAATATTGTTTGTACTTAAATTCATTAAATTTTGAAAATGTGCAATATATGAATGTAATGCACATCTCGCAATGCTAGCTTTTAGCTCAGCTTTCACTTATAGCTACCTTTAATCTCCCACACTTGCATACAATAAGTGGGGATAAAATAAAATGAACATAACAAAACATAATAACTTCCCACACCCATATTCACCAAGTGGGGATAGAATCCTTCCCATATCCACATAAGGCATATGTGGCTCAAACAAAATATATAGTGACCTTGTATCATCTTAGAGAGCACACCTATCATATTTCATATATCAAAACTTCTATGAGGTTATGTCATGAATTATGAAAATTAACTAATATAGTAGATTATTATTCCTTTAGCACATGATTATGATAATGCATGAAGTGTTAGAAGTGCTAATCATAAGCAACATTAAATGTATAAAAAATTATTAAATATTTTATATTTCATTTACAATTTTAGAAGAATATCCAGAATAATATTTTAAGAATTCTAGAGAATTATCTGTGTTCTTAGACATGCCTCATTTGTTCCGAAAGTAAATTTTTATTGAACTATAATACATAATAAATTAGAGCTAACTATAAAATCCAAAATAACAAACATAGTCTAAACATCATCCAAATTTAATTTCTCAAAACACATATACAATAATCCAATTGTCATGCTACTATACATCAATAAAATTAAAATTGAATTACAAAAGAATACCATAGGTGTTCTAAACCAAACATCCTTATCTTTCTTCTACTTTATTGGGCCCTTTTCTTTTCCATAAATATTAGAGAAGAATAATAGAGCTCAATATACTTTTGTCACAATCCCATCACATATATCAATATCCTTTTTTAACTGCTAATAATAGTTTATTTTAATGTTCAGTTGATAATAAAGTATAAAGTAAGCATTAGCAGAGACTAGTTTATTAGGATTATCAGAAACTAATTGAATTTAGGAGTATTACTTGTACTTTCTCACATAGCATTTATATAGATATCTGAGATGTTAAAAAATTAGATTAGAATATCATTTATAATTCATTATATATATATATATATATATATATATATATATATATAATTTAAATGGCCATAAAAAAATGCCACAAAAGAAATATGGAATTCATAAATATAAATATGAAATGCATGAATGTAATCTACATGTTCTAATGCTTGCTTATAACTTCTCATCCACTTATAGCTCCTTTAACTTCTCACACTCACATATAGCTAGTTGGGCCAGAATAAAATAATCTCCTACACTTGCATTTAACAAGTGGGGCTAAAATCTCTCTCACATCCACACAAGGTAGATGTGGTCATAACATAACATATAGAGCTCTTATATCATCTAATAGAGTGCACTTATTGCATTTCAAAGAAGTTTAGAACCTATTCAATGCCTTGCCTTAAATTATGAAAATTGAATATAATAGTAAATTATTATTTATTTTGCACATGATTATGATAATGCATGAAGCATCAAAATTGTCATCCATAATTATAATTACAATTATGAAAAACTTACTGAGCATTTTTTCAATTCAATTATACTTTCATAGGAATATCTAAAGCAATATTTTTTTTACTTTTAGAGAACTATCAATGCTATTAGAAATGCCTCATTTGTTTTGTATTCATAAAAATCAACAAAAAAAAAACCAATTAGTAAAAAATCAACTTCTTATAGTTAAAATGTTCATATTAAAGTATAAAATAATATACAAAAAGTTAAGTGATGAAAATACTATAAAACCCAAGAAAAATACTTTTTTATCCATAACTTATTATAAATTTATTGGAATTTAAATCATAGATAAGTTTTTGAAATTCTATCTCAAGCACTATGAAATCCTCAATTAGCTCAATGAATGAAACTCGAGCTTTGGCTCCCAAATCCTCTCTTCTCCTTTTTCTCTTCTTATTCTCCTCTCCTTTGTTCTCCGAAAATGGGTCAAGTGTGAGTTTTTCTTTTTAGAAAATGGGTTTAGATATTTTATATAAAAAATGTTATTTTGGGTTTTGCACAATGGTGCCCACCTTTAAGCATCATTGTACTCAACAAAATATTTTGGATTCTCTTAGACCTCTCCAAACAAAGGGCATAGTTTGGTAGTGGAAATTTTTCCTATTCCTATGCCCTTCATTTTAGTTCTAAAAAAGATAGTTCAATGCCACAATGCTGGCATGTAGACAAAATTAATTATGCTAATGGATTTAATTTATGTTTCTTTAATAAAATATACATAGTTAACATCATACTATCTTGAAAGACAAACTAATGCTTTATTATATATTTGAAAATATAAATGATAATTACTTTCATAATCAAACTCAGCATAAGAAATGTAACATTCTTCTTGAAGGATAAAAGTAACATTCACATATCATTTTGAAAATGAAACTAACTAAGGATTAAACTTTAATTTTCATCAAGAGATTTTTCCCCTACTTCAGTAGACTAAAATAGGATTTATTTTTTTTATTTGGTCCTTAGTTTCATATAGAGACAAGACTCTATAGTTAATTACATCTCAAGTTAAATCTTGAGAAAACTCTTGATTAAAGTGGATGCTAAACTTTTTAGATTTATAAAGTTTATATCAAGGATTTTAAAGATTTAAACTACCAATTGAGAAATGAGCAAAGCTTGAAAATTTCTTTATCAAAATGATTGAATAAAGTTAGAGAGTGCTTAAGATTATGATTTCCGACATACACTCTAACTTATTATATTTTTTGTCTTTACAATTTAGGACAAGGTTTACTTTTAATTTGAGTTAACAATTTATTTAAAAGATTGGATAACCCTCCTAAGGAGTAGATAGAGAGGGCGTTTTTGCAATCTTGACGTATGTGTGCTCCAAGTGGATACCCAACTAACCACCTAAAGCGCACCTTTTAAAATCATGCTAAGTCCAATGTATATAGGATATGTAGCTTTTATTTTACTAAGAGTCAAGGATTTGAGTTCATATTTTTATTAAGACTTCATAAAAGTGCAATGTCCTAGTTATTGCACTTTAAAGTGATGCTTCACTTAAATTTAAGCTCTCTATGATGCACTTAATGATGCTTCACTTAACTTTAAGCTCTCTATGATGCACTTGATGCATTCTAAACTTAGAAAGCTAATCTAATATGCATGTCCATTATTTTTTTTTAAGAAAATCTAACAACCTAGTGACCATAAACCCATAGGGAAAAGTAAGGATTGTTAAGAGAGTTGCTATTTGCATGTTTTACATTCTTGCAAATTGTATAATTTTGATGATTTCAAATATTATTATTTTATGTATAGTTATCTCCTAACACTTTTTGGAAGAGTTGTTTTTGCTCTTGTGTGTACTAACATTTCTGGAAAATCAAACTCCAGACTACAAAGACTTCAAATCAAATTCAGCATGAGATACTTTGTGTATTTAAAACTTGTATTTTTCTTTGAATTAAGTTTGAGAGGGAGTGATTGTAATTGAGTGAATACACACACACACACTTTAGGAGATCTTGAGAAATTTATACTGATCGTACGGGACAACATAGTTTGTACGGGACGATCAGGTCAGTTATCTCCTCGTAAGAGCAATGGAACAAACAGGAGTTGAAGAAAATTTTTCTAAGCCCTGATCGTCCAGGACGAAATGCTCTCTAGAAAATTTTTATTTAGAATGAAGTGTATTCGTTCCAGGACGAGTTGCTCTTTGGAGTATTATCGTCCAGGACAAAGTGTATTCGTCCCGGGATAATTTACTCTCTGGAAAAATTTTGTCCGGACAAACACATATTCATCCCAGGACGAAGTAAACTGACACTGAAATTTTAAGTGATGTTCTACAGTTTTTGGGAACCGTCCTATGGAATAACCGTTCATACCGGACGAACCTAGTTTGTATGGGACGATGTGTGTGTACGAAGTCATTTTGTACCCATTTACATTAGGTTCGTTTCCAACGCATTTAAGTAAAATTGTCCAGGACGATCCATGATCGTACGGGACAATCCAATGCGTATTGACTTGAAAATTTGCAGTTTTTGGACGATTTTTTGTGTCTTTCCTATAAATAGTCCAAACTAAACTGCCACTTAATCTTTTTATACACTGATCTTCGTGCCTATTGAAAGAAGAGTCAAGGAGAGAGTGTAAGAGAGTGTTCGAAGGAGGATTCTTACTACCGGAGCGTGAAGGATTAACTTGGTGTTCAAAGGTAAAAATCTTTACTTTTGATTTATGTTTACTTCACTCTTTTCTTTCTTCCTTCTAGATTTCTTGTGAGAAGATCTATCAAGGAGATCTGGTTCTCTGCTGACACTTGGAGAGTGTGAACAGCCGAAGGATTCTCTGCCCACACTTGGAGAGTGTGAACAACCAAAGGGTTCTCTGCCCACACTTCGAGAGTGTGAAAAGCCGAAGGGTTCTCTGCCCACACTTGGAGAGTGTGAATAGCCAAAGGGTTCTCTGCCAACACTAGGGATAGTGTAAAAGGAGAACGATTCTCTACCAATACTAGGGATAGTGTAAAAGGATGACGGTTCTCTACCGCATTGGGTAGTGGTGGAAAGAGTTTTGTGTAAAGGCTTCTCCGCCTTGTTGTGGGTGCTAAAGGAGTGTCACTAGTGGTATTAGTGCAATACTCAGAGGGTGCCTCTGGGGAGTGGATGTAGATTAAATTTGACTGAACCACTATAAATCTTGTGTCTTTTATTTTTCATTGATTTTTATTTTATTGATTTTTGTTTCTAATTTGTGGTTAAAAATCTATTTATACAAAACTCATTAAAGTTTATTTTCCGGATTTAAAAATTAAAAAGAAGGATTAATTTTTAATTACCAATTCACCCCCTATCTTGATTAGCCGCTGGGACATAAGCTTAGGTTTAACAACCTAATTCATAGTGATCGAGTTACAACAAGTGGTATCAGAGCTTTGTTTCAAAATCATAAGTTTAGACTACTTTTTTATTAATGTAGATGGCTACATTTGGAAATCAAAATACACCCGAAGGTTATTCTATAACTAGGCCTCCACTGTTCGACAATATACCTTTTGATTTTTAGAAAACACGCATGTCTACATATTTACAGTCACTTGATTGTCGTGTGTGGATCTTAGTTCAGGAAGGGTATACAAAACCAACTAGATTAGTTGACAGAGTTAGAGTTGAAACACCTTTTGTGGACTGGATAGTAGAAGAACGTGACTTAGCACAACTAAATGCCAGATGCTTGAATAGTTTCTTTTGTGCTTTAAACTCAGAAGACTACATGCGGGTTTGCACTTGCAAAAGTGGGAAAGACATATGTGATAGACTTTGTATAACTTATGAGGGGAATAATGAGGTTAAGAAATCTAGATTTAATATCTTATTGTATGATTATGAATTATTTTGCATGAAACCAATTAAATCCATTTCTGATATGTACACAAGATTCACACATATAGTCACCTCTTTGCATGCACTGGGTAGGGAACCAACGAATGCTGAAATGATTAATAAGATTCTTCGTTGTTTGCCTACTGCTTATGATGATAAAATTACTGCAATTACAAAGTCTAAAGATCTAAACATTTACTATACTGACAATCTTCTTGGTTTGCTAATTGCTTACAAGAAAGGAGTTAGCCAAAGAAAGATTGATGCAGGTGAACCACAAAGAAACAAGTACATAGAACTAAATGTGGAAGAGTCTGAGAGTGAACACTCACAACCTGAGGATGAAGATGACATCGCATTGATGACTAGACAATTCGGAAGCTTTCTAAAGAGGAAGCAGAAGAGAAGCCAGTATTGGAATAGAGGTAAATTTAATAGAAATGCCAAGATTTCAAATGATGTGATTTGCTATGAGTGCATGAAACCTGGTCATATCAAGACTGAATGCCTAAAACTCAAAGCTACTCCTAGAAAGGAGAAGGTAGAGGTGAAACCAATTGTAAAGAAGGGCAAGAAGAAGTTTCAAAGAGCCTTCTGGGCGGACTCAGCTTCAGATTCATCAGAGACTGAAAAGGAAGAAGAAGTTACTAATCTGTGCTTAATGGCTGATAGTCTTGATCAGTCAGATCAAGAAGAGGTATGTGATTTAACCTATGATGAACTTTTTGAAGTTTCTAAACACATGCATGATGCATATAAGAAAATGAAGAAAATACATGCTAGTCGAAGTTTAGAGTTTGAAGAATTATAAAAGGAACATGAAATCCTTAGGAAAGATCATGCTTTAATTGATGACAACCACCTGAAATTACTTGATGAGTTTGATGACTTGAATAAAAAATAGAAAAATTTAAAATCATCCTATGCTGAACTTGAAAAAGATTTTAAAAATTTTAAGGATGAATCGGAGAGCAGGATTTATAGATCAAATTATACAAATCGAATTTTAGAAGATATGAATTTATTTTATAAATTAACGATAAAAGCTCTCGAGGATAATAGGATACCCCATAAACTT
>NW_021319019.1:86514-104457 GCF_001605985.2 Dendrobium catenatum | reverse complement strand
AAAGAAATTTAGAGGCATAATTGGATCTTTACTTTACTTGACTGCTAGCTGACCCGATATTATGTTTAGTGTTTTCTTATGTGCTAGATTTCAATCAGATCCAAGAGAATCACATTTGACAGCAGTAAAAATAATTTTAAGATATCTGTTAGGAACTCAGAACTTAGGAATTTAGTATCCTAAGTTTAGCTCTTCATTTGAAATAATTGGTTATTCAGATTCTGACTTTGCAGGTTGTAGGGTGAATAGAAAGAGCACTTTTGAAACATGTCAATTTGTTGGAAATTCTCTAGTCTCTTGGTCTAGTAGAAAATAAAATTCAGTAGCCCTATCTACTGCAGAAGCTGAATACATTGCATTAGGAAGTTGTGTGGCACAAGTTCTTTAGTTGAAATAATAGTTAATTGATTTAGGATAAACTATAGGCACTATTCTAATTTATTGTGATAACACTAGTGCTATTTATATTTCTAAAAATTCTATTCAACATTCAAGAACCAAACATATAGACATAAGACATCATTTCATAAGGGATCATGTATCCAAAGGAGAAATTGAACTCACTCATGTTTCTACTGAAAATCAACTTGCAGACATTTTTATAAAACCTTTAGTCTTTGATACTTTCAGTGCATTAAGAACAAGGCTTGGTGTGATTGATTTGAATGCTTAAATAAAAATGTTTTTGCAACATTGATGTTTGTTTACTAGATAATGTATTTATGTGTTTTTATGTGTTTATGAACTTGTATGTGTGATTTTTTTATTTAAAGTTTGTGTTTTTTCATTGTTTTGTGTTTTTAGTGTGTTTGTGTTTTAGTTTTTTTTTTTATTTAGTGTAAAAATTTGAAAATTTTGAGTGACAATTGTCCGGGAAAATTTTTTTTCATACGGATGATTTGTGTAGTGTGTCAAACTGTCAATTTTGAACCGTTTGAGTGCAGTTTTCAGTGTTTTATTGTCACTTCATTTGTATGATCGTCACGATCGTTCGGGATGAAATGTTTTTCAAATGATGGTATGAATGAATAAAGCGGTTGAATAGATAAGGTAGTTTTTAATATGAACTTCGTACGTACGAACCTTTGGTTCATCCAGACGAACACATGTCGGTTCGATGTAGGGGACGGTTTTAACTACCATTAAAATGATCATAAGTTCTGATCGTCCCAGGATGAACACGTGTTCGTCTGTACGATCAGTCTGGTCAAAAGTTTGTACGAAAGGATGATTCGTAAGTTGTGTTGATTACGAAAAGTCATTTCATTTTGACGCATTGGTTCGTCCATATGAAATTTTTTTCATACGGGATGAATCAAAAAATTCGTATGGGACGAAATGTTTTTATCTGGAACGAACGTGTCATTTTCAATAAACAGAAGGGCTTTTGAACTCAACAGCCACACTCTAAACTTCTCTTTCAATCTCTTTCGTACTTTAAGATCTTTTTCAAATGGAAAGTTCAAGTAAGAGACAAAAGGTTGTGGCTAGGAAACCATATAGAAATCCTTTTGAAAACTTCCTTTCCAAAGAAAATGAGGAATCTTTTCCTAGGTTTGCCTCAGCGAATATCACACCCTCCAGAATCCTAATCCAAGAACAACTTACCTTTCAGGTGATGAACTTATTTGCTTCAACACAGTTTGGTGTATCCTTACCCTCGTCTATCTCTATAATAAAGAAACATTTCACTACTTCCTCGCCAACATGTCCTTTAATTCTGACCACTCTATAATTCGTTCCTTTATCTTCAAACAAAAAGTTGAAATCACCAAGGCTGACTTAGGAGCCTTTTTGAATTTATGGACAGAGGGAAATAGAGCCCATCACTTGATCAACACTCATGATTATACATGGTATGAAATTAATAATGTGATTATAGGAAACAATCTGAACGAACATGTGGCTAAAGTATCCGGTCTCGTTTGATATGCACATATCCTCCAGCATGTCCTTAGAATTTATATAATTCCTAAAGTTAGTGATAGAATCAACATTACCCCTCTTCTTTCTATGGTGACCTTCTTGATCATGACCAAAGAACCTATAGATGAAGCCCAACTTATCCTTGACTATCTTTATGGGCTGTCTGAAATTGGACATGTAGAGCATAAGAGAAAGAAGAACATCGCCTTAGGACATCTAGTTGCCTACATTCTGGACAAGAAATACAATTTGGTTCATCTTGATCAAGAGTTTGAAAAACCGCTCTACTACAACGACGGATCATTTAGAGCAATCTTCAAAGAAGAACGAAGTAAAATACATATCATTAGTGATACAGAGGAAGAACCAGAAGCTGCACCAGCACCCGCCAAAGAACCAAATTATCAGGATTTAGTTCAAAGATTTGATCGCATAGAGACTCATTTTGATCAACGTTTTGATAAAATTAAGACTTATCTTCAGCAGCAGGCCGCACAGTATAATCATGGCATGAATTTTATGAGGGATCAAATGAGTGATATCAGTATTAATGTGCTTATGATGAGTACTTACTTTAACATCTTCGGTGCTGCACCTCCTCCTCCTCCTCCGGATCAGGGTCCTTCTCAGTAATAGTTGCACTTAATTTTATATATTTTCTATAGTTTGTGTGTTAGTTGATATTATAAGTAAGTTTGTTGTATTTTTTTTTTAGATGTTTTATTTTTGTATTGATATCCTGAGCTTAGATTGTAATATCTTCATAGTGATATCAATATATGTACTCGTGTTTTGGCTTTAATGGTATTGAAATGTGTGTTAGCCTTTATGACAATCAATAGATTTTTTATTTTAATAATGCTATACTTTGAAATGCAAGTCAAAATTAAATTCATTAGAAAAACTAATTTTTTCTAAATTTAAGTTCTGCTTATAACTTGATATAATTAAGATTGTCAATTTCATGTCTCTTATTTAGACTATATTAATTCTAATATTATTATTGCAACTATGATATTTTCTTATTTTATATTTCACTGATCAATAAATATTTATGCACTTAGAAAAATTTGAAACTTTTGATTATTGATTTTGGATAGATCAAAATTACTCTTAAAAAATGTATAAATGTACAAAAATCAAAAGGAATGCGCAATGATTCACAAGTATAAAAAGAGGCACAAAATAAATCCAAAAGTAAAAAGATGCACAAAAATATACCAATAATTTGAAAAAGATGCGCAAAGCGCCACATGTGGTAATTATTTCTTTCCATTATCTTTTAATCTCTTAATTCAAATTGATCTACTGTACATTTATATTATGTATTGAAATTTAAAATATATAAATTTTCTATTCATCCTTTTTGTAATGATTTTATCAATCTTAGAGTCTAAATTGATTCATATTTTTGATATATTCATTATATTATCAATGTTATATCTCTTCTTAAATTCTATGAATTAATATGATTTGCCTAATATTTTAATTTTATTTGCATATTTATTTCAATCACTTTCAAGATTGAATTATCAAATAATTTCCATATGTCTGCTTACATTTCAAGTCTGTTTCTTCCTTTCTTTTTGCTGTTGTCAAAAGGGGGAGAAATTATTTGTATCGTGGTTTTTGTTTTGTTTGATTCATTTTGTATGTGTGTGTATGTTTTTTTTTTTGTTTTATGTTTTGTGTATGTTGTATAAGTTGTGTGTTTATTTTATTTTTGTTTATTGTATCTTTCTAAAAATGCCTCCTTATTTACACGTGTTCATCAATTTAGGGGGAGTTTAGGAGATTTTTAGAATTTGCAAATTATACAAACAATAATTGTTTTGCCATTATAAAAAAGGCGGAGATTGTTAAGAGAGTTGCTATTTGCATGTTTTACATTCTTGCAACTTGTATAGTTTTGATGATTTCAAATATTATTATTTTATGTATAGTTATCTCCTAACACTTTTTGGAAGAGTTGTTTTTGCTCTTATGTGTACTAACATTTCAGAAAAATCAAACTCGAGACTATAAAGAGTTCAAATCAAATTCAGCATGAGATACTTTGTGTATTTAAAACTTATATTTTTCTTTGAATTAAGTTTGAGAGGGAGTGATTGTAATTGAGTGAATACACACACATACACTTTAGGAGATCTTGAGAAATTTGTACTGATCGTATGGGACGATCAAGTCAGTTATCTCCTCGTAAGAGCAATGGAACGAACAGGAGTTAAAGAATATTTTTTTAAGTCCTGATCGTCCAGGATGAAGTGTATTTGTCCTAGGACAAAATGCTCTCTAGAAAAGTTTTGTTCAGAATGAACTGTATTCGTTCCAGGACGAGTTGCTCTTTGGAGTATTATTGTCCAGGATGAAGTGTATTCGTCCCAGGATGATATGCTCTCTGGAAAAATTTCATCCGGACAAACCCATATTCGTTCCAGGACGAAGTGAACCGACACTGAAATTTTAAGTGATGTTATGCAATTTTTGGGAACCGACCTATTGAATAACCGTTCTTACCGGACGAACCTTGTTTGTACGAGACAATGTGTGTGTACGAAGTCATTTTGTACCCATATACATTAGGTTCGTTTCCAACGCATTTAAGTAAAATCGTCCAGGACGATCCACGATCGTATGGGACGATCCAATGCGTATTTACTTGAAAATTTGTAGTTTTTGGATGATTTTTTATGTCTTTTCTGTAAATAGTCCAAACTAAACTGCCACGTAATCTTTTTGTACACTGATCTTTGTGCCTATTGAAAGAAGAGTCAATGAGAGAGTGTAAGAGAGTGTTTGAAGGAGGATTCTTACTACCGGAGCGTGAAGGCTTCACTTGGTGTTCAAAGATAAGAATCTATACTTTTGATTTGTGTTTACTTCATTCTTTTCTTTCTTCCTTCTAGATTTATTGTGAGAAGATCTGTCAAGGAGATCCGATTCTCTACCGACACTTGGAGAGTGTGAACAGCCGAACGGTTCTCTGCCCACACTTGGAGAGTGTGAACAGCTGAAGGGTTCTCTGCCCACACTTAGAGAGTGTGAACATACGAAGGGTTCTCTGCCCACTCTTGGAGAGTGTGAACAGCCGAAGGGTTCTCTGCCAACACTAGGGATAGTGTAAAAGGACGACGGTTCTCTGCCAACACTGGGGATAGTGTAAAAGGATGACGGTTCTCTGCCGCATCGTTTAGTGGTGGAAAGAGTTTTTGTAAAGGCTTCTCCGCCTTGCTTTGGGTGCTAAAGGAGAGTCACTAGTGGTATTAGTGCAATACTCGGAGGGTGCCTCCGGGGAGTGGATGTAGGTTATGTTTGACCGAACCACTATAAATCTTGTGTCTTTTATTTTTCATTGCTTTTTATTTTGTTGATTTTTGTTTCTAATTTGTTGTTGAAAAATCTATTTCTATAAAACTCATTAAAGTTTATTTTTCAATTTAAAAAAAAAAGAGGGATTAATTTTTAATTACCAATTCACCCCCCCTCTTGGTTAGCTGCTGGGACATAAGCTTAGGTTTAACAACCTAATTCATAGTGATCGAGTTACAACAAGGATACCCTAAAAGCCATGGGCACTTCCATTCCTTTATTATTGACTTGTGTGTTGGGCTAGTGTACATTGAAGAAAGTAAAATACACGTATGTATGAATGTCAATGTAAATGTGTACTTATCTGTAGTACCAAACTACATCATACTTGATTTAGTATACATATTGTTACAAAGAAAATGACATATAAACTACCAAAACCTAAAAAAATAATCTATTAATTTAATGCAATCTACCACTCATATGACTTCAATATGTGATTTATGAAGCAATGTATAAATAAAACTTTTATTTATTTACTTAGAAAGGGTAAAGTATAACCCATGATTTGTTGTAAAAGAGGTGTCCAAACTCCACCACAATAAGTTTTAATTTCTACACCTATATAATGTAGATTTAAATAAGATGCTTGCTTTATTCTTCTTCACTTAGGCTCCTGGATCTTCTATAGAATTCTAAAATATAATGATCTCCAAATGAAGAAGAGTAATTTCCTTTTTGAATCTATAAGTGTATATAAACAATCGCCATTAAATATGTTACAACTATTTACATTTATAAATCGACCTAACTATATAAAAGAATCTATAACTTTACATTTAAATTTACATTTGATCCAAGGTACATTATTCATTGGCTCTTGCTATAAAGAAAAATTGAATCTGATTTGGACTAGTGCAATGCAAGTGTATGCAAGCTAGTAAACTAAGGTGCAAGGTAAATAAAGTAAATTGCAGTACAAAAAAGTAAACATGTATAACATCCAAAGTACATAAAGTAAACAAATAGATAAATAATACCCTCTAAGTAAGGTATCTAATCACAACATAGCACAATAAAGAAAAAATTTTCTATTATAGGCTAGAGTCAGTTGTCATAGCAAACCATCTAAAATTTGTGCAAAGTTGTTTGGCTTAGATAGGTCTTAAATTTGTTTTTATTTGATGTTGTCTATGATTTATTTTTATTTGTTATCAACACAAAGGGAATTGAAAGTTTAAGTTTAATGATTTAATGTATTATATTTTATCAAAAAAATATTTTAATTATTCAAAGTTTTAAATATCTATGGTAATTAATGACTTCAAAGTGTGTAAAGTCACTAATCAATAAGTCCTTAGGCTCATAATTGTATTGTATTTATTCCCCTCCTAAGAGATAGAGAAATTATAATTTGAATTGGGAGAAGAGAGAAGCTCTGAGAGAGAGAGTTAGATCTTGGAATTTGGATTGAGGGTTATCAAGATTTTAGGGAGGAGGCCATTTTAGCTGGGTGGTGGCCTCCAATCCTTAGTAGTCAATGGGGAGTCCTACTTGGGTGGTTATTCCAATGTAAATCAGGTGGTAATTATTGTCTTTCTCATTTCAGGATTGGAGGTCTTTGTGAAGGTCTAAGTGTGTTCATGGTGGGTACTTTGGAGATCTTAATGGTCACTACAGGTGCTTATTTGACCTATGTCATGGAGAACAACTTAGAGGATTCGATTGAGGATGTAGATTCCTATTCTATGATCCTAGATGAGATCTTATTCTAAGGGAATTGTTGTGATATTTGCATAAATTATGTTTTTGGTCGTTCTTCCTTACTATTTCAAAGTGGTGGAAGAGTAGATTTGGGAGGCCTATGTGAAGAACCTCATCCTATTATCTTCAGGTTTGAGTATGTTTCTCTTGTCAAGTGTAATTTTATTTATAATGAGTTGAAATATTAACATGGAAATCTAGATGTTAGAACTAGGAATATTATGGAAATTCCATTTCTCTTAATTTATGTTTGGGTTTTCTATATGATTCACTATTAAGGTATTCTACTAAATGCCGCAATGAGGGAGGTTTTAAAATTAATTATTCAGGTGTTGGATTTGGAAAGGGGTTTTTGTGGGGTTATTATTGATGCTGGTACAACTAATGGGGATGGTTTTTCTTTTGGTGCAATGGGTGTGGATACTCATCTTAAATTGAAGGAGGTTCTAGAGGTTAAAGGACCAACTGAGGGAAGTGTTAGTATGGTGACTAAGATTGTGTTTCAAAATAATTTCTACGTATTATATCCAATAATAGTGGTACATCGATATTGGAAGGTAAATGCCATGGTTCAGATGCTATAGTATGGTTGTATACTGTTTGTATTATGGAATCTGATGTAGGTTAGCTAGATGATTCAGAGGATAACTTGTGGGGTGAACAACAGAGCACTACATAGGGTCCTGGTCGAGTACCCATTGGGTACCCACGCTCTGTGCGAGCTGGCTTCGCCCAGCCACCCCAACTCATAATATTTTTCAGAATGATGTACCCACCCATACCCATGCATTGCTCGACCTTAGACATAAAAGAAATCCTGCAGAGAATTGAAAGGTAGAAGTCAATAACAAAATAAAAGTATTTTCATATTCCCCAAATGCTTGTATTACAAAATACATGGTTTTATATAATGATGTAGGGGACAAGTTGTTAGAGTGCAGCACAATATGTTATATGAAGCATGCGGTGCATTGGACTAATGTGTTAACAAGCTGCACAAGTCATCATTCGATCGGTAGAACAATAGATCGTTCACGTGAGCGGGCTTTTTAGACTACTTTGCTTCTTAGTCAGTGTGTTGGCGGCGTCTGAAAGTTGTTCTCAGACATGGTGTTGGCGGCCGAAATGCATAAAATAGAGCGCATGACAAGTGCAATGATCGGGAATGCCTTGATGCCCATGAGCCCCCACCACTTCAGGACATCGAACTCCCCATCCTCGTCGCCGCACATCTTCTGTTCTTGTGGACTGACCCTATTCGCCATGTAGGCCATGAACTCTAGGCCAGCTTTGACTTGCAAGCTGTTACGGGTAATGGTGGCGGCCATCTCAGGCTCGTCATCATCTTCAGGCAAGTCGTCGTTAACTGAGTAGGAGGCGGTGGTGTTTATCTGTGCCTTCTTGATCATGTATGTCTTCAACTTATCATTGTCATCGTCATCTTCATCGATGACACAGTTAAGGCCATGGCTATACTTGATCATGTATGCCTTCAACTTCTCCTTGGCCTCATCAATTTGATCAACATTGATACCCAACCCACGCAAACGCATCTTCATGATCGGGTCGAGCATCATCGCAACGACATGGATGGGCTGGAGCACGAACTTCTCCTCGAAGATGGGCTGGATGATCTCCTTGAGGGAGATTATCGGATCATAATCTTTCTTTGTCTTTACTCTACTTGGATCATTCGGGTCCATGATGTCGACACGAACCAGCTTCATATGTTGTTGTAAACGATGGTGCCAAAATGCGACCTTGTGCAATGTTGGGCGCTTGAACACCTCCATTTCCAGTGTCGCATGTTGGAACATCTCAAGGAATACAGTGAACTCGTTCAAAAGATCTTGTTGGATGGCGTTCAGCTTGTGGATCACATTCTTTTCTTGTAGAACAATTACGATTTCATCTAACATATCAAGGATGCTACACAGGCAACATACCAGTGAGTTCCAACGTGTGACATTCTCTTGTTTGAGTGTTTTGGTCAGCTTGCTTTGTAGGTTCAAGCGCTTGAAGTACTCGACGAGTTTCTTGGATGAGTCGATCATCTCGAATAGGTCAGCCGTGTATGGACCATGCTGGTATCGATAGAAGGGTTTGCTTTGAATGCCGTGCATCATCGTGGTTGTCTTGTTCATGAAAGTTGTTAGCACGCTCGCGAGCTTATGGTCTAGACAAGGAAACCAGGAGAACTCAGATGGTATGCCATCCTGCCCGCAAATGCACACGCTGCACCAACACCTGATTTGAAGTGCTCCTTGAGAATAACGGTGAGCCTCTCGTGACCTGACTGGGCACGACTTGTGACATGGCAATAGACCGTAACTGGATGGGCAAGCAGATCCTCAACGAGAATGCGGCCGGAGCTAGCAATGCCGATATCTAGCACGGTTTGAATCAGTTCGTTGAGGCCTAACCAGGACATGGCTTTGAATGGGCGCATGTCCTTCGCGCAGAAGCTGGCAGCAGCCACCGTCATCTTGGCTTTCTCCTTCATCATGGGCATGTGCTTCTTAAAGAACTGTTTGGTGGCACCGACATTAGATTGTTGCACGACACATTTGTGCAAACCCATCGTCTTGGTTTCGGTGGTTTTCTTGTGCATGAATGTCTTCTTGCAGGCCTTGCATGTAGCTAGCTCGAGTAAGATGGAAGTGGTACCGTTGCGGTGGCAGACGATGCCAAATCTGGTCCAAACGTACCACGTCCCTGTGACATTATCGGTGATATAAAATTTGGCATTGTCTTTGTTGCTCTTGAGCTCGCGCTCGATCGCCTCTTGAGTAGGCAATGCCATCTTCTATTCACTCTGGCTTGTGACGTTAATACTCCAGTGGCAGGCAATGCCATCTTCTTTTCCTCATTTGTGTGAACTATGAAGTTAATACTAAAATATTAAGATATGAAATCTTTTTTAAGATACAAAAGTACCTATCTCACATAAATCGAGAATATATCATCATAAATTCACGTACAAAGGTGCAAGTCTATTATTTTTTTTTGGAATAGTCTGAATGCATTTTTCACTTTTAAAATAATGTTTATGTATTTTTCAATTTTCACTCTTTTTTAATATAGTAGGTTTATCCACCATATTGAGTACCCACCCATAAGTCTATGAGCATACCCTTACCCACCCATATCCATTGGGTATGGGTGGGTATGGGTATGGGCGCCCAATGCAGGGCTCTGATGAACAACATGTTCAAGTAATTGCCTCTGTTGGGTTTCCTTCGTCAAGACTATCAAATGAGGACAATAAGGGTCTAACTAGTGGTTTCAATGTTGGATCAAAGGGGGACCTAATCATAGCAAAATGAAAACCTTATTGATGATGTGGTTTACCTACATTAAGAGGGTATTCTAAAAAAAGTCTGATGGTTTTTAATGGTAATCCTTTAGAAGTTGTTTATAGCTCATTGAGGGAGCAAATATATGTAAATTTCCAAGAGTGTAAAGATGAAGTTATTGCAGTTGTATGGATGTTTTATTCAGGATTTGCTAAGGAGGACATGGTGGGTCTTCCTAGAGTTGAATTCAATTCACTGGATGCTAGACGAAGTGGTTCCAACTTGTTATTGTTCTTTATATTAGTTTATGACACTTGATGTGCTCTTTAGTAAAAGTACACAAGTTACAAAGGTTATTATCTCTTGTTGATCTTTTCTTTTCCTTACTTCTAATATGGTGATTCAAGTATTTATTTTCGGGAGGCTATCTATTATTTTCCTTGCATACTGTTGGGATTACTATGATGTAAACCAACCTATTAGGTTGTTTTATAAAATTTGGCATACCCATCACCCCGATGTGATCAATGAGATAATGATTGAGTCCCAAATTGATCATGAGAATTACAAATTAGTGGAAAAAGAAGGTAAGATTTTGGAACAAGACGACAATTTTTTCTTAGTTATGTTTTGGCCATTGTTTGTGCCATGTTTTATAGTATTTGTAATTTCTTTTTCAGTAGTGATTCATATCTATATTCTTGTGTAAAGAGAGGATTAGTTTTTTCTTTACTTATCTTCTTGCTCTTGTAGTTTTGGTTCAATTTTTTAGTTTATAAAATGCTTCATGTAATTCAATTTTGCATTGGGGGGGGGGGACCCACGATGGGGCCTACGTATTAATTAAAAAAATTACAATGCATTGGCCTTATCGTGGGACCCCGCCCCCTCCCCCGCCCCCCTTTAAAAAAAACCTAGGTGATTTATGTTCTTGAATTTAGGGTTTACTACTCGATAAACCAAGTGAACTCTAAATGACTTAAAATGTAAACCCTAAGTCATTTAAGACCCAAGGTTTAGACCCTAGCATTTGGGGGCAATCAAAGCCTTCCTAGGGTTTCTAATTAATTTTTAAAGTAAATGTATATATACTTTGGAAATTAGGTTTTAGGTTAACTAGACCTTGGAATAAGGTTAAATCAATGGAAACCTATCCCCAATACACCAAATTATCATGATAATAAAAGGATAATACTAATTAATATATGGATGTGTAATTATGGAATCTTACATTTATAGGTCATTTTCATGACCTAAACATATAAAATTTCAATTAAAGCTCCTTTGAATTCAAATTGTCTTTGAAAATTAGTCAAACATCCCCAAGATTGAGCCATTTAAAGTTGAGCATAAGATGAATTGTATTTAATTAATAATCTCAAAAAATACCCTAAATAATATTTTTGAAATTATTTTATCCATTTAAAACTGAACCACTAAACCATGAGGCTTTTATTCTACTCCTCAAGAAAAATCTATATAGCCTAAGCATACCTAATTTGGACAAGTGTGTGAGGACTTATAAAATTTTAAGTTAAGATGATTTCTCTAATTTTAATGAAATAGTTTATACAGTCAGTGGTTTTCTATGCCAAGCTTTCCACATAGATACTTATGGTTGGCTGATTAATTGCTGGCAAGACCATGGATAATGCTCTTTATGTCTTAGCTATCTGTTCTAAGACCATATAGCTTTTGTT
Source organism: Dendrobium catenatum (assembly GCF_001605985.2). Lineage (NCBI taxonomy): Eukaryota > Viridiplantae > Streptophyta > Magnoliopsida > Asparagales > Orchidaceae > Dendrobium > Dendrobium catenatum. The sequence continues at coordinate 92,462 of NW_021319019.1, read as the reverse complement.
TATCGGCTTGAAACAACTTTTTTTTTTTTTTTTTTTTTTTTTTGTGGGGGGGGGGGGGGGGGGGGGGTACTATAAGTTCCCATCTAATAAGATCCTAATCATCTATAAATTTTAGATGAAACGGAAGCTCAGGATTTTGTCTTCAACCTCTCACCTCACTCCTTAGCCATAGATAAATTTTGGAAAGATTTGAGAGATCAACTTAGTGGATCTTACCCAAAATGATCGAAGATCATCATATAAACATGAACATTCAATCCAATTGCCAGATTTCCTCGAATTGAATGTTCACTTCACACTTGCTTGACCTTAAGAAAATCTATGCTCGAGTTTTATCCATACCTCTATTTGATGGACAATTGGGGCTAGATTTGGTTGCAATGCACACATCTAGTCTTGAGGAATAATTCCTCTTTAGGTTGTAGATGGTGGAAGATATTGATTAAGAATATGGAATTGGTTTTGGAGATGTTTAGATGGGTTTACATGTATGGTTTAGGGTTTATGATACAAAGACCTTTTAATGTTCAAAGTAACCAATTATAGTTAACTCAACCCATTTAAGGATTCATTTGGGTCTATGCATGATCAACATTGATTATCAAGTGCCTAGGTGCCAATCCTAGGTATTGGTTTGAACTTTTTAATATGATTGATGCAAATGAAGGATTTAGTATTTAGGATTTAATGGTGTTCATGGGTTAAAAATGGTCAACTCAAGTCAAGAATGAACTCAAGTGAGTTTGAATCATTGCAAGATTGATTGTGAACATGTTTAAATGACTTGAAAGAATTTACAAGGTTTTTGAACAAAATGCTAGTTTTGTGGCATAGTTGTAAATATTTAAAGATTTTTTATGCTTGATGAAAGCTTTCATTTCTAGGTTTAGAAGGATAAGAGGGCCTCCAAAATAAGTAGGTAAGCTCTTGAGACCTGTCTAATCAATATGTGAATGATCATACATATAAAAGTTTTACCTAGGGCTTTGACCAAATCAAAAATTCCCCTGAAAAAAAGGAAATTTTAAAGAGCTTTAGGAGTTTGATTTTGAATTTGATTTTGGGCATTAAATTTACACTAAATTTTGATTGAAGAATTGAAATTGGTTTAAGGTTTTAAGTTTATTGAATAATTTAGAATGGTTTGAAGCTAGATCTTGAGGTTGATTAAATTCCATCACTAAATGATTGAAGCTCATTGAGTGTTTGAAAATGATTGAGAATCAACCTTTACTGATTAAATGATTGAATACTAGCAATTGATTGAGGTTTAGTGATTGAATGTGAAAAATTTATTGAAGTTTAATGTTTGACTGTAGATGATGTTTAGGGTTTTGAACTCAAACAAAAATGAGGTCAACATGGCATACCTAGTGTTGTGATGCTTCAAGAGACTTGTTGCATCCAGGAGTATTCGCGACGGTAGAGAAATATAAGATTTAACGTCTTAGCGTTGTACGAAAATCTAGCACGCAATCAGATAAAGAGAGAGGGTCTAACATTTATGAGACACCAAGATTTTTACGTGGAAAACCCCTGAAAAGGGGGAAAAACCATGGGGCCTAGCCTAGTTTGAATGAATCCACTAGTATTGTAGTTGATTACAAATGAGGTCCTTCCTTGATGGAAGGTCTTAGCTTGATGTACATCTTATGGAGTACATTACATGATGTTAATACAAAGAGTCATTGTTGACATGTTTGTTTGGTCGGCAGGACCATAGTCAGTGGGCGACGGAGGTCAGAAGACTTGTAGTCGGTGGGCGACGTATGTCCGGAGGACTGTAGTCGGTTGGCAAAGGAGGTCGGAAGGACTGTAGTCGGTGGGCGACGTAAGTTAGGAGGACCGTAGTCGGCGGGCGACAGAGGTTGGAAAGATTGTAGTTGGCGGGCGACGTGAGTTAGGAGAACCGTAGTCGGCGGGCAACGGAGGTCGGAAAGACTGTAGTTGCGGACGACGTAAGTAAGGAGGACCGTAGTCGGCGGGCGACGGAGGTCGGAAAGACTGTAGTTGTGGACTAGTAAGTAAGGAGGACCGTAGTCGGTGGGAGATAGAGGTTGAAAAGACTGTAGTCAGCGGGCGACATAAGTCAGGAGGACCGTAGTCGATGGGTGACGGATGTCATAAAGTCTATAGTCGGTGGGCGATGTAAGTCAGGAGGACCGTAGTCGGCTGGCGACGGAGGTCAGAAGAACTATTGTCTGACGACGAAGATCAGAAGGATGACGTCAGGTGGAAGTCCAACAAAGGAAATAAATCCATCTTTGTATAGACGTCCAGCGAAGTCCGATAACCGATAGAAGTCTGGCATCTGGTAAAAACTTGGCGAAGAGTGAAGGTCTGACGTCGGGTAGAAGTCCGGCGTCTATTTGTGGTAGAGGAGAACTCCGGCTTCACTTGGGCGGAGTTTTGGCGTCAGGAGGGAACTCTGTTGTAAATTGAGAAGAGTTTCAGCATCAAGTGGAAGTTGGGAAGAATTCCTGCGTTCTCCTGAATATCACGCAGAATCCCGACGTGTTCGGATGGCAAAACAAACTCCGGCGGTGGTCGAGGAGAGGATTCTCTTTTTCCCCTTTCTCCTCTTCTTCTCTTATTCTTCTCTCTCTTCACTTGAGTCCCCTTTGTGAAGAATGAGGGCTCTATTTATATTTTTTTGGAGTGGCATGGCTCGTAAATAGGTGTGAGATCAGGGGCGAATAGGGAGTGGTTTGAATGGACGGCCGATATTGAACCCTTCGATCATTCACCGTTCGTTGGACATTTGGAGGTCTTAATGATGTCGGAATTCAGCGATCTTGGGCTCGTTGGATTTTTCTCGTCGAGACGCTCGATTCGAGTATAAGTTCGTTAAAATCGAAGACCGTTTAGTAACTCAAATTACGGTTTGAACCTTCCAACAGCGCTTTGGGTCCTTGATTCGGACCAATTTAGGCTCGGATTGGGTTGAATTTGGTGTCGTTGGGTTCGTATTTCCAAGACGCTCAGTTTGACTTTAAGCTCACTGAAATCGGAGTTCGGGAGCTTCCAAATTTAATTTTTGAATTTTCCAACTAACTTTTGCCTCGAATTTCGTGGCCGATCAAGGTCATTTTTGCATGGTGTATCAAGACTTTTAACAACTTCAAAGTTCCTCTTTCCCATTCAAGTTCATGGATTATTTTAGATTATTTAGAATTTACCAACTTATAATGAATAACTAAATAAAAATTAAGCAAAAAGTATTCTAAATTATCAGTACCTTGATTCTAAAATAGTGAGTGTTACTCAACATGATCTACAAAAGTGTATATTATTTAAAAGCTATGGTGATGGTGATGAGTTCTGTAGAAGATGTTCTACATATTTATGTATAAAAAGCAGTAGGGATGAAGACCAATGAAGTAGTAGATAAAGTGGGCACTAATGAGCAAACCCTTACAATAAATGTGTCTCTTTAGTCCTAAAATCAGTAGGGGAATTCATCCAAGTTTTAGAGATGATGTCTATGCATTTTTTTTTGGATAGTTACATGATGTTGGGTATACATAGAATTAATAAAAGAAAGGCAATATCTATCAAGTTTAGCATAAGGTAAATTTTGAAAAACTTGTTCAATCTTATGAAGTAAGAGGTCTTAACGCTCCATGGAGTCTATTAAGCAAAATTTATGTTTATTTTATTATGTTAAATTCTAATAAAGATGTGTGTTTTTGTTGATGTTGTGCATAAATGTCTTAGAAAATGGAGCAAAGATTGCAAAGTTAAGAACCATCACCACAATGACAGAACTTTTAGTGTCACAACATATTCAATGCCTCGACACTAGAACATGACATTGTAGTGCTGAAGCCTAAAAAAAATTCATTTAATTCAGGTCCTTGGGTCAATGTCATAGTGCTACTTAGCGCCGTAGTGCTGTAAGTGAACATTGTAGCGGGAGAGTCACAAGAAAAATCATAAATAATTTAATGTTAAAGTACCAACATCAGAAGCATCCACATCGTGGATGACATAAGAAAGCACTGCATCACCCATATTTTTTAGCGCCATAGTGAAGCAATTAGAGAAAAGAAGCATCACAAAAATCAGTCATGTGTCATGACAAATTTTCTTATTTAAGTTTTAAAATATTTGAGTTTAATTATTTAATTTTAAAGAATAATGTAACATAATGACTCCAAAGTGCATATGCCATTAACTTAGAAGTAATAAGGCTCATAAATGTATTGCATTCATTCTCCCATATGGGATGGAATGATTTCATAGAGTCCTTGATATTTTATTTTAATGTTTTGGTTAACAATTTAGAAGATAGCTATTCTAAAGAACATGTTAATTGTAATACTTCAAATTGCTTTGAAGTAGTCAACCCCACATCTTAAATCATAGAAATCAAATATATGTATGCCCTCTAAAAGGAATCAAGCATATACATAAAAAGCTTCCATTTGTTAAATATTTATCAAAAACCTATAAATTTAAAGCATGTGTCCTCCAAAGAAATCAAACAAATTGTATAGAGTTCTTCTTTATTTAGTTAAAATATTTATTAAGTGAGTCGTGTATTAACTTTAATTTGGAATTATTTAGTTTAGTTGGCTTGAGTTTAAGTGAGATACTTTGAGTGATTTGGATTGAGTTTAATGTTTTAAATTTGATTCAAAGTTCCCAAATTTTAATTGAATCAGTTTGATTTATTATTGTTTAGTACATTTTTAATTCCCTCCTTATAGATGGAGCTTGGTTTAGATTTTGATTAATCAAATCAATCTCAAATGTTTAGGAAATTAATAACATTAGTTAGGAATAATCCAAGGATAAAACCTTAAAAACTTGGGATTAATTGGATTAATATTTATAATTATTTTTATTTAATTAATTATTAAGGTTTCATTTTAAATTAATTAACTTTTAATTAGAATTGAGGGTTCATTTTATTTTTCCTTGATTTTATGATTAATTTAGAGATGTTTGAAATTTAATATGTATTTTTATGATTTTTATTTAATTACTTATGAATTTATAAAATTTTAACCCAAAATAGGGGCTAATTCTAGGGTTTATTTATTAACTGACCTAATGAACTCCAATTCAAGTGAAATTAATTCCTAAAGTTTATCATGTTACTAAGTATTCTAGGTTTTTGTTTCACCTATATTAGATGTATGGAGATTTTTTTAGAATTTTTTCTATGTTATCTAGACATAACACTAAGTTGATTTACGTAGGTGTCTCTATTTTTCCAATTAGTCTAAAATCAATCTCATCTAACTTTATATGGCATATAATTGAAGTTATTTAAAAGCCTAAATTTAGAATTAGGGTTTGAAAAATAACTTTAACTAGTGAATCTCAAGGGGTGCTTGTGTTGCAAATCTATTTTCATGGCTTGTGTTTTGATGATTGACAAACACTACTTGGACTGCTTGTTGCTTCTAACTTTTCAGGAATCAAAGATCGGACGATCAAGAAGAAGCCAGTACAAGATTGCGTAGGTTTAGGGTTGAGTCAGTCTGTACTTTTGTTTTTCTCTTTTGAGTCTACTTGTAATGGTCAAAGAGACTGATGCTAAGTAACCCTACACACACACACACTTGAGAGATTTAGAATCTCTGTTTTTGCTAACATCGGCCAGGCCGATCCCTTGGATCGTCCTGGACGATCGAGTTCAAAACAGAGACTATAATCAGGATTCTTAATTAAGGCAGCTGTCATTACATATCGGCCTGGACGATACGTGTATCGGCTAGGACAATAAGCTCAAAACAGAAAGAAGTAGCCGCCATAGACAATTAAGGTATAGTGTATTTTTAAATTATCGGCCAGGACGATCCAAGTATCAGCCTGGACGAAATTACCAAATTATGCCTTAATTGATCAGGAAATCAAGGGAGTAATTAAGGTTAATTAATACGATCATATCGTCCTGGACGATCCAGTCAAAAACCTTAAGTTACTTCACAAAAACC